>NC_091468.1:48382135-48698385 GCF_027789765.1 Dendropsophus ebraccatus
AGAGCATTTACAGTACCACCCCCAGAAGTAACTATAGTCTAATGCAACATAAATTAACATAAAATAAAATTGTCAATGCCGGGCAACAAATATATCAGCATAGATAGTATGCTTATAGGATTGTATAAGTTTCCTCTCAGGCTTCCTGTTTCCTATAGTCTCCATACTGATTGCACATATTAATTGCAAGCTGTAGCCGGAGTTTCTGAATATGTACCTATGTACATATATTTACATATGTATGTATGTTTGATAGCTATAGTAAAATACTCTAAGATGTGGTTTCCATAACTACAATTTCTGATGGAATATTAAGCACTCCAACTATAATAGCCTATAATAATATGCTCATTATTCACCTATAGTAAATTGTGCGTCATTGTGATTATTAGGTCAGGCCTAGGTAACTACTTAGGCTTCAGTAAGTCAAATTACGCAATGCCAGTAAAGCAGCTTTTACCCCTTTCAGTTTCAGATCAATAGAAGTCTTATGGTCCATATTTATTTTTGTTGTTTTTCTAGTGCTTCCCCTTTAAGAGCCAGAATACATAGTATGAGCGTACAGTGTAGGTTAGAGAAGCCGGGCCCATAGAAATCAGTTGATCTCCTAGCGAAATTTTAATTAAAATGGAATTTCTTTATATGCCTTTAAATGTATGTCCAAAATGTAGTTTTGTAATTGATCATTGTCTCTGATTTCAGGATTTGGAGATGGACAGTGCTTTATGTGTGAGCCATAGTCTGTAATATTAATAAAAAAAATCAATAAAAACTGTTATAGTGGTCTATCCTATAAGTATTATTATTATATAATATTAAAGTGATACTGTCACCCCAGTTTTCCTGAGTGCGGTTATTGGTACCATCAGTCACAGACAGTGTCAGTAAGGCGGGGCTTAGCGTCCATTGACCTCTCTCCCTGCCTCATCACAGGAGAAGCATGGATAAGAAGACTGGACCAAGGCAGGGAAAGGGGACTCAACTCACGAATAGGTGTCTATGACTGATGGTACCAATAACCGCACACAGGAAAACTGGGGTGACAGCATTGCTTAAAGTCTGTAAAATCTTTTTCTCCAAAGTTGAGCACTTTTTCTTTTTACTTTTTTTTTTCTTTAACAATTCCATTCAGAACTAGAGGATGCGTGCCATATTTGATCTGTAGAGTATAAAATGAATGCTTAGATGTAGAGTATGAAGGGCGGGCTCAGATGGAGAGTGTAAAATGTACGCTCCTATGTACTTTATAGTATAATGGCCGACTCGATGAACCAGGTTATCTTTCTGTCAAGTATAAAGGGCACTCTTAGCGGGAAATCATTATATTCATCGTTATATTCAAATTTAAATGATAATCGTTTTGTGTAAATGGCCAACGAGAAATCGCTCTTGTGTCGTTGATCGTTGAATTTGTGCTGACACCAAAATCATCCTTAATTGTTCGCTAATCATTTAGTGTAATTCCCAATTTTTCACTCTTTTCCTGGGATCAGATGGAGTAAACTATTTTAGTAACAATCGCAACTAACGACTATCGTTCTGTGTAATATAGTGAACGATTTCAAGTAGCTCTCGTTTATCGTTAAAAATCGCTTAGTTTTACAGGACCCTTAGATGGGGAGTTGAGTTTAATACAGTAGGATCCTCCTACTCAGCCTAGAAGTCATTTGACCCTATTCCCACCCAATCTCATCCCTCATGTTAATGGCTTCGCCTGTCCAGGCATGATGGGAATTGTAGTTTTGCAACAGCTGTAGGGCATCAGGTTCCCCTTTCTGCTGTATAGTATATACTTTATATCATACAGCTTGTTACTCACAGTGGGTGCTTTACTTTAGGCTATGTTCACACAACGTATATTTTCGTAAAACCATGGGCGTTGTACAACGGCCGTGATTATTACGAGAATATAGGTTACCTTGCCTTCTATGGGATCCCGACCGGAGCGTATACACAGGGTATGTGGCCATAAAGATCATCTGGTCGGTACTGCAGTACTGGCCGCGATGATCTTTTAAGAGACCTTATACTGTATTTGCCCCCAACTGAATGCCTTATGCTGTAGTTGTAGTAGTGTGAGACGTTAACAAACAAGTCTAGGACTATTTTATGATCAAAACTTTAAAAACACATTACTGTCTATGCATCATGGCAAAATGTAAAAACTGGGTTAAAGTTAATAGTCGGGTGATACTAGAGATTAGTGTCTGGTGTTGAGTTGCTTTTCTTCCTTTTACGTCTGTCTAATTTATGTCGCAGTTCTTCTCATCCTCTCCCGTATCAGATCTATCATCTGGCTGCCTGGTAGCCTTCTCAAGGACTTCCTCTAAACTCTATTCCTGTTGACATCTCATTGTTTTATCTATGGCTAACTGATTCATTTGAAGCACAAGTGACGTTATACTCCAGGCCTAGGTGACGTTATTGTTCTTATCTCGTGAAGCAATTGTAAAAATCATTTCAACATTTCATGTATTTTAACGTATAAATCAAGATGGTCCGTTATAAGAAGTCTTCACATTTTCTTCCTGTAACAGTTATCTCCCTTGACACTTGCTTCTCTAGTAGTTGTTCTGTACTATAGAAATAGTAGTGCTTAGAATGGCGATCTACTGTTATCTCCAGTGATTTTGCAGCAGAGATATAGGATTGTATGCCAGGCGCTCGAGTGGATGGCCTGAACACATAAGGGCCCGTTCACACTGAGGAAAGCAGGCAGAAATTCAGAGCGGTATCCCGGACATGTCAATTTTTTGAGCGGAGGCAT
Organism: Dendropsophus ebraccatus; assembly: GCF_027789765.1. Classification (NCBI taxonomy): domain Eukaryota; kingdom Metazoa; phylum Chordata; class Amphibia; order Anura; family Hylidae; genus Dendropsophus; species Dendropsophus ebraccatus. The sequence continues at coordinate 48,384,903 of NC_091468.1, forward strand.
CCTATACATAACATTGAGACAGTGAGGCAGCCGAGATTCTGAGCAGAGTCCGCGGGGATTCCTCTTGGAATTTCCGCCTATTTTCCGAGTGTGAACGGCTCCTAATGCATGGACAGATAAGCTCTGCTCTTGCTAATAGAAAGGGATGTTGAGCAGGAAGGCCACCTCTACCTTCTTCTTATTTCCTAGTAAAGTAAACTTTTGTGTAAAGTAACTTTTTGTGTAACTTTTGGCAAAAGGCTATTTTTGCAAAAAAGAAAAAAAAAGCTATTTGTTTTCACTTGTTTGCAGGCGAAAACATTGATAAATTCCATCCAAAATTTACATTAAATCCAGAATCCTAATGCCAGTTCCAAGGTCCAGATTTACCATTGCAAATGGGCAAACATTTAGAATTTTTTTTTTTAATTTGCTTTATAAATTAGCTTGCTCCACATTAAAGCGAATGTACCACCAGGTACATTACTTTTAATTTTACATGCATTGATCAGCATTGGCGGGGGGATGCTGGTGCCATGGTTATTTTTTTTTTAACTGCCACCCAGTTCCCATACACAACGCTGGTCTGTTGCAGAGCACAGGCCAGGCATGAAGTACTGAGGATGGGCCCACCGGCATCGGGTGTCACGATCTCCTCTCTCTGACGCACTCCATTAGTATCCATAGAGTTGCATTACAGAGGGGAGGGGATTTCATCACACTGGGGGCCGGCGGGTCTGCCCCCAGTGCTTCATTCTTGGGAATAGACCAGCGCCGTAAATATGGATGAGGATGCTGGTCAACCAGTCTCCAAAAGGAACTTTAGGAAGAGCAGCTCATTGAGATAGAACTTATATAAATGGTTTTGGTTTGGAGTCAACTGTTGGTTTATTTGGCTCCATAGAAGTCACTAGAATTAGATTCCAAAGAACAAAACATGTTGGTGCATCTATTGTGCAGTGATTTGATGACATGCTTGTGTAATTATACATATGGATATATTGTGACTGTGTATTTTTAGACTGATTCTTAGCTTGGACTGTGCCTATAAAGGCCTCTCCTTTTATTGGTCTCGGGTGCCTCCATTTATTGGTCTCGTGGTATAATCTCTTGTTTATTTCTTTAGACTGTTAAAGCTGGACTTGGAAAGAAAGGAAATGTTCCTGAACACAATCATGTTTTCTTTCTAGGCGACGAATGCCAAAAATGTGTTTTTTTAAATGACTTCAGCGCTGCCAGTTTTACTTGCTTTCTTCTCCCCAGTAGTCGGTGGCATTTAGTGTATAAATGTATTTCTGCCTTTTAATACCATTGTATTTAGCACATTCTCTTCTAAATGTTTAGCATACCTCCCAAGCGCTGCCAGATCCTTAAGCTTTGTTCAGTGTTTCCTTTTGGCCAACAATAGTGTTGGTCCTGCTTCATACGTGCCCATGTGTTACACCTTTAAATACAAAAAATTATTTGTTTGCCAGTCTTACCTAACAATGCTGGATTACATTTCCTTGAATAATCTAGGTCTTTTGAGTTTTGGAAAAAAAAAAAACTTGCCTTCACTCTATGGGCCCTATCACACAGGACGATTATCGTGCAAAAAATTGTAAAATTGAGTTGAAATGATGATCATTTTGTGTGTATGCAGACAACAATGGAAAAATTGTTTCTGTGTCGTTGATCGCATCTTTTGAGCTGACTATAAAATTATCGTTAATCGTTTGCTAATTGTACACATTGTTCATTCTTTTGCTGGGATCGGAAGAAGTAAACAATGGTAGTAACGATGGTAACTAACGACTATCGTTCTTTGTATTATGGTGAACGATTTCAGGTCATTCCCAAAAGCTCTCATTTACGACCATGTATCGTTAATCATTAAAAATCACTTTGTATAATAACAAACCCGAATGTCACTATACGTCACTTATCAAATATGACTAACTGAGGCTAGATGCCCTCTCTCCAAAGGCCCTATAGCAGCCAGTTTCTGGTACCTACACTCTTGCCTGCCACCAAATGTTGGTCTACCTACCCAGAGTCCCTAGTCAGGACCAGGAGTAACTACTCTGCCCTCAGTTTGGATATTTAGCTGTAGTGTTAGGCATCTTTACTAACACAGACTATACACCACTGCCTATGATTTCTATGAATATCAGAGAGATTGGTATGAGATGGTGGGTGTTTTATAACTTTTATGAACTATATAGGAAAACCAACCTTGGCATCACATGATACTCGAAAAATGATTTCAAGGTCTGTTCTTGCATATGGTATTCTATACATAATAAATCATATAATCATCTTCAAAGTCTTCTCTTCATGTATATGACAGAGAATGAATTCCAGAAAACCCTGAGATGATAATGATGTTCTCGGAGTATAATGCTCCACTACTAATTTGTACACAGGATTCAATTACCCACAAGTATTTGTAATCTTTACACCTCGGTGAACAATTTAGACACCAAAATGGCAATATTGTATTTTGATTGCAGAGAATGGCCCAAGTGGGTAATGTCTACAGACAGCAATGGGTATAGACTATGATCATATTATGTGTAATGGGCCTCATGGGGCACTAATGTGAAACAACTTCAGGATATATCTGATGCATTACTAACAAAGGTACTTATATGTTGGTTTATTTATTCAGTCACAGATCACAAAATTAAACATAAGCACCTCTTTTCTACAATCTTAAAGGGGTTTTCCGAGGAATACGAATACATGGCTATGGGACCCTCACCAATCATCTGGAGATGGGAGGCAGAAGATTATTTTCCTTTTATTTTAGAAAGTTGCATTTACTCAAAATCCATTCAAAAACTCCCAAGAAGACCACCTACTTGAGGAGACCATCGAGATCAGGGGTTCTTTTTTTTTTTTTTCAACTGGAGCCTCCCCTAAAGGACCAAAGTGATGCTTACTACTCAGGAAACAGACTAAAGGCCTGATGGCAGGCCTCACCATCTGTCCATGCAAAAAATATATTCCCCAAAAGTAAACAGCCCCTCAGTTTTACCTTTTTTGTTTCCAGCATTTCCCATGCATACTAAGCCATCTTTTTTTAAGATGGGTCTCTAGAAGACCACTGAATTTTGGTTGGTCACAAAGAAATGTATAGTTTTATCAGTGTTTATGGCTTCCTTGAAAATAACACAATTCCCCATGATATTTTTATAGTCATATCACCTCTAGACTCCTCCCCTGAAGCAGTCAGTAAAGTACTGGGCCAAGTTTCCACATGCTAAAAGTTCCAAGCGACCATACCACACCTCCAAGCATCCATCAATGGACATGCCATAGGAAAAAAATAAATATGAAAAAGCCCATAGAGACTCTGGCAATCTCGAAGAGGATAAAAATATACATAAATTTTTTTATTAAATGGCACATACATGAACCTGTTTCAGGGATCAAATGCCCTTCATCAGATCCCTGAAATGTGTTAATATATGTGCCATTTTAATACATTTTTTATGTACATTTTTATCCTGTCCGAGATTGCCAGAGTCTGTTTATGGAGTAGTCACCTTTTTCATATTTATTTTATTTTATTCCTACAAATGGGCCCCTTGCCTGGGAGTATCCCATTTAGACTGTCCTAGTTTTTTTTTTAGCCCTGCAGATTTCACTGGATTTACCTGCTTGAATCGTCTGGACCATCTGTACCCTCATAGGGTTATTTGCACAAAGCTGAAGTGGCTCGAAGGTGAGCACCACACTATTTTCTCCATTAGCCATCAAATATTGCGGTATCACACGAGGGGCCACACAAGGTTTTGTTTTTGACATATGCCATAGGATACATTCTTCTATCACCAATATCCATGCGATGTTGCTGTGATGATCAGTAACATTGCACTGGTAGATGCTTAGTGTCCCATGATGCCCATTACACATAATATAATCATAGTCTACACCCATTTCTGTCTATAGACATTGCCCACTAGAGCCATTCTATGCAATCAAAATACAATATTGTCATTTTGGTGTCTAAATTGTTCTCCTTTAAATTGAAAATTTTTCAAAAAGTTTTCAAATTTTTGCAAACATTCTAAACATAGATTTTTTTTTTATGTTTTCTTTTTGCCCTTTATATATATTTATGTGAACAGTTTTTACCGCTGCTTCTATTGCCTTGGTTAGCTAATTGCTTTACCGGTTGACGTTTTAACATCTCCAGAAACGTAAATTGTATAAACATAAAGCTACAAAATAATTTGCTGCGATATATCCGGTTATCGATGGCTTATTTGTAGTTGTATGGTGAACTTGCTTTGAGCTTACAGCTGATCAGATTTGCATGAAACAACTTTGGCTGATGCACTTGTTAAATTATAGGTTTAAATGCACTATATATAGCTATTAGGTCATGATCACATAACATTACTGTGACAATTCTCCACAGAAATACTCATTCCATTTTAGTATTTGAGCTGTGAAATTTCCAACAGGCTTCTATTGAGTTGATACAATTATGTGTGCTCACAGGAACATCTATTGTTTGAAGGGCTCTTGATTCCTTCTTATCAAACAGAGTGCGCACTCTCTATGACATTCTTACTTATAAGAAAACAATATGCAATCTGTCAAGGAAAGAATAAAAGGCAGCAGCAGCAGCAGATCCTGTTCACATCGAGAACAAAATGGTGTTTTAACTACTGTTCTGTTGACACGGAAACCGGGAAAGGATCGGGCTCGGGAATATTATCAGTTAAATCCTGTTGCACGGTCTTTGAACGGTCTCAAGAAGCCAAATTATGTAATGATCTGGAGAGAAAGAGATCAATTATAAATCAATCTAATAAGTGAAATTCCTAGGATGAAAGTGAGCAAAAGATTGCAATTAGGTCATCTGATGAACGCATGGCGCTACTAATCAGTATGTATAGGAATCCAGGATGACATGAAAAGTTTAGATTATTTGGCGCCTGATGTTCACACTCCCACTAATCATTAAAAGCTCTTCATCTTGCTGCAGGAGAAGAGCTCGATTGTAAGTCTAAGGAGTGTAAGTCTTCTCCTGCAGTGATCCAGAGAGAGAAGAGACTAGGGGGTAGATTTATCAAACTGGTGTAAAGTGAAACTGGCTCAGTTGCCCCTAGCAACCAATCAGATTCCACCTTTCATTTTTCAAAGAGTCTGTGAGGAATGAAAGGTGGAATCTGATTGGTTGCTAGGGGCAACTGAGCCAGTTTCACTTTACACCATGTCTGATAAATCTCCCCCTAGATTTGCACTTCCCTTAACTCTAAAAACATCTAGACCTGAAATACTAAATCGATCTTTCATGCCTGTGTCACATGTCAAAAGTTTTTTTTAATGTGACATGGTCAGAGGACTAAATAGGTGTAGTCCCCTTTCATTGATAAGAGATATATAGTACTGTATGTTTCCTTGCCAAACTACTCACCACAACAGCTCACCACTAATGGCAAGATACCGACCCAGTGCAGACATAAAAATTGCTTAAAGCAGTCCCCTAAGTGTATGTTCACACTAAGTACAGCGGAATCCTGCCGTGCTCAGTGTCCCCCTGTTAGTGAATGAGAGGGCGCGCGCTCCTCCGCAGCCGCCGCTCTCTGCTAAAAGAAGTGACATGTCACTTCTTTGTGCGTAGAGCGGCAGCTGCGGAGGGGCGCGCACCCTCTCATTCCAAAGAAGCAGAGCGCGGCGGAATTCCGCCGTACTTCCTCAGTGTGAACATACCCTAACTGCTAAAATTTCCATAAAAATAATAAGGGCTCTTGGTATACCATTTGCAAATAATGTGAGCCATCGCACCACGATAAGGTGGCCTCAAGGTCGGGATGGACCCTACGCTGTATTTTGGCCTCTCCATAGCAAAACCTGGTGGGATGGGTGTAGTGCATGACCAAGTAGAGGAAGCCACTTCCCCCATCTGGAACACAGACAAAAAAGACAAATTTGGTCAGCTCTCCTAGAACACCATTCACACTAGGCAGGAGCACTTTGCTATGGCTGAAATTGCAAACACACAAAAACACAGAAAAATGCAACAGCTCACTGCTAATGGCAATATACAGACCCAATACAGATATGAAAATCACTATAAGCAGCCCCCAACTGCTTAAAAAAAAAAAATCTCCATAAAAATAATGAGGCTTTTGGTTACCATTTGCAAATAGTGTTAACCATCCCACCACGATTAGGTGGCCTCATGCCCGGGATACTCAAATCATAAACATTAAATCTAAATCTTGTTCTTTGCACCACATCTGGTCCATAGAGCGGAACTGGAGGCCTGCAAAATTTATAAGCCCTATATGTGCCATTAAAATGGAGCCCACTCATTTACTTTAAGTGTAAACCATCGGAACCTAAAAAAGTGATTCACCAGAGGTGGGTTACTCAATGGACTAACCCCAAACTTTGGCATCATCTGTTCTTCCCTGATGGGGCAAATAGTTCCTTCACTTTTAGTCCTGAAGCTTCTCAATTGTGTGTTCTTTTCTGTAATACTAGCCAGTTAAATTTAGGTTGACCACCTTACTTGCTTGTTTGGCTAAAAGCTGGCTTTCCTGATGCCCCGTGATGGCTTTCTTGCACAATGCACACATGCCTGTGTTTCCAATGGGTAACACAATGGGTAATACATTACTAAACACACCTCTGGTGGTGGTTTACGCCCCCAGGGCTCAGGCATTTAAAATCCAGTGAACCCTTAAAGGAGGGTCCCAGTTTTTATTGTCTGCTTCTACTGTGTTAATGGATGGCATGGCTCTTTTCAGACATCCCCTTTCCACATGCTCTTGAACATTTGCAAACAAGCGTATGGACATAAATAAAATAACCCAAAGCTTATCAAAAGGAGATTGAGCAGATTGTTCTTTGTATTTTTTTGCTGGTTGCTGGAATGTAATACTTTTTTTTTTCTTTCGAATTTTCGAGATTGGCTACGTTCACCCTTCGTTTAACAGTGTCTGTCTCATAGCAATGGACGCTGTTAAACTGCCAACCGCTGGGCAACATGCAGCATATTCCTGCAGCCGATACCTCTGTATCTGTTCTTTTTTTTTTCACAATTGACTTGCGGGCACTGTCGGGTGTGCCCGCAAATCAATTAACCATTCACTTCAATGCAAAGTGCAGCTTCCGGCCGCACTTTACATTATGTGAACAGCTATTTTTTTTCCGGATGACGTTCATTAAACAGCGTCTTGAAATAATAGGCATGTACATTATTTTAACATCTGTTCTAAAGAGAAAGGGTGTTAAAATAACAATGTATGAACACAGCGGGCAGCATTACATTGACTTCAATGTTGCCAAGTGATTAGGAGCGCCGTTGTCTTAACCAGCGGGGGGGGGGGGGGGGGGGGGGGCTCATTTCGATCTTTGCTATGAACTTCCCAGAATGAAGTTTAGAGTTTAAAAAGAATAGGATAACAGCATTGCTAGTTGTTCATATCAGTCGGGATCTTTCCAGGATGCATCATGTTGCAGCAAACTTTAAGGAATTCCTGAGCCAAGTTTCTTTAATGCCAGCTCCGATTAATCATAATTTTCTGTTTGAGTGTTTACCGTGTTTACTGTGCGAGTGACTCATGGAGGAGATTTGCTTGAAAAACCTGTTCTTCTCTTTAAACGATTAATTAATAAGTAAAAGAAAGGGGGGGGGGGGAGATTGCATAATACCATACTTTATAGCTGAGAGTACGTCGGCTGTAACGTTGTTGCGGCTTGCACGTGGCATTTGGAAAAGTTTTACTTGTAAATATACGTAGATCACAACTTAAAGTGGTATCCCAGGAAAATTTACTTTTCCCCTATCCACAGGATAGGGGAAAAGTAGCAGATCGCGGTGAGGTCAGACCGCTGTATCCCCCGCCGATCTCCATATCGGGCCCCGGCTTCTGTATTATGAATACAGACTCTGTCCTGACTCAGCTGATTGGAGATTGTGTAGACAGATAGAAGACCGGAGCGGCAAATATTCTTTCCCTGCTTCCCCACCGACAAAGCACAGTCTGGTTCCCAGAGGCTGTCACTTTCAGATTAACCAGGTACCCTCCACTTTGCCAAGGGGGGGCGACTGGATAAATACTCGAGTCTTCGATTCTTTTCAAAGGGGCTTGTTACTCAATTAACAATTAAGTTTTTGAGTATTTTGGTGCTTACTCCTCTTTAGTTGTAAGTCGTTGTTAATGGTTAAGGCTATGTTCACATTGCGTATGAGACCGGCCATTCTGTTACCCGGCTGGGACACGGAATTTCCGGTCTCTGAAAAGATGATCTTTTTTGGCTGCAGAGTTCTGATGCAGGGGCATTCGTGTGCCCTCACATCAGAACTCCCCACAGCACACTATGGAGCGAGCAGCCGGAACCGTTCACTCCATACTGTGCACTGACATGGTTTTCTGCGCCCGCTATTTAATGAATAGCGGCCGCAGAAAACTGACATGTCAGTTGTTTGCGGCGCCACGAGAGATCCTGGCCAGAGCGTATACTATGTGTATACGCTCTGGACGGGATTCCTAGGCAGCAATCAACGTATATTTCTGTATAAATCACGGCCGTTGTACAACTGCCGTGGTTTTACGAGAATATACGGTGTGTGAACATAGCCTTGAACTGTATTCGCTGGGCAACAGGTAGCCAGTGATTGGCAGAGGGGAGAGGCAGAAGAGGAGGGATGGGAGAGGTGGGTTAGTCAGGGGGCAGAGTTGAGAATGGATTGGAGGGGAGTAAGGTGTTCTGTTATCAGCAAATGTGGTTGAGATAGAACATTTTTATGTCTTTGTATAAAAAAAAAACAAAAAAAAAACAATGAAGAGTTTCTTAATTCTCCTTATAAAGTCACCATTGTGTACACACCGGCATTGTGCCTAATGTCAATATTTAGTCGCTGGCCTGCACAAAGCTGTTATATGATTTTACTAGGGCTATTTTTTACTTTTTAGTGCTTAGGCTATTTTAAGAACTCTTTCATTGTAGATATTTGGCTGAGAAATTGCAATTTTCTTATTCATTTTCTTTAATGTTTCAACTTTTTTTTCTTCTTTGGTGGAGAATGTTTGAGATTGTCTTGGTTAAAGGAGAAGGCCGACGGATTATAAAATCCGTCAGCCATTATGGACAGGGGTGAAGTCCGGACTTACCTCTCCCCATGCCGGATGCTGGACCTGCCTCGGACCCCTGCAGGAAGGCATTTTCCACCGAGTCGTGATGACGGGGGAAAAGGCCTGTCCCGGCTGATGGACTGGTCACTCATCCAATCTGTGACTGGAATGGCATCCTGCTCCATTCACTGAACGCCCAGTCCATCAGCTGGGTCATGACTTGTCAGCTTCGGAGAACCCAGAGCCCGGTGGGGGCCCACGGCCGGCCCCGACACTCACCGCAGGCACTGGGAGAGGTAAGTCCGGACATGTAATCAATTTCCCCCCTGGCCCTGTTGGCTGCTGGATTTTATAATCCGCGGGACTTCTCCTTTAAAGTAACGTTATTTGAAGACATAAGGAAACGATTGTCTAGAAATGTAATTAATTCTTCTTTTTACACTTCACTTCTTTTTACACTGCATGACGCAAAGAGTTAAGGTGATATAGTACGTTTTCTTACAGGTAACAGCTGTAATCTTGTGATGTGTTGCGTCGATTGACAAGCTCATCTCCGACTCACTTTAAAAAATATTTTTATAGAAACTAGGTAAATGGGAATTTCTAAAAGCATACGGAAGTGGCTGCCCAGGGAATATAAAATAGGTCTAGACTTTCTTGAAGTAAGTGATTTTAATATTTTATAGTGCGTTTTGAAGTATTGTATCTTTGAAGGAATCGGGACATTCAGAGCAATGCTATAGATAACTGGGGAGACAGAAAATAAATTTTGCTTGCCAGTAGCAGGGCATATCCCTTCGCTGGTGAACCATGGAGCAGTTCATTGCTTTCCTCACACCTTTCATGCTCAGTAAGCATATGCTGCAATGTTCTTTCTTCCAAGACATCTTACATTATTCTGTCTTCCAGTGAATGATGAAAACTGTCACAGTAGATGATTTTATAACTTATTTTAAAATCTCTCTCTTCAAGCCCTGAGTTATTGAGTGATTCGAACAATTCTGCCTGAACGCTGCACTTACTGTAGTCTATTTCTAGTAAATTACACTGTTAGGACCATGGTTGCATTTAAAACACTTACACAGAATTTATGGCCCCCCTGACATCAAAAACATTGTCCCACCATTGTCAGCTGCTGTCTGTCCTGTAGGAAGTGGTGGATTCTTTCGAGTCCGACACAGTGCTCTCTGCTGCCACCTCTGTTCATGTCAGGAACTGTCCAGAGCAGGAGGTGGTTTTTTTTTTAACCCCTTGCCGCAAAATGACGTTCCAGGAACGTCATGTAAAACAGGTAGTTCCCGCAACAAGACGTTCCAGGAACGTCATGGCTTCCCTGCCTCCCCCCTCTGTCCCTATAGAAGATCGGGCAGCAGGAGGATGCTATGTCACACAGCACCCTCCTGCTGCCTCTGCCCGGAGGGGAGCCGCGCTCCCCCCGGGCAGTTAACCCCATAAACGCCGCGGTCAATGCGACCGCAGCGTCTATGGGGAGATCGGGCGGCGAGGGGAGGCTGCAGCACGTTGCCTCCCCCCACCGCCACAACAAGTGTGTCCCTCGGCCCCCTCCCCTTGTCCCCCGATACCGGAGATCACCGCTATTACCGTTATAGCGGTGATCTCCGGTACCGGGAATTACCGGCGCCGCCGATAGCTTTCATCTCCCCCCACCGTGAATCCACGGTGGGGGGAGATGAAAAATGTCCCCTCAGCCCCCAGATCAGCCCCCCTAGTTTGTTCGCAGGGATGGAAATGAATAAATGATCAAAGCCCCATGCTCTCCGCCACTGGAGGTAGCAGAGAGCATGGGGCAGTGATCGGGGACCCCCCTGTGTGGTCCCGGAGCAGGCGATTGGCGGTATATAATATATACCGCCGATCGCCTGCTCCCAGTGCAAAGAAGCACTTTTTATCCCCTGTCACCATGAATCATTGGTGACAGGGGATAAAAAGTGTCAGTAAGTCGCCCCCCACCCCCCCTGTCACCCCCCCTGTCACCCCCCCTTCCCCATATACATTACCTGATTCTGGAGCTCCTTCCTCCTCGACGTCCTGGCAGGTTATGAAGTGCGCATGCGCTCCACAACCAGCCAACTCTGAAAATTTAAAGTGACAGAGATCAATTTGGTCTCTGTCACTGAACTATGATTACTGTGATAGAAAATATCACAGTAATCATAGTAATACAGTGAAAATGAATGTGTAAAAGTACAAAAAGTGACAAACACACAAAAAAATAAAACACACACTTTTTATTATAGTAATAATTGCAGTTTACTGCCAGATTACCCCTAACCCCCCCCCACCCCCGATTACCCGTAACCGCCCCAGGTTGTCCGTAATCACGCCAGATTGCCCGTGACCACCGCACGTTGCCCATAACCACCCACGGTAACTCACGCAAGATTGCACGTAACCACCGCACATTGCCACTGACCACCGCACATTGCCACTGACCACCGCACGCTGCCACTGACCACCGCACGTTGCCACTGACCACCACATGTTACCTCTGACATCGCACACTGCCTCTAACCACCCCACACTGCCTCTATCCACCGCACAATGCCTCTAACCACCGCACAATGCCTCTAACCACCCCACACTGCCTCTAACCACCCCACACTGCCTCTAACCACCGCACGATGCCTCTAACCACCGCACGATGCCTCTAACCACCCCACACTGCCTCTAACTACCCCACACGGCCTCTAACCACCCCACACTGCCTCTAACCACCCCACACTGCCTCTAACCACCGCACGTTGCCTCTAACCACCGCACGTTGCCTCTAACCACCCCACACTGCCTCTAACCACCGCACACTGCCTCTAACCACCGCACGTTGCCCCTAACCACCGCACGTTGCCCCTAACCACCGCACGTTGCCCCTAACCACCGCACGTTGCCCCTAACCACCGCACGTTGCCTCTGACCACCGCACGTTGCCTCTAACCACCCCACGTTGCCTGTAACCAACCCAAATTGCCAACGAGCCCCTCCAGATTGCCCGTAACCACGCCAGATTGCCGTAACCAACCCAAATTACATATAAGCACTTTAGTTTATCCGTAACGAACCCAGATTGTCCGTAACCCCCTCACGTTGGCCGTAACCACAGCAGGTTGCCTGTAACCATTGCAGGTTGCCCGTAACCACCTTCAGATTACCCGTAACCACAGTAGGTTGCCCATAACCACCCCAGGTTGCCCGTTACCACAGCAGGTTGCCCATAACCACCCCAGACTGTCCGTAACCACCTCCAGATTACCCGTAACCACAGCAGGTTGCCCATAACCACCCCAGGTTGCTCATAACCACAGCAGGTTGCCCATAACCACCCCAGACTGTCTGTAATTTTAGTAACTATTCTAATAACCATTACTAGCTGCGGTTTTGCTCCAGCAAATTGCCGCTCCCTTCCTTCTGAGCCCTGCTGTGTGCCCATACAGTGGTTTATGCCCACATATGGGGTACCGTTGTACTCAGGAGAACCTGCTTTATAGATTTTGGGGTGAATTTTTTCTCCTTTTCCTCGTGAAATTTAGAAATTTTAAACTAAACCAACATATTATTGGAAAAATTCGAGTTTTTCATTTTTAATGGCCAATTTTGAATACTTTCCTCTAATACCTGTGGGGTCAAAATGGTCACCACATCCCAAGATGAATTCTTTGAAGGGTGCACTTTCTAAAATGGGGGGACTTATGTTTTTTTTTTTACTCCGCTTGCGCTACAGGGGCACTGCAAACGCACCCGGCGCTCAGAAACTTCTTCAGCAAAATCTGCACTGAAAATGCTAATTGGCGCTCCTTCTCTTCTGAGCCCCGCTGTGTGCCCATACAGAGGTTTATGCCCACATATTGGGTACTGTTCTACTCAGGAGAACCTGCATTACAGATTTTGCGGTGAATTTTCTCCCCTGTTCCTCGTGAAATTGAAAAATTTCTAACTAAACAAACATATTATTGGAAAAATTCGAGTTTTTCATTTTTACTCTCTACTTTTGAATACTTTCCTCTAATACCTGTGGGGTCAAAATGCTCACCACACCCCAAAATGAATTCTTTGAGGGATGTATTTTCCAAAATGGGGTGACTTATGGGGAGATTTTACTCTGCTGGCACTACAGGGGCGCTGCAAACTCACCCGGCGCTCAGAAACTTCTTCAGCAAAATCTGCACTGAAAATGCTAATTGGCGCTCCTTCCCTTCTGAGCCTCGCTGTGTGCCCATACAGTGGTTTATGCCCACATATGGAGTACCGTTCTACTCAGGAGAACCTGTGTTACAGATTTTGGGGTGAATGTTCTCTCCTGTTCCTCGTGAAATTTAGAAATTTCTAACTAAACAAACATATTATTGGAAAAATTCGAGTTTTTCATTTTTACTCTACTTTTGAATACTTTCCTCTAATACCTGTGAGGTCAAAATGCTCACCACACCCCAAAATGAATTCTTTGAGGGGTGTACTTTCCAAAATGGGGCGACTTATGGGGAGATTTTACTCTGTTGGCACTACAGGGGCTCTGCAAACGCACCTGGCGCTCAGAAACTTCTTCAGCAAAATCTGCACTGAAAATGCTAATTGGCGCTCCTTCCCTTCTGAGCCCCGCTGTGTGCCCATGCAGTGGTTTATGCCCACATATGGGGTACCGTTGTATTCAGAAGAACCTGCTTTACAGATTTTTGGGTACTTTTTTCTCCTCTTCCTCGTGAAATTGAGAAATTTCAAACTAAACTAACATATTATTGGAAAAATTCAGGTTTTTCATTTTAACTGTCTAATTTTGAATACTTTCCTCTAATACCTGTGGGGTCAAAATGCTCACCACACCCCAAAATGAATTCTTTGAGGGGTTTGCTTTCCAAAATGGGGTGACTTATGGCGATTTTTCTCTCTGCTGGCACTACAGGGGCTCTGCAAACGCACCTGGCGCTCAAAAACTTCTTCAGCAAAATCTGCATTAAAAAAGCTAATTGGCGCTCCCTTCCTTCTGAGCCCCGCTGTGTGCCCATACAGTGGTTTACCCCCATATATGGGGTACTGTTGTACTCAGGAGAACCTGCGTTATAAATTTTGGCATGCTTTTTTTCTCATGTTCCTTTTGAAAATGAGAAACTTTAATCTAAACGTATATATTATTGGAAAATTTAAATTTTCCATTTTTTTATGGCCTAATGGTGAACACTTTCCTCCAGCCCCTGTAGGGTTAAAATGCTCATTATACCCCTAGATTAATTCTTTAAGGTGTCTAGTTTCCAAAATGGGGTCACTTATGTGGGTTTCCAGTATATAAGCCTCCTAAATCCATTTAAAAAAAGAACTGGTCCCTAAAAAAAATTCATTTTGGAAATTTCATGAAAATTTGATAATTTGCTGATACATTTCTAAGCCCCGTAACACCCTAAAAAAGTAAAATATGTTTACCAAATTATGCCAGAATAAAGAAGACCTATTGATAATGTGATTTAGTAACTAATTTATGTGCTATGACTTTCTTTTTTAAGAAGCAGAGAACTTCAAAGTTCATAAAATGCTAATTTTTCAAATTTTTCCTGATATTTTGATGTTTTTCACAAAAAAACCAAAGTAGTGACCAAATTTTGCCACTAACGTAAAGTGCCATATGTGACGAAAAAACAATCTCAGAATCGCTAGCATATGTTAAAGCATCACTGAGCTATAAGCGCATAAAGTGAGACAGGTCAGATTTTAAAAAATTAGCCTGGTCATTAAAGAAGCAGTTCACTTTTTATTTTTTTCGCCCCCCCCGGGTAGCCGCTGTCAAGTATACTTACAAAAGATGATCGGTGTCCCGTTCCCGTCGGTCAGTTCCGTCCCACGGTGCCGTTCACATCGGGCGCGCGCTCACTTCCGCCGGCGCTGTTACTCCTCTTCTCTCCCTTGTCATTTGAACGCCGGAAGTCACGCGCTTCCATAGAGAATGCATGGAAGCGAGTGACTTCCGGCGTATAATCACTGGGCAGAGAAGAGGACTCGCAGCAGCCGGCGGAAGTGAGCGCGCGCCCGATGTGAACGGCACCGCGGGACGGAACTGACCGACGGGAACAGGACACCGATCATCTTCTGTAAGTATATATGACAGCGGCTACCCGGGGGGGCGAAAAAAATAAAAAGTGAACTGCTTCTTTAAGGCCCAAATAGGCTTTAGAGGCAAGGGGTTAATGGGCATTTGCTACTGCTCTAGACAGTTCCTGACATGGACAGAGGTGGCAACAGAGAGCACCGTGTCATACTAGAAAGGACACTTTCTGCAGGACATACAGCAGCTGATAAGTACTGGAAGACTTGAGTTTTTTAAAGTGTTATGTGACAAGCCGGAAGTCTATGAGGCTGTCTCTTTTCACTGACAGAGATTATTGAGCAGTCTTCTCCTTGCTCATTCTCACAATAGTTCAAGGTCTGTAAGCTCAATGTGGCATGAGTCCAGCCCGTAATTAGTCACAGCTCTCTGCTGGGAGCACAGTTGTACTGATTGGTTCCTTTTTAGGGGTTAAAGAGCAATAATAATAATAATAATAATAATAATAATAATAATAAAACTTTAGACATGTCCTGGACAGCAGAAAATCTGATTTTACTTACTATAAATGTTAATAAAACATGAACAATCACTCTTTGAGACTTATCTGGGTATATAAAATTGTTAATATTTTCCTTGGGCAACAATAAAAATAAATCGTATACTTACCTACCTGAATCCTCTGCAGCCCCTGCATTACAGGGGTCTCGGGTAGGTGAGTATGCCATTTATTTTTATTGTTGCCCAAGAAGTTTTAATAGTCTCTAATCGGCTACACCACACTGATTCCAGCGGTGCCAATTATTTAGAGATCCCCCACCCCGTTCTGACATTTTTCGTTTTATATATGTGCTAATTAGCTTGTCTGGTGCACTGGAGGTGGGTCCAACCATTGGATCCCACTATTAGATATTAATGGGCCATCCATATTACACCTTTTTAATCACATACTCTATTTTAATTTCTCTTTCTAGCCGATGGCAGATAATATTCCTGTATTGTGAATGGGTTTCAGCCAGCTATGTTAATGACAGTAATAGACTTAAGTGCATGTTCTTATTTTTCACCGAGATGTTTTCTATTCAGCATTCAATTTGATAGGAAAATGAATCTCTATGACAGCCTGTGAAATATGACCATATTTGATTTCTTTCAATTTCTTCCTCTGGCCGTGAAATCATTTTGTAACAATGCTTTTTCTTCTCCTTCTCGGTGCCTTCTCTGTTCTGTAATCCCGAGATGACTCATATCAACACCGAGAAGAGAGAATTCTAAAATAGAATATGTGCCGGTGTGTTGGGGATGCGGAGAATTGTGCTTATATATGCAGAATAAATGAGTTAAAATTAGTTTTGCTGTGAAACACAGTTATGATTTTAAAGTAGTAACAAGATAAGCCGGTACTAGACGGAAAAAGAGACATTTTACGGAAAGGAAAGGAACTATTTAATTTCCGGCTGTAAACTTGTGGTAGAACATGGTACTATAAGCACTTCTCTAGTGTAATGCTCTGCAGGCTCCAACAGGGAAAATGACCTTGGAATCATGTTATTCATTTATATTCATCCCTTAAAGGGGAACTATCAGCAGGTTAGAGAAATGTCACATAATATGCATAGGACGCCAAGGAGGAAGGTATAGTATGTTTCTTACCTTCCTCCTCGGCGCCGTTTTTGTGCAATTAGTAATTGAATCCAGGCTGGGAGCACCATTAGGAGCACTGCCTCGCCCCCATTTTGTGCTGATCTGGATCGCTCAATCCATTGATTATATTTAAAAGGAGTGGTGATGGTGGCAAGGCAGTGCTCCTAACGGTGCTCCGGGCTGTGGATTCAACTACTAACTGCAAAAAACGGTGCAGAGGAGGAAGGTAAGAGACAGGCCTTCCTCCGCAGTGCCCCGTGTGCATTGTGGGGCTATCAGCAGATTAGATTTGTTAGGTTAGATTCCCCTTTAAACCCGTTTTATTTGCTTTGTGCAATGTCTCTGTGTTCCATAGTTTTTTCTTACAAAAAGCTGACTACAGAGTGTGTGTCCTTCTTCTAGATCCCCCAGAGATTGGTTGTGATGTGTAAGTGTTTTTGAGTTCCCATAGCGCCACCTGAAGGCACGGCTAATTGCACGGCCAGGCCGCATGATCAATCACTGGATTGTGCCTCCATTTGAATGTTTACACAGGGAGATGTGCTGGCGATAGCGATACATTTTACCATCCACATTAAAGATGTGATCAGTTGAGGATCAGGTGTTTTTAGCAATGCTCCTTGCTGATAACCGGTCTCCAGAGGAAGGAAAGGAAAGAGAATAATTGCATTTCAGTCAGGCCCAAAGGGCGTAACAGGATCAGGCAGTAAATAGCAAAGACAGAGTATTTAAAGGGGTATTCCATTAAACATAACTTTTGATATGTCGCTGCCCATGGCGCAGCTAACAATTCATTCCATACTTCCCGTCTCCTTCCCCCAGTGCTGAGCTTCTGCTTACTGCTGAAGACACAAAAATCTGTGTGTGAGCTTTTCTCTCTGTCTCCCCCTCCTCCCCACTCCCTTCTGAGACACCTGATGTAAACAAATCTCTAGCAGGCTTTATCTGCAACTTTTGTAATGCTGGGAGGATTATTCTGAGGTCAGGTTGGTAATGAACTCATTGTGATTCATCCTCCCAGCATTACAAAGAAGCTACAAAGTTGCAGATAAAGCCTTCCAGGGATTCGTTTACATCAGCTGTCTCAGACAGGAGGAGGGGGAGACAGAGAGGAAAGCTCACACAGAAATATTTGTATTTTCAGTGAAAAGCAGCAGCTCAGAACTGGGGGAAAGAGGCTGACTAGATAATAAGTACTGAAGGAATTGTTAGTCTCACCATGGGCAGCAACATATCAAAACTTATGTTTAAGTGGAATACCCCTGTAATGAAGTTGTCTGGGGATCCCTATTTTTAAATTAATTGTTGCTAATATTGGGTAAAAAAAAAAAAAAAAAAGAAAAACAATAAAGTACCATGCCATGCCCCCCTTCCCTTCTAATGGTACTACAGTATGGTACTTTATGGGCATGGTCTACCACAGAAATGGGGAGCCTTCGACCCTCCACCTATTGCAAAACTACAATTCCCATCATGCCTAGACAGACAAAGCTTCAGCTTTGGCTGTCCAGGCATGATGGGAATTGTAGATTTTCAACAGCTGGAGGGCCGAAGGTTTCCCATCCCTGGTGTAACACACAAATGTAGGTCACAGATTAGCTTAGAAGATGGTTTAGAAGAGCAGAAAGAGGTGATGCCGTCTGAACCTCTGGAATACTTCACACTACTTTGCAGAAAAGAAACTGAATACATTTTTTAATAAAGACCTATGGAACAAATGTTTTTAACACCAAAATACGTACAATGTAATAATAAAAAAATCACTTAATTGTGTTTTCAGTTCTTTAACTCAAGCTGAGTCAACAAAGAAAGCAATAAATCATTTATTGGGCCAAGGGGTATTGTTAGGAGAGTACTAGGACAGCAAACAAGGAGGTTGTTAAAGGTGAAGCAGCGGTTGCCAACAGCAATGTTAAACCTTAAAGAGGATTGTTTAACAGAATGATTATCAGAAAACAAGACAGGTCACGATCAGGTTACACAGATCAGGGGTCAACAACTGAGGTACAATGAGCAAGGCCTGGTAATAAAACACTCATAGTGTGTTGGTGTTTGCAGTGGATTGGAATAGTTTAAGTTTCTCCATATTACTGCATCCTGATTACTATCCTTCTGCATCAGGTCTGCCATGTAGGTAGCATGGAATGATGGTTAGAGTTTAACCCTACAGACGTCTCTAAAAAGTGCCAGACATCTTAAGCAACTTAAAGTGGTGATTGATGGAAACACACTCTAGTTAAAGGGGTACTCTGGTGAAAATCGTTTTCTTTCAAATCAACTGGTTTCAGAAAGTAATATCGATTTTGTAATTTACTTCTATTTAAAAATCCCAAGTCTTCCCATACTTATCAGCTGCTGTATGTCCTGCAGGAAGTGGTGTATTCTTTTACATTTGACACAGTGCTCTCTGACGCCACCTCTTTCCAAGGCAGGAACTGTTCATAGCAGTAGCAAATCCCCATAGAAAACCTCTCCTGCCTTGGACAGTTCCTGTCTGGGACAGAGGTGGCGTCAGAGAGCAAATTTAAAAGAATACACCAGAGAGTGTCAAATTTAAAAGAATGCACCCCTTTCTGCAGGACATACAGCAGCTGATAAGTATAGGAAGACTTGGGATTTTTAAATAGTAGTAAATTACAAATCTATATAACTTTCTGAAACCAGTTGATTTGAAAGAAAAAGATTTTTGCCAGAGTACCCCTTTAATGGGCTTCTACAGTAAAGATACATAAGTCTAAACCAATGCATTATATGGAATGAAACACATCTCGGTGTACAAGCATTTCTGAAAATATCCTGGTTGCCTCATGTGCCTGCTTTGTTTTCATGACCTGTTGCCCTTAATTACGACCCTCCTTTTGCCATTCACTATGCTGGGTCACACAAACTTAGTCCAATTGCAGTCTCCTGATCTGTCTGAGTAGTATTGGCAGTCCCCCTTTAAGTTTCAAGCGGACAACACAGAACTTAAAACACCTGTCTTTTCTTTCTACACTGTGAAGCCCCCAGACAGGAGACACTAGTGAGCTGAAGATTCCCTTTGAAAAGACATTGTTTACAGACTATTGTCCTTTGTCCCTCGTAGTTGTCCTTTCTTTTAAGAAAAGGGTAAACAAATTTGTTGAATGACATTTGTGTTTTCATCACACAGAAAACTTTACAGCATTTGACTTTATTGTTGTTATACAAACACTAAATATGTTTGGGGTTTAGAGGGCATTGGCTCTTTCCCTTCCTATTTTTAGTTTTCTAATTTCAGATCACAGCTGAATCCTCTGATCGCCCAATTTTTTACTAAAAAAGTTGTGGCTGACTGCAAACTCCCCCTATAGCGGCCACTAGTGGGGAATTGCAGTATTACAGACCATTTACTTAGTCAACAAAATATAGCTTTTCCGTAAAAGGGCTCATGGGAAAAAAATCAAGCTGGACTATCCTTTTAAATCTATGTGGCATTTTTTTTTTTTTTTTTTTACTTTAGCACTTTTGTTACTCTTTGGCTGTGTTCACACAATGTAATTTTTAAGTAAACAACGGACGCTAATTCTATTGCAATTAGTATCCGTTTCTTTACTGCAGGGGCGACATTGCATTGAAGTCAATGCAATGCTGCCCGCTGTGTTTACACAGCGTTATGTTAACGCCGGTTCTTTAGAACGGACGTTAAAATAATGTACCTGCCTATTTTATCCGGACGTTTTTCAGTGAACAGTATCCGGAAATAATGGCTGTTCACACAATGTAATGATTTGCGGGCACACCCAATGGTCCTCGCAAATCAATAGTAAAAAAGGAACATATCGGCTGCAGGAACGCCCCAAACGCAGCCTGGTGGCCGGCAGTTTAACAGTTGTTAAACGTAGTGTGAACATAACCTTTGCCTAATGATATACAGTGGTACCTTGGTTTAAGAGTAACTTGGTTTAAAAATGTTTTGGTTTATGAGTTCACAGCTTTTCAAAATTGTGACTTGGTATAAGAGCATTGCTTTAATGTAAGAGCTCCCTGTACTGGGTGGGAGGGGGAGTGGGGGAGGGGCATGGCCTGCATAGCGGGGTCTACAGCACTGTACTCTGACCCAGGAAGTCTCCCTCACCTTCCAAATCCTAGCAGATCCACTTCAGGCTGGGGCTTGCATCAGGAGACAGGACTGTGGAGGTAATCTCTCCATAGCTGTAACCCCTCTATCCCCGGAGAAAGAGTGCTGCATGTATGTGCCCACATCTGTCCTGCTCATTCCTTCATGTTCCCTGCAGTCTCTGTCCGCCCTTGTGTTTCCCATCCTCTCCTGTACAGTAACTTATATTATCACATATTCTGCTGTTTCTGAATGTTTGCTTTATTGGTTTTACATGTTATTCAGAATAATAAATCATTATTTTTGGAGTGGGGAACCAATTGTCTGCATTTCAGGGATTTCTTATGGGAAAATTTGCTTTGGTTATTATGGAATTATGCTCGTAATTCAAGGCACCACTGTATATTGTATTGCAGCCAAATCATAATTATGACTCTTCTGCCATTTAGGGGAAGATTTGTATGTGACATTGATCTAACTAGTATATTTTGCACCGTGTGAGGTTTTCCAACAGTCACCAGGTCATTTATTTTGTCCATAGGGAATAATTGAAAGTGTCTGTTTAACCCGAGACCGAAAGAAAACTGAAAACTAGTTTTTGAAAAATTTATAACTGAAGATGCTAATTTATTTATAACTGAAGATGCTAAGCCTTGTCTACTGATCACTAGAGATGAGCGAATCGGGTTCGGGTTCGAATCTATCCGAACCCGAACGTTCGGCATTTGATTAGCGGGGGCTGCTGAACTTGGATAAAGCTCTAAGGTTGTCTGGAAAACATGGATACAGCCAATGACTATATCCATGATTTCCACATAGCATTAGGGCTTTATCCAACTTCAGCAGCCACCGCTAATCAAATGCTGAAAGTTCAGGTTCGGATGGTCTCGAGCATGCTCAAGGTTCGCTCATCTCTACTGATCACAAACTGATCACAAACACAAATTTCTTAGATGACTTTTCTAAAATAAATCCAATTTTCTAAAACAAACTGAGCTGAATAGGGAAGTCAGTGCACATACTTTCATCAGCTTTTAGCTTTCATGGCCCTATACAAACACCACTATGTTTATACTGGAAATACAGCGCTGTGCTCCAGGGTATTCTATAATGCACTTTAAATTATCGCATATCCCCCACTAATCTGCTCCGCCTGCTTGTTGCTATTAAATAACATTAACCTTTCCATAGGATTATTTTCATTTGTAAGACGTTTCCTCCTGTACTAATAGTCTTACACTGGATTCTGTGATAAGACAAGGAGCCTGTGTCCATATGTGTAATAGACAGTAAACCTAACCCTAATTATAGGTTATTATTGGTTATTACCTTATTGATGTTATGTTTTCCTCTGTTTTTATTATAAATATTTACTGTAATTATTTAGTAATAGTAGATTTAACAGAATTGTTAGGTTCTTAAATGTTTTACAATTACATAAAAATATTTTTTTTTGTTAAGATTTTTTTCGATTTCTTTTTTTCAACAAGCGTGTTTATACACTACATATCATATTTTATTTTTTCCTTTCTCATTTTTCCAACATTGCTGTAGTCAATGGAACAGCTTAAACTGGCCATGCACATTAGACCATTGTGAGCTTATCCTCTCGATTTCAGAAGGACCGGCCTTCTAATGGGTTGGGTGGATGGGTTTGGTGGCCTCTTTCTTTTTTGACAGAGTATGGGAGACACAGCTATTAAGTTTCATCATTCTGCTGGTTACTCCATTGCTCTCCTTGTTAAAGGGGTAGTGCGGCATTTCAAAATCATTCACTAAATGACACACATTACAAAGTTATACAACTTTGTAATGTATGTTATGTTAGTGAATGGCCCCCTTCCCCGTGTTCCCCCCCCCCACCCACGCTAGATCCGGAAGTGTGATGCACTATACTCTGATACCTGATTCGTGTCGACCCCCGTCCGCTATCTTGGGACAATGATGTCATCTTCGGGAGGTCGGCCGCACCGCTCCAGCCGTCCCTCATGCCGGCGCCACCCTATACCGCAGCATCATTGTCCCAAGATGGCGGACGGGGGTCGACACGAATCAGGTGAGTATAGTGCATCACACTTTCGAGTCTAGAGTGGGGGGGGGCACAGGGAAGAGGGCCATTCACTAACATAACATAACTAACTTTCTTCCTATAATGTCAAAGGGAAATGGAAATATGAAGGCACATTTAACTTGTTTTTATTCTGTTGTTTTTATAGATGATTTCAATATTTTACATAAAAAAAATGAATAAATAACCCTTAAAGGGAACCTGTCACCACAACAATGCTATCTAATCTATTGCCATCATGTTATAGAGCAGGAAGAGCTGAACGGATTGATATCTATCATTATGGGAAAAGATTCAGTATAACTTGTAACTTGTTGATTGAAATCCCTACTCATTCTATGTTGAGGAGTCCAGTGGGCGGTGTCACTCAGTGGGCTGGACACTTTAGCATAGAAACATCAGAGGTTTCAATCAATAAATTACAAATTATTCTGAATCTTTTTCCATAAAAAAATATATCAATCCGCTCAGTTCTTTCTGCTCTATAATATGATGCTGATAGCTTAGGTAGCATTTTCATGGTGATGGGTTCCCTTTAATATACCTTTCCCCCTCTGTTCCACAGAATATTAATTTCATACCATGAACACATACAAGTTGTCTCAGTCCTTAGGGGACTTCAAGATAATTGCAAGAGGTGGCAGGACACCAAGGGGTTAGCAGAGTATAAAGAGCACTTCAAGGGCGTACAAGTATCCTACACAATTACCTATAGTAGCACCTATGCATCATTCCCACTGGGAATCATACTTTTATAATAATCCTCACTTTCCATATAAGTGCATGATACAACTCCTTTACCACTTTCTCATGAAATAAATCCCATAACTGTTCAGTTTTCTATTGTTACAAGATTCCGGGTGAATTGTAATGATTAGCGTATTAGCATCTGGTATCATCTTGCAGCTAAGAACAATTATCATGTGACATTTGTCATGTTTGACCCCTCTGTATTACCAGCTGCACCGCGCACATGCTTTATATTCAGGATATAGCACTTGTCATTAGCTACTTTTAGGACTACCATGGAGGACGCTGGTCTCGGCCATGGTGGATGACATACTGTGACCTCAGTCTGCATGAGTGATGAACGCCATTATCCCGTTTCTGTGTGAAAATGAGGTATCGGGCTCATTGTAAGGAGATTTCCCAGCATCTCCTTGTGCTGATGGGAGAATCAGAAGTATTCATTATCTCTTCTGCACATGGTTAGAGTCTTGTCCCACTTGTAAGATCAGGTTCTGTATAGCTGTACACATCTCTACATCTGTCATGTATGCAATGCGTCTATATTTATATATATATATATATATATATATATATATATATATATATATATATATAAAATCATATAGAATATAGAAATACGCGCAGCGAGGTAGTGTGATCTTAGTGCTGACAGTCAATGGCTAGTATGAAGTCCTGCTAATATCCTACTATGCACAGATATCTCTATATTTATTAGTAATCGCACTGTACAAGGTGCAGACAAATCTGTGTTGCAGCAGCAGCATGTCAGGTTAGCAACCATGGTGTGACGTCCTATAGGATCTGCACTACTAATATAGTCAAGCAATTTATAAGGTTGAAAAAAAAAAAGACATGGGTCCATCAAGTCCAAGCCCTACAGGCTATGTTCACACTAAGTAACAAAAAAGAAAAATTTTTTAAAATGACGTCCGTTATTGCCGCATTTTAATTGACCCCAATGGAATGCATTCAAGTCAATGGAAATTAGCAAAATTGCAGGGCCGAAATCTGCAGAAAAATCCTACATATAAGATACACAAAAACACAGATAAGATATAAGTTGTGCTAATCCTCAGTTAATTATACATGGCAGCTTATCCTAAAGTCACCTGAAAGTCTCCTGAAACAAACCTATAAGAGAACAGTTAAGGGAAGATTTTAAAGGAAAAGTCCATGGATTTTTAAAATAAGGCAGGCGGCAGGGACATTTGATTACAAGTACAAACTTACGTGCTCCTGTGCCTGCTGTGAGCAGTGGGACCGGACTTGGAACCCCTACAGGGCTCCAGGATCTCCGGTGCTGTCACGTCAGGACGCTGCTACAGTCACTGATTGGCTGAGCGACCAGTCCATCAGCCAGGACAGGCCTTTTCCCCCCGAGTCGTGACATTATAACAACTCGGGGGAAAATGCCTTCCGAGGTAGATCCCACCGCTCACCGCTAGCACGGGGAGAGGTAATCAAATACCCCCCTGCCCCTGTCGGCTACCGAATTTCAAAAATTGCCAGACTTCTCCTTTAAGTATCAAGCTGTTGCTGAGCTGCAGCCTCCTCCCTCCCCCACCCTCTCTGTGTTGACTGATTGGCGTACAAGGCTCAGTGCTGGAAGCCATGCAGGGACAGTTAGTGGACGGAGGAGGCATGCACCCCGCAGCTATGTCAAACTTGAGCTTGAAAGGAAAATATCATTTTTATAACTTTGCAAACAGTCATCAGCTATGAGATGGGTATCATCTGTTTTATCAGCAATCTGTCCATTGCTGTGGCTCGGAGCATGATATAGAGCTGACAAATTCTCCTGAATATCCTGTAAATTAGGTATCTGATACAAACAAATGGTAAATGGTGTAGCCTACATGGAGCAGCTGTGCCAATTCCTGTACTGTCTATCCATCTTGATATGGCAAGATTGCCCCAGGTTACACTAATACTTCATCCAATGTCAGTCTGGGTTTTCAGGCCAGGACACCTCTAGCTGTTTAAAATCTTTCTGCACCCAAACTTTCTGAGCACCCAGGCCTATGTACAACACTAATATGCCATAAATATTTAGCAGGTAAACTTATCACATACTGAATGTTTTTTTTTTTTTTGTTTGTTTGATTGTTATACAGTCAAATCCCTTCATCTTACCTGCAGTGACACAGAGTTAATGAATTTATTGTTTAGATTTCATCAATTATTTGTGAAATATTTTAATACACTCGGCATTGTGTTCCTTCTGGTATTATAAACATAATAATAAATGCTTAATGGGTGGAAAAGAAGACAAAGCAGATATACAGGTGGATGATACAGAAGTCGGCATTTAGTGTTTTCACGTGGAGGAAAATAGTACAGTGTTATTATTTAGAAAATGACTAAATGAATTTAGTTACTGAGTTTAGTAATTTATATAACAATACATTCACACACGTGTCATCCATTATAACTGACAGAACACAAAGCTAAAAAGACAATGGGAGGAATTTACCAAGACTGGCACAACCATATTCTGGTCTTGGGTAAAGTAAAGCACCGCCTTGCTTACCCACACTGTATTTAATAAAAGGGACAAAATTCTCGATAAAGCTATCGAAATTTATGGCACCATTGTGGGAATTGTAGTTTAAATATAGCTATAGGACTGCAGGTTGCACACCCCACCTGACTACGGTATTATCCTATACACTGAGCTTTATTTAAAGAACCAAATATCAGTATTATTACCGGAGTTGCCCCATGACTATTGAAATGATGACATTTCCTTTAATCATAGTTTACAAAAATATCGATCACTAAAAGATTTGTTTGTATGGTTTTTAAAGGGAATCCGTTACTAGGTATATACTGCCTTAAATGAGGGCAGCATAAACTAGTGACAGAAATGCTGAACAGATTGGTTTATTACTTACATCATTTTGTTCAACTGTTTTCCTAATATGCAGGAGAATAGGATTCTTGCCACACCCCTCCCCCCACCCTCCAGCTGCTGATTGACAGGTTACTGCCTATACACAGCATGGATAGATAACTGCCGCTGGTGGGTGGAGTTTTCTGATTCTCATGAATATTGGGGACTACTGGGCTCATGCACATAATGGAGAGGACTACTTATTGCCATGTTGTTCAGGATGGTATCTCCGAATCAGCTGCAAAGAACAATGTGATATAAAGTGACCCATCATTTTGTTCAGTTTCTCTGTCACAAGTTTATGCTACCCATAGATAGGACGACCTAAACCTGCTGACAGGGTCTCTTTAAGGATCATCTGCTTTATATTAAAAGGGGCACAATTCTCAATAAATCTGTTGAAATTTATGCCACCATTGTGGGAATTGTAGTTTAGCTACAGATATAGGACTGCAGGTTGCACACCCCACCTGAGGCATGTTTGCCGATAGTCCCAACAGTCAAACAAGCAATAAAGTCCAAGGCAGCATCATCTTTTACAAACCGCACAATAGTGAACCCTTATTATACCAATGCAACATTTTGGTAAGAACCTTATTAAAGCAGCACTGCGAGGTTCATACCGAAATGTGGCATTGGTATAATACAGGATTTGAGAAAGACGCTGCTACCTTGGGCTTTACTGTTGGTTTGATTTCAGGACCGTGGATCGGGCCCAGTGAGGCCTGCATGCCAGCGTTGATTTGTGGCGTTCCTGTGCTGTTACATACTATGAGTCAGACCACAAAGGAGGCAAGAGATAAGAAATGGATAAAGTTTATGTAAATGCATTACAAAAGTTGCTTTTGGGGGGAATTGTGCAGATGTTTTGACCTAGTTGCAGGGGGTGGGGTATACCAGATTTTTATGGCTATCTGTTAGAGCCTGTTCACACTATGGAATCGGCGCCAAAATTCTGCTTTGAACCCCCACCCACAGACTCTGGGCCAAATCCCGCCTGCTATCTCTTTTAATGGGATGCCTCATGCGCCTCTGCTCTCTGTGCCTCTTCGTTGAAAGAGATCGGCAGGATTCGGCACCGAGTCCGGGGGCAGGGGTTCCAAGCAGAATTTCAGCGCAGATTCAGTAGTGTGAACAGGCCCTTAGCAGGTATGCTGTCAGGCTTTCCATCCCTTTTGGACAGGTTTCCGTTTTCTAACTGAAGCAGGTTGTTGGCATCCCCTGAGTCTAAGATCTAAAAAACTTTACATTAGTTTTACAAGACAAGTTTCCAACCATTTCTTGATATTCCTGTTCACAAAAAAAAAAAAAAAACTGTGATAACCGTGAAGCCCAATGATACTTTTCACTCTGTTGGACACACCTTTGATTATCTATAAAACCTTGACACAGAGATACACTGTCTTAATGGTCAATATAGAGCCCACCAGGCAGCCTGGCTGCTTTATTTCCTGCTACTGTATCCGTGTCTGATTTCCCTTTGCTTTTCCTCCCTTTGTTATTGAACCAATGTCTTGTGCCCTACTTTACTGGCACCACACTGGTTTCATTTTGTTAGTTCATCATAAATTATTATCATGGCAGCATTTCACTTACATCCCCTCTATACCTGTTGCTCAGCAAATAAAACAATCTCAGCAGTCTTCTTAGGCCTCTCGCCACTTCCTTCTCACCATCCTCTCCTCCGTGCAAAGGGAGCAACTAATGCAGAATTCTTTTTCTTATTTTTATGCTTTTTACAGGCCATAGCTTATTATAATACTTGATATTACCTAAATGAGGGTCACATAACATACTGTATGTTGTAGACCTACTGTAATATCACTCTCAAGAAAATGGTGGACAGATAATAGAGCAAGCTGCAACCTGTAAGAAGAAACGGCCAAATGTATTTGATTATTATTAAATTTTTGGCTACTAAAACAGGTAAAACTTGGTAAACACACACAAAAATATATTCAGCACTAACTTACATCGGTAACCATTGCTAATATCGGATAACACTGATTGCCATTGTGATTCCTGATCATGGCACAGGCACACATTGGTTAGGCCTCACTCTCATACAAAGGTAAGAATAGAAAAACACAGTTATACAGCTATAGTTATGTTGTTGGTTACTAAATGCTTACTATACACTTTGGTACACTGAAATCTAGAGATGAGGGAATCTCTAGCACACTCGGGTCATAGCAAACCAAAGCGTGTGGCCCTGCGGCTACCTGGAACATATGGATACAGCCATAGACTACACCCATCCTGCCACAAACTGGCAGTCACGCTCGGCTCTCGGCACTGGGAGAGTGTGCGACCGGCCTCCTACAAGTGCTGATGGCGTCCCTGACACTAGGGGCGCGCCCACAACTATTCTCAGTTATTGCCGTGGTTGTGGCTTCACCCCGGCTGCGGTGTTGACTATTAGGATGTGCTGAGAGGCCGCTGGCACAGCCAGTCAGTTTTGTTATACTCTGGGGGATGGAGTCTCTGCCCTAATCACGCCTGTGGTTGGGACTCCATCCTCCATAAGACTATTTCCCTCATCATCCTCCTTGCCTGCAATAGAGCCTTTTTAAATGTGACTAAGCTAATCAGTATCCTGATTGTTATTCCCTGGTATCCTGATTTTGGCTTGACTATCTGACTATTCCCCCCAATTTCTGATTCTGTACTGTGATGACCGATTATTACCAACCCGGCTAGTTGACCCTGCGATTATTGTATTTGTTTTGTCTTGTTTTTGTCTTTTGTTTCACTTATATAAGCACAGTGACCAGTCTTCAGGTTGGAGCCGACCTGCTAAGGAGCTGATCACTCCAAAAGGAATAGACAGCAGGGCGGGTGCCAGCGTTAGGGCTTCACTTCTCCTGATTCTTTGGGTCTCCAGCCTGACACATGCTTTCCAGGACTCCATAGGGCTGCATCTAACTTCTTCAGCCACCGGTAATTAAGATTCTCTCGAAATTAGCTCATCTCTACTAAAATCACATTACTAAACCTTGCTAGCTTTTGTGGAACTCAAACTCATAAAGTTGTCGTACAGTGGTTAGTCTACACCTGCTTTTAGTAGACATGTCTGGCCTTACCCATACTGTACCAGAGTAATAGCAAAATACAGTGACCCTGTTGTAGGGTAGTGAGCCTATTGTAGTCAGGGTCTGCTTAACCAGACGCTTGCCATACATTCCTTACTCGTTATTTTGCGTCACATGAAACATCTGTCATGTGCGTCAAAACCTCCATGTGTTCTTGTTGCAGTTGTTCCCGTAGAACATGTACATTATGTAAATTGATTTAATTCGTAGCTATCGGGACTGCTTATAAATATGTAAAGCAAGAGTTATACATTAAATTGGGGTTATCCATTAAATGTCACATAACATATGCAGATTCCAGTGCCTTGGGCTTGTAACTGTGCAAATGTTTGCTGTAGAATTCACAGAACACTTAGAGGTCAGTATAATAAGTGCAGTGTCAATGGCTTCTGTGGATATTTTCCCTCTTTTAGATAAATGCAAACTTTTTTTTTTCACTTATCAATATAATAACATAATGGTGCGTCATTATATTGTATGACCAGGATGGCAGGTCCTTTACATCTAAGTCCATACGCTCAATGGGATGCAGAGAGAGACTTTCCCATTTGTACGCTGATGTTTTTGTATTAATGATTCTGACATGTTTGCATTGCTTGCTTTATTACGCAGGCATTGGTTCCTAAAAGCTTTAGTTCTATGGGGGACTATGGTGCCTAATGGAGGCACCCTGCTGTGACACAGGGAGACCATAGGGGTCCGTATTATATACACCACCATAGAAGGTCCGTCTAAAACACCTGGAAAAAAAAGTAGTAAAATATAGCGTTGATATTTCTTAGCTATAAAAATCTTCCTGGGGCTGTATCACATAGGCTCAGAATGACACTTCTACTTAGTTACTTTGCCCTTTAATGTACAACAGAGCCATGTAGATTGGTATTAAGCCCTGCTATTATCATAAATAATCACTGTGGCAATAAGTATTAGGCATGGGTGAAGGATATGGATTGTGCCGTTCCACTGCAATATTAAGCTGACGTTATCGAAAGTTTAATTAAGAAGTGAAATACTGACGGCCGCTCAGATGCATTGTACTGGAGGCTGACAGCCGGCCTAATTTAACACAAGCAATTTCCAGATCATTGCTATGAGGCTTGTATCGGAACGTTCTTGGACAGGTGTCTACTGCTGCCAGCGTGGTATTGTTCTGCCTGCGTGCATGCTCAGAAGGGGGTAGAGTTATACAGTCTGGACCAGGCTGACTAAGGTAATATCCTGAGCTTATTTTTGGTGCCTTTTAAAGCAGCAAATATCAATATTATTATGGTAGTTGCCCCATGACTGTTGAAATGATGGCCTTTCCGTTAATCATAGTTTAGAAAATTATGGATCACTAAAAGATTGGTTGTATGGTTTTTAAAGAGAATCTGTCACTGGGTATACATTGCCTTAAAGTGTCACTGTTGTTATAACTTTCAAAATCTAAATCAACAGTAGATGTGATATAAAGCAAGTTTGCAGTATACATTCATTATTTTTTGTTGTTATCTTGCTGTATAACAAAACTATACTTACCAGAAATCCAGGTCCAGTCTCCTGAAGGCAGACTAAACACATGAATTCCAGCCAGTACAGAGAGTCACGGCTCAATGTGTCCACCAATCACATGACTGTCTTCTCTCTGTGAGCGCTCAAATGGCCTGGGATACACAGGACTTCCTGTTTTCTGACTGTTTCCTGTTTTTTGAGAAAAACAGTCAGAAAACAGGCAGTGCTGTGTTTTCCATGATAACTAAAAAATAAATAATGAATGTAAATTGTACACTTGCTTTATATCACATCTACTTATGATTTCGATTTTTAAAATTATAACAACAGTGACACTGAGGCAGCATAAACTAGTGACAGAAATGCTGAATAGATCAGTGTATTACTTACATCATTTTGTTCAGCCGTTGTCCTAATATGCAGGAGAATAATTCTTGCCACTCCCTCCAGCTGCTGATTGACAGCTTACTGCCTATACACAGCATGGATAGATAACTGCCAATCAGCAGCTGATGGGCGGAGTTTTCTGCTTCTCATGAATATCCAGGACTACTGGGCTCATGCACATAATGGAAAGGACTACTTATTGTCCATGTTATTCAGGAGGATAAAGTCATACATCATTCTGTTCAGCTTCTCTGTCACTAGTTTATTTTACCCTGAGATAGGACACCGTAAATCTGCTGACAGAGTCTCTTTAAGGATCATCTGCTTTATTACTATTTCTTCTTCCGTGCCTTCTTTTTATTTATTTTTTTGTTGTTTTTACCTTTTTATTTAACTGTATTGTCACTATACTGCAGCATACAGTATTTGAATGAAGACCAAAGCTCAGGTGTCAAACTGAAGCCCTCCAGCTGTTGGAAAACCACAATTCCCATCAAGCCTGGACATCTAAAGCTTCAGCTGCCCATGCATGATGGGAATTGTAGTTTGGCAACAGCTGGAGGGCTTCGAGTTTGACACCCCTGGTCTAACAGGTTTTAGATAAACTGTGATAAAGTGTCATAAACAGGTACTTTAGTAGCCATATGCTATGGAAGGCAAGTTTGTCTACTTTCTCGTCTTATGGTTCAGTAGATTGACAGTGTTGTTGTTGTGTCGTTCACAGATTCCAGCACACATACTATTCCTCTCATGCTGTAGTACAATTCTGAATTCTGAATTTCTTATTAGAAAACCTGTTCAATTGGCAATGCAGAGTATTGTAATTGTATTGTATTGTAAATGGCACCCGATCTGATGGCTTTGTACCAGTGGAGTAGCAACCATAGAGGCAGGGTAGGCAGTTGCAATGGGGCCCCTGCAGGAGGGGGGCCTGGGGGAGAAGGTAAGAGCGTGTGTCCTTCTTCTTAATCCCTTATGTACTGCAGTGTGTAAGTGACCCAATGTTTAATGTTACATGCTGCAACACAAAAAAGGGTTAACAAGCAGAAGACAGAGATCTCTGCTTCACTGCTCTGATAACCCCTGACCTCTGCTCTCTAGCTGCAGCAATCAAGTAGAAAAGGAAAATGTGCAAAAAGGAAAGGAAACTTTGGGTCACTTACACACTGAAGTACATAAGGGATTAAGCAGAAGTTAGTCTGCAGTGATTTGTGTTGTGCGTAGGGGAGGGGGGGCCCCTTAAAATTTCTTGCTATGGGGCCCCGTGAATCCTAGCTTCGCCCCTGCTTTGTACATTGTACAAAGAAATAGTTTTCATTGTAAATTCCTAGTAGGCTCATAGGGCCATGTTTTATTCAGTGTGCTTCATTTGAAGAGGCTGAAACCATGACTTCAGTTGTCTGTTAGGGCTCTATTACACAGGACGATTATCGCGCAAAAAATCATTGTGTCGTTCGATTTTAAACAATAATCGTCCTGTGTAATTGCTGGCAACAATTGGAAAATTGTTCTTGTGACATTGATCGTTGATTTAGATCTGAACCTAAAATCATTGTTAATCGTTCGCTGTAATTCCACATTCATTTGCTGTAGTTCTTTATTTGTTCACTAATCGTTCAGTGTAATTGCACATTGTTCATTGTTTTGCTGGAATCGGATGCAGTAAACAATCGTAGTAATGAAAGTGAAGATAAAAGCTGGAGGGCACTCACCGTATTCTCTTGCAATTTCAGCAGGTATAATGGTTTCAGGCCGGGACGCCAACTGCATCAGTAAACATGCGCGTGAAACAGCTGTAATAGTTTGTGTTGATGAGTGGTTGGTGTCCCGGCCCGATACCATTATACCTGCTGGAATTTAAAGCTATCCGTATGAAATAAAGATTGCAAGAGAATGCGGTGAGTGCCCTCCAGCTTTTATCTTCGTTTTGGATGTTTACTGATGATCGACTATATACTCACGAGGAGAACACCGCTCAGTATTTCGCATGTAACCTCATTTTGCCAGGTAGTGCCGGTATCATTACTCATGTATAGTATTCGATCATAGTAATAATCGCAGTAATGATCATAACTAATGACTATCCTTCTGTGTGATATAGTGAATGATTTCAGGTTAACGAAAAACAATCTCGTTTGCGATCGCTAGTCGAGAAATTTTTATTAAAATATTGTATTGCACCCCAAAAGTTATAAAAATCACCAATATAGACTTATTATGGGAAATGCTTATAAAGTGCTTTTTTCCCTGCACTTACTACTGCATCAGTGCTTCACTTCCTGGATAACATGGTGATGTCACTTCCTGGATAACATGGTGATGTCATTTCCTGGATAAATTGGTGATGTCACTTCCTGGATAACATGGTGATGTCACGACCTGACTCTCAGAGCTGTGCGGGCTGTGGCTGCTGGAGAGGATGGGGGCAGAAGGACACTGAGGGACACAGGGCACTGGAGGGACACTGAGCATCCCTCTGCCATCATCCTCTCCAGCAGCCACAGCCCGCACAGCTCTGGGAGTCGGGTCGTGACATCACCATTTTATCCAGGAAGTGACATCACCATGTTATCCAGGAAGTGACATCACCATGTTATCCAGGAAGTGAAGCCTTGATGCAGTAGTAAGTGGAGGGAAAAAAAGCACTTCATAAGCATTTCCTGTAATAAGTGTATATTGGGGATTTGTATAACATTTGGGGGGGCAATACAATACTTTAATAAAAAGAATCTCACTGTACGTCTCCTTTAAAAATTGCTTTGTCTAATAGGACCATTAAGCCAACTTGTGCAAGGTTCTGTCATCAATTCCTGTCTTTCCAACACATCCTGGAAGGTTCTTCAGTGTTCCATGAACAGCAAACTTCATGGTAACATTTTGAAGTGATGAAGCCAGAATGCCAAGGTTTTTGGCCTTGTATCCATTACACTGCTTGTGCTTGGTGATAACTGCTTCTCTGGTTTGTTCAGAAAGCTTTCTGGCCTTTACCGTTGTGACCTTAAAAAAATCCCTTTAAGCATCACAGCCACCATCATAGGCAGGTAAAAATCATGTGAGCACAGATAAGGTGGGGACAGGTGAATATGTATTTAATCGCTGGTTAATTTGATTTTGTCCTTAGTTTCTAACTGAACACAAAGGCCATTATTCTTGCCCTGTCATTGGTTACACTTTATGATTTTGTTACTTTTTCTCTATCCAACTTGATCATAGAATTCTTGATGTTTTTAAAATTGTGAGGCCCTTACGTATATAGGCACATATGTATAAGCAGACGTAAGTATAAGCAGAACTTTTCTGCTTCCCCCGTGTTCTCATATACACGGCCATTCAATTTCTTTTACGACTAAATGAAAACTGGAGCAGCTAGCTTCTTGAAATGATAATGCTGAGAGCCGTACAGATTCTAATCAGAGCAGGTTGTGTATAGAATCCGCTCTCCGCTCTTTTTAAGACTTGACTCGTTCATTGTTCACTGTCATCTGTTATCTACTGATTGGCCTTAAAGAAGAAGAACCACATTTGTTACCATGGAAATCACCAGCAACTTAACCAGCTCCAGGGTGTCAACACGTAGCATGTGTTAATTGTTGTTACATGAGAAGCACTGATCTCTGCAGTAGGCTCTAATGTAGAATCTAGTGGTGTGTATATATATATATATATATATATATATATATATATATATAGATAGATATGACTAAGATTGTACATTAACCCTTTTATGACCAGGAATGTTAAATTCACTTATTGAAATACTGCATTCCGTCTATGGGTGATTTTTTTCTATAGAATTATTTATTATTATTATTATTATTATTATTTATATTTGATTTTTATTAATTTTATGCACAGTAGATACAACAAATAGTATGTTGTGTTTTTTTTTTGTGTGAGATACATTAAGCTTTTAATGTATATAAAACTGAAGCTGCGATCGCTCAATTCTGTTTTAAAATAAATATTATTGTAC
This sequence comes from Dendropsophus ebraccatus, assembly GCF_027789765.1. Lineage (NCBI taxonomy): Eukaryota > Metazoa > Chordata > Amphibia > Anura > Hylidae > Dendropsophus > Dendropsophus ebraccatus. Next base: position 48,420,384 of record NC_091468.1, read on the forward strand.
CCTTCACCACATCCGTTGACCCAATCGTCGATTAATTCCAGTCATCGCACAGAAGTTCGGGTAACCATGGAAACAATCACTCTTTGAGAGTAATCCACATCCCCCATTCTGATCCAACTGTGGCCGCGCACATTACCATCTTGGCTTATTCATCTCCATGAATGTTTGAACTTCCGGCCGCCGAGTGGAATTCAGCAATGATCGGGTCACCGGACATGGTGACAGGTAGACTTTTTAAGTAAAAGATTAACCCTTTAATTTCTCTGTGCATAGCGATGTCAAACGTGTACCTTGTGTAACATATAACATCAAAAACAATACCCCCATTTTAGTTTAAAATTTTCAGGGCATCCATTAACTTTATCCCTTAAAGGGGACCTGTCATGTTGAAAAATGCTATTTAATTTGCAGGTAACATGTTATAGAGCAGGAGGAGCTGAGAAGATTGATATATAATTTTGTAAGAAATTTTTAAGGATAACTTGTCATGTGAATCTCTACTCATTATGAGCTAAGTAATCAAGTGGGCAGTCCTATTCAGCTATCTGTGTAAGTGGGCATGTAGAGAGAGCTGTCAATCACTGAGTAGGACTGCCCAGTTGACTACTTAGCCCACATTTATACAAAAAATTACTGGGAAATAGAGATGAAGAGGCTTAGTACTGTAGCCTTGAAAGCTTAAATTTTGTCATCTTTTTCAGTTAAAGAACACCTGTCACTAAAAATAACGTTTGACGTGTCATCAGACAATATTTATTGATACCACCGGGGGCCTGCTGAGATCAGGGGATATAGCCGGTCAGAGACTGCGGCAGCTCTGCCATTCACTACCCACTGTATCTCCCTATTGCACACAGGGCGCTGAGGATGAAGGTGAATGGTAAACAGAAACTGAGCAGTTTTTGTGCACTTTTCCGTTTAATCCAGCAAGGCTGTTTTGAGCACTGGGAATGGCACTACCACCCCCAGCGCACCATTCCGCCCCTAGCTGGACCGCCCCTTCTAATAATTATTAGTGGAGTAGGCTGGCAGTGGTGGCCTTGTTAGGTGCTTTGGGGGCAGTAGCTCTTTCCTCAGTACTCCAAACTAGAGATGATTGAACAGCGCTGATGTTCAGGTTCGTACGAACTCGAACCATCAGTATTTGACTCCTGCAGTCTTCCCGTTCTGTGGGGAAGGTGATGACAGCCCGAGTCCCGCCTGAAAAACAGGAATACAGACTATGGCCTAGGCTGTATTCCGGTTTTCCAGGCGGGACTCAGGCTGTCTCCACCTTCCCCACATAACGGGAAGTCTATGGGAGTCAAATACTGATGGTTCGAGTTCGTACGAACCTGAACATGCTGGATTAAACTGTAAAGATTTGTCTAACCTGCTAATAGTTTCCCTTTAGGGTGCGTTCACACATACAGGATGCGCAGCAGATTTGATATCAATCTAACAAAATAACTGAGCACAGCATCAAATCTGCATCATCAAATCTACTGCCGATCCTGTATGTGTGAACGCACCCTTATAAGGTATTAATTACTATCAATGTAACTTGAAACATGTTAATTAACAGATTTCTGTTAGGGGGAATTCTTAGAGCGTCAGTGGGCCATTCGATTCAAGGGGTTATTCAGCTATGGAAAAACAAATTCTATTTTGTTCCTAGTATGTAAAAACAATAAAAGCACTATACTTACCTCACTGTACTCCTCCAATGTCCTCCTATGGGTCTCCCATATCAGCCAATCACTGACCAGAGCAGGACAGTGGCAAAACTGTCTTAGAAGCGGAGGCGGGATCATAGATTGCCAGAAACCTTTAAAAGGACACTAGGGGAGCGCAAAAAGGTAAGTATGGCTTCTTTATTGTTTCTTACATACTTGCAACCATATAGCTATTGGTTTCAATAACAGAATAACCTCTTGAAGTATTATTATATACTTTACAGTAATATAAAATATCTGGTGCACCCGTAAAACACCCAGCCCATCTTTACGTCCCTTTGACTTGCTCCCAAGATGTGGCATCACTTACATCCTGTCCTGTTTTGTAAGTCAAGACTGGGTCTTTAATAAAATTCTACAGGTTGAGATAATTCTCTGGTCTTGTCATTTTCGGCCTGAGAAAGGTCCTGTGTGGCTAATACGTCACTGTATCATCTTTAATGAAGTTACGAATAAGCTCTCCTGCCTCAGACATTGCTTTTCTATCGTTCTTCAGTAGGGTCAACGGTGGAAAATTGGATTGCCTTCTCCATCATTATATAATATATTTCCTACCATGTGGGCTAGTAAATCACTCCTGTGTATACCATTATAAAGGTAATACGGTTTAGGTCTCTGTACGTAGGAGATGGCTGTATGTAGTGACATTTATAATGATACATATACTGACAGAAAGTCTGCGCGATGCATTCAAATATCTCATTATTTATATTCCATTAGCCGCTGCTTCTTTATCACTTGAGAAAAGACAAACAACACTAATGGTGTATGTAATTGAAACCTTGCGTTGAATGGATGACAGGCATACATTTTCAATTTGTTGTGCTTTTTTTTATTTTTTAATGTAATACGTCCACATATATAATTATAGTCATATAGTCACAGAGTAATATTGCCTCAGATAAGTAAAATGTGAATAAACCTACAGATGTGTACAGCATCACCTTTCCCTTAGCTAAGCAACAGAATTTTGTATGACACCCTTTCAACGCGGTAACCTGAAATGTTATTAGTGCCCTTGAAAAGCATTTAGTCTCCTGTCATAGACTTACACACTGAGAGAAAGTCATGACTTCAGCTTTGAAAAATTTGTAATAAAAAATTTGTATAAATAAATATATTAAGATTAAATGAGCACGTCTGTATACAGTATATCACTTTTTAGCCAGTTCTATTTATTGTACCATTTTATCTACTTTATAAAACAAATTTGACAATCTTGATACAAAAAATATGAAAAGTATGAATGGCTACATGTCCACTGTAAATAAACACGCCTAGATTTCTTTTTGCCAATATAATGCACACTCACGACCACTATGCAGGCAGTGTCCTTTGTTTCACCCCAACTCTGCTGCATCTATAAATTTTATTTTTGTAGAGAATTTTAAACTCTATTCTCTGCCCTTTAAATCAACTATTGATCCCATGATGCATCAAAATCTCATGGGCAGTTGGAACCGGTACCATCTCCTGGGAGGACAGTTTAAACAAATGTGTACTGCCGGATATGCCCTTCCAACCGTCGCTACCATACTGTTGCATTTCTCAATGCATGCCTGGTCCCAGAGACTGTCTGTTTCCTGGGGTCAGTATTTGGACTAAAAAATTTTTTTTTTTCTGGTGGTGCGGTGTCAGTAAAACAGAGCCTAAAGCATCCGTGCCCTAGGCCTGCCAAGATGAAAGTTTATGTCTCCTCCTGTGGAGAAATTTTATAGAAGAAACAATTAAGCCTTTTCTGGCTGAAAAAGTAACCTTACGGAGAGCACAGAAACATATGTTATTTCCAGTGGGTCACCATGAAAGCACATGACCTAGATAAGCATTCTGGTACTTTTGAGATAGAAAAGAACAACTAATTGAGGTACACAATCCATGCATTTTACCGTGTGCAGTAAGTACTTCTGAAATGATGCTGTTAACCTGCATTTATTAATATTTGCTAGTTATAGTGATTACACCTGAACTGCTTACATTATTTAAACTTGTAGGGCTTGTCATGTTAAATATTTTTGCTTATACATTCATTTAGCAAACTTGCCTCCTTCTTTTGATATGCTGCTCTTTCCTTCCCATTGTTTACAGCTTGCCGTCTATGTTACCGACCACCACTCTGCTCTAAAAGCAGTGGTTTTCTAGTGTGTATATACCATGTTTTTCCTGGAACAATAATCACACATTTTGCTGTATTCCTTTTCTTGTACTTGAAGGAGTAACTTTTTCTTTTAAAAGTAGAGCTTATATTTAAAACCTACTTTAAAAACCCTGCAAAATCAAGATAGGGCTTATTTTCGGGGTACTGCATATTTTTGGTGAAACGGTAGCTGAAATGTAGATGTTTAGAGATATTTGGGGACATTTATCAAGACTGGCATAATTGTACGCCAGTCCTAAATAAAGACCCACCCCAATTTACCAGGCCAGATTTACTAAGAGATGCATGACTCTTAGTAACGCCACTGGGACCTGCGTCTGTCGCAGGACTTGCACAGGAATCTGCACCTGTTCTGGAGCGGCTGTAAATTTCAGTATGGTTTATGCCTCCTTACCGCCTTTCCATGCCCCCTCTGCCCACCCATAAAATGAGCGGGGCTTAAGATTCACATATGAGACAGAAAAAGTAAAAATTTGTACCTTTTCCATGGCATACTTTAGGGGCACATCTTTAATAATCATGCACCATATAGACTATATAATATATATAAATAGCTATGCCCATACACCACCCTGAAATTACAGTGGCGTTACACTTTGAGGCTTTGCTCACACTGTGTAAAAAAAAAAAAAAGAGAGAATAATGTCTGTTATTACCTAATTGTAACTGAAGTCAATGGAATCCATCAAAGTCAATCGAATGACGGCCGCCCAATACGCATAGGGGGAAATTTATCAAGAGGTTTTCGCCTATTTTAAGTTAAATAATTGGATTTTTCACCCATTTTTGATCTAATTTTTATTAATGAACCAGTATTTGATGGACGACTATTTTTTAGATGCAGCTTTTTGTTAATTTGCCTGTTTTAGGTATACACCCCAAAATTTGCATAATCTGGGATAAGCGCCCAATTTATCATCATTTTCAAAAAGTTGCGCAACCTGGTGTCTGGTCAGTAGCAAGTGAAACTGTTTAGGATTTTTTTTAAAAATACTTTTTTGTGACTTTGTACACATAACATACAGGTACCAAATAAACATGAATCCCCATTAGAATAGTCACACAATTAGTAAATGTTCGTACTTCGTACTTCTTAGTGAATGTCGCCCATAATGTATTGAATAACAGATGTTTTTTGTGCCAACGTCAAATGAATGTTTATGACAATTATACATGGACGTTATTTCTAGTTGTTAACTTACATTTGTTTTTCACGGTCCTTTCACTTTGTCTTTACTACTAAATTTAATGGACCTTCAAAAAGGAACCACACCTAAAAGGGGCTGAAATAGAATAATGTACCATTGTCCATCATTGTAATGCCAAGGACCAAAAAACACAAAACGACGTAAAAAAAAAAAAGTTAGGAAAAAAAACGGACAGAAAAAAATACGTCATGTGAACATAGCCTGAAACTGCATTAAAAATGCACCAAAGGCTTAAATTCATAATAATAATAATTGTTTATTTGTATAGCGCACACAGATTCCGCAGCGCTTCACCTATCTGTATGTTTTTGGATGTGGGAGGAAACCCACGCAAACACGGAGAGAACATACAAACTCTTTGCAGATCTTGCCCTTGGTGGGATTTGAACCCAGGTCCCCAGTGCTATATATATATATATATATATATATATATATATATATATATAGTGAAATAGCTCAGAAAGATATAGTATCCTGATCGTGAAACCAGAACTGCTAGAAAGGACCTGAAATCTGAAATGTCAGCAGAAAGGAGCATTTTACAGGTGAGACTAGTTATTAGTCACCTGGGAACAAAGCCAAGGGAATACTAATGAAGTATCTGCTCCGGAGAGCCGCTAATAACTGCAGCCTGCTGGGGGATCTGGAAATCTCGTCTGCAGGGTGGAAAATAGGAAAATTGCTCTGCTTCCCTTAGTAAATAAACAAAAGTCCTGACAGTCCTTCTAACCGACACGTGGCTGCGGAGAGGAGGTTCTGTGCGTCATTGGTGAACCTTCCATTTCGTAGAGGAGGTGGTCATTGCACTGATTGGGATCCTCAGAGCATTTCTTTGTGATAGTACTACAGGTCTTTGTCCTGAAGAGGCCGCATTAGGTCATAGCTGAAGGTTTATCGGTATAATGAATTACTCGTAGACAGGCCAATTAATGGACGCTTGTGCACGCAGGGACCCTGGTCTAAAAAGAGCGCACATCTAGGATCAAGTGTTATGAGGCTCTCAGCATAAGCAGCACTTGCCTGCATCTTCTTTTTAGTGTCTAGAGTGCTGCACTTGTAAATATGGAGGGTTTATAGATTTACACCAATACTTATAGCCTGGAAATGGATCTACGGGACCCTTGAGGGTAGTAAGGTCTGTAAGGAGGTTATTTTCTAGTGAATCACACATGGACGTTAACCTGAGTTTTATCTAAAAATAAACACCATGCCATGGGCATCGCCAGTATTTTGAACTGTCTGACTTTTGTTTTGTATTAGGCTGTGTTCACACTGTGCATTTTTGTTTCAATTTTAATATGCATTTTTTTGTTTTGTTTGGTAAACTCATTGATCAACATAGGAGTTAACCTGCCAACATAGGAAATGTATGTTAAAAACACATCAAAAATTCAGTGTGAATATAACCTTGACCTAAAAATTTTGAGACAAATTTTGAGGGTTTTATTCCACGGAGTGATTATCGGACGAATCAGGCTGATTGGGCTGATTACCGCTCCGTAAAGTAGAGACAACGCCCAGCTGATGAAACGATCGACTGGTTGTTTCTTTTGGTCCAGTCCTAAAATCATTGGCTGCCAACCGTGCATTTCTACGTTTAATATTGATATGAGGCCGACAATTGAATACACTGTTCATTAGAGATGAGCAAACTGGGTTCGGGTTCGAGTCGATCCGAACCCGAATGATCGGCATTTGATTAGCTGGGGCTGCTGAACTTGGATAAAGCTCTAAGGTTGTCTGGAAAACCTGGATACAGCCAATGACTATATCCATGTTTTCCACATAGCCTTAGGGATTTATCCAAGTTCAGCAGCCACCGCTAATCTAATGCCGAAAGTTCGGGTACGGATGGACTCGAGCATGCTCCAGGTTCGCTCATCTCTACTGCTCATACATTACCTCTCCGAGCTTCCAGTCTTCTCCTGCCCTCCGCTTGCTTCCCTGCATTGCGTGCTGCAGCTTCTCTGAGCTGACGGGCCACTTGGTAAATCTCTGGTCGGGACCGCCACAGACAGTGATCGGCTGAGCGGCCTGTCAGCTCAGAGAAGCTGCAGCACACGGTGACGAAAAGAAAACACAAGGCAGGAGAAGACTGGGAGCATGGAGAGGAAATGTATGAACAGTTTAGAGCAAGGGCTGCATGGACATCGCTAACAATATAGCCCTTACTAAATGATAATCGAGCAGTGTAATAGGCTCAGTAAATGAGCGCTGATGTAGCAGATTGGCGCTCGTTTACATTATTGATTGGGCTGCCATCGGCCTGTCTAATAAGACCCTAAGAATACATTGCAGTACAATGCACATAGCCTAACTTCATTATCCTCAACGATCACATTCCCTTATGAGTAGAGATGAGCGAACCTCGAGCATGCTCAAGTTCATCCGAACCCGATCGATCGGCATTTGATTAGCGGTGGCTGCTGAAGTTGGATAAAGCCCTAAGGCTATGTGGAAAACATGGATATAGTCATTGGCTATATCCATGTTTTCCAGACAACCTTAGAGCTTTATCCAACTTCAGAAGCCATGGCTAATCAAATGCAGAACGTTCGGGTTCGGATGAACTCAAGCATGCTCGAGGTTCGCTCATCTCTACTTATAAGTGCACATAGCCTAACTCTGTTCTCCTTAGTGATCACTATCCTATAGGAGTGGATATGGCCTTCTTAGTTGATTGGCCCCAAAGGAAATGCTTTGTTTGCTACTCAGGATCGATACATCATACTCTTTCTACATACAGTATACTTTAAGCTGCACACTTATGCAGCAGAGAAGTCCATAGATCTTTGTGACATATTACAGTCATGACATTTATACAATCAATGTTTTACAATGAATCCTCCGGTTTTGGTTTGTTACCTAATCACTTCCGCAACCTTCTGCAAAACTAAGCTTTGAATAAGCCTTTGTTCCCTTTATGACAATTGCCAAAGACATAAGGGTTATTGAACACCATAATTCATCAATGATGGTTTGTATAAAGTATATATACATTTTATATATTAATCTGTAAGAGTCTTCTGGATCAGTAAAATTGTTACACTGAACTGCTTATAGATATTGCGGATGATATATGGTCACCTAGGCAAGGTATAATAATACCTCTGTAAATCATCACCTCTAGGTCTACATCACCTCTAGATCGGATTCGCCTATACCCCTTTTCATTGCAATTTTGGTAAAAAAGATTTCACTAAAAATATATGCTCTTAAAGGAGAACTTCAGCAAAAATAAATAACCTAGTGCTGGCAGGGGGGTGAGGGAACATAATAAAGAAGCTATACTTACTTGTCCAGGTGCCCCTGCAGTGCTGCTTCAGTGCTCACTGACCCCCACCAGCTGCCAGTTTCTCCCAGCTTCCTGTTTTGACTCAACCCGGCAGGGTCGCAATGTCACAGGAGCTGTAGGAGGCCAGTGGTGGTTCATTAGCGGTGAGGCAGCTAAACAAGTAAATCTAGCTTCTTTATTATGTTTACCCCCCACCAGCACTGCAGAGAAGGGAGACACCTAGGCGGCAAGACTTTACAGCTGTTTTTTTCGGATAAGTTATTACGTTTGGTAAATTAACCAGCCGTAAGGCCCTATTATACAGAGCCATAATTGGCCAAATCGGCTGATTACCGCTCCGTGTAACAGAGACCACGATCAGCTGATGAAACAATCATCAACTGATTGTTTCTTTAGGCCCAGACGTAAAATCTTTGGCCGGCGATTTTGCATTGCTACGTGTAGTAGTGGCGCTCAGCCAACAGCTGTTGATTGAACAACCTGTCAATACTTTACCTGTCCACGTTCAGCCAATCACTGGCCGTGGCGGTCCTGTCCAGTGATTGGCTGTGTGGCCTGTCAGCTCAGACAGGTTGCTCTGAAGCTGCAGTGTGCAGCGTTGGAAAGCATACAGAGTACAGGAGAAGACCTGGAGCGTAGACAGGTGAAGTATTATCTATTTGGGCAGGGGCTGCATGGACGATGTCCATGCAGCCTTTGCAGCCCAGGTCGTGTAATAGGCCTAGAGTGCTGATCTAGCTGGTTTACGATGTTGATCGGGCCCTCATCGGCCCAATGTACAGGACCCTTAGGCTATGTTCACACACAATATTTTTGCTCAGTATTTTGGTCAGTATTTTTCAACCAAAACCAGGAGTGGGTTGAAAACACAGAAAGGCTATGTTCACACACTGCTGAAATTTAGTGAATGGCCGCCATTCAATAGAAAATAATTGCCGTTATTTAAAAACAACGGCCATTGCTTTGAAATAATTGCAGTTATTTGCCATTAAATGACGGCCATCCACTCAATTTCAACAGTGTGTGAACATAGCCTTTCTGTGTTTTCGATCTTGGTTGGCAGCAGATTAGCTTAGACCACGGAAGAACACTGAAACAACACAAAGCAGAAACAATGATACGGTCCTAAAAGTTGAATATAGAGTTGAGAACATTGAAAGTTCTACAATGACATAATACTTTACATTTCAGAGACCAAAACTTTCCAGCACTTTTCTTTCCTCTGATAGTTAAAGGACATGATATAAATAAGTCGCTGATTGAAGATCCAACTCATAAACTGATAAAAGTAATTTGTAGCGTGGCACAAGATGAGTAGGTGAAGTTCAGCTTTATCTCACCCAGGCAGAAGCTTAAATATTGTAGCTCCGGCAAATCTCAACAGCAAAGAGCTAAGTTATTAACTTGAAGATGATTTTTTTTTTTCTACAGCCGAAAATTCCTCTGGCATAAACAATTCAATGTATAATAAATGTACAGCATTAGTTTCATTGCTTTCTGCTTCTGTGTAGCTAATGTTCCTTGAAGGATACAGATCTGTTATACTTTGATGTAGTCTTCTGGTAACGTGAAATATCCTATCATTATATAGGCAGGTCTGATTTCATTGTATCCCATTTGTCACTTCTCCGGCCACCTGTTATTGAAATATATCCTATATTACTACCAGATAAGAATTTTAATCCTATAGACAATATTCTCCTTGGTAATGACTAGTTTTATTATTCCAGAGCGGAATGGGAAGATATTTAATACCGACAGGAGCAGATTCCGGCAATACTCTTTATCAGCTGTAAATGTTCCTTCTAATACTATTTCTATGAATAAATGTCGGTGGTTTAATTATGTGGCCGCTCAGGTTTTAATGCATCTTTTTATCATATTTTATTGAACTTGCTTAACCTCAGCCATGCCTGAGCTGTAAACCAAATGCTTCCCCTGTCTTCACCTCAGCCCCCAAAGTTGTGTTTAAAGAGTTCAGATGCCCATTCTATTCTTATACTAGTTCTATAAGAAAAAAAAAAAATCTGAAAGGTTACAGGTCTTGGCAACCTCTTGTTTCCCCAGCACCAATCCTGTTCTGTTCTAGATTATGTCATAATAATTTGGGTAATAGGACCCCTTTGACATATCGTAGGGGTTCGGGTGGTGAGACCTCCACCTATTGCTAAAATGTGAGGTGGTGTTAGTTTTCCCTCCTTATTAGCAATCTATTGGTACTCACAGAATGTGTATAGAAAGGCTGTAAAGTCATCTGTATGGCATTAGGGCAAAAGGTGACACCAGTAGATAGAGAAGATATTGGAAGCTCAGCCTCCCTTCCTTTAGAATGACATTTGCACAGGTCACATAGGTATCAGAGCATGCTTACATATCTGCCTCATACGTAGAAGACGGTCTGGAGATGTTCATTTTGTCTATGTCTATGGGGCTTGCTGTAAAGCATTTCACTAAATGCTGCTAAAAACAACTGAACCTCCATTAGGCTATACTCCCACTCTGTACAAACAGCAGCCGTTCCGCATGGAGGCCACTGTTTAACATTGTTTAACGCTACCTACGCCCAAAATTAATGAACATGAGCATTAAACAAATTGTTGGGGGAGATTTATCAAACATGGTGTAAAGTGAAACTGGCTCAGTTGCCCCTAGCAACCAATCAGATTACATCTTTCATTTTCCAAAGAGTCTGTGAGGAATGAAAAGTGGAATCTGATTGGTTGCTAGGGGCAACTGAGCCAGTTTCACTTTACACCATGTTTGATAAATCTCCCCCATTACCTTCAAGTAGTTAAAAAATAGGAAATACCTTCCCTTAGATACAATGACATCCATTTTTGCCAAAAAATAACCCCCTATCAAAGGTGGTAAGAGTGCACTACTTGGAAGGGGGAGACCTTGGACACCGAATACACCATCTCCCCCCATTGGTAGTAAAGTATAGCTGTACAGCTTGCTGTAGCATCGAGCTGTTATATGAGCTGTGACCGGAGATGTTCTTTAATCCTGCTTAGCGTTCTGACTGTCGTGTTCCATAAGCCTCGCAGTTATCCAATCCCACTCTATGAAGTATTCTCAGAATCCATTCTCACAAGCATAAAGGCTCCATTGTGTAACTACTTTATACAGTCTTACCTAATGTCAGAAGGCACAGTAGATAATTTCATAAAATAAACATATATTGTAAATTATGCAGATACCGGCTTAGTAAATGTAGCGGCTGTACAGCAGAATGCTTTTTCCACGGTCAACAATACAGCTATAGTCAACCAAGCGGTGGGTGTATTTCACATTAAAAATGCACAGATTTATCAAGCACTTCCAGATCCATGTGATTGCTAGGAGGCCGTAATGTAGCTGAGTTGTAGAATTCCCTGTTCTAACATAACAGTAGAAAGTCCTGTTATCATGGGTCGAGGTTAAAGGTGATATATACATAGTGATAGATCTGTTTCTACTCAAACCTTATGCTAGATTTGTATGAATACACCTACAGTATTACTTAAAGGGGTATTCACATATAGAACGGATAGCCCTTTTTTTAAAGTGTAATTGTCATGACATATAAAACATAAAAAATCCCAGCAGATATATAGTTAATGCTTGCATTATGGATGCTGTCCACTTTGATTTTAATTTTGGCAATTCAGTGGCCCGTTTAGTGCCTTGTTGTGATTCATTTCACTCTGAGACGGTGGGAGGAGCCTTTCTTATCAGTTTACTCATCTGCAGCAGTGCACCGCTGCCGGCCAATCAGCATTCGTCGTCACTGGGCCAAGTGACATCACTTCCTGCATTTGGTCTCTTTTTTGCTGTTACTAAAGACCAAATGGCCTTAGTGATGGAGCCTCAACTGCAGTTTTCCAGTAAGTGAGACACCTAGTGGCCGAAGCTATAGGACTGTATTTCATATAGAAAACGGGCAAGAAAATAAATGAAGTAACTTGCAAAGATGAAGTATATCACCTCCTCTGATGATTTAACTTCATTTATTAGTATCCTCTCCCCCCCAGTACATAGTGTCCCTCATGGTAGGTGTGATAACATCTAAGAAGGCCCAGTGTATTGCAGGGATTGGCCCCCCTGATGTGGTGAGCTCCGTAGCAGCCTCTATGCCTGATACAGTGGTAGATACGCCCCTGCCAATTTTTTTGCTTTTGGTAAAATAGGACATTGTCAGAGGAGTCTGGCAATATTATTCTCTTCATTGGACGTGAGCATTCAGCTGACAACTATCTAAAGTATATGACCGGCTTTAGACTGGAGGAAAAAAATCACAAGTGGGCACATTATTCTTTTTATCTCACAGGCAGACATAGAGAATATAGAAGCTACAATGCAAGGACCCTACAAATAGCAGCACTGATCTAAGCATCCTGAAGCTCCCTAGTAGGCACGGGGTACTGAGGATTGAAGACCCGCCCCCAATGACTATCAATGGAGGGGGGCAGATCATTGCGCAGGGGTGGGGCTGTGGCTACCCCACCACAAACACCTATGGCCAGCCTGCCCCCTCTAATGAGTATCAATGGAGCAGTCAGCCAGGGGCAGGCCAGATCGGTGCTCGGAGGACTCGGATGCCCCCAGTGCAGTAACAGACATACCTCCATCCTCCGCCCCATGCCAACTAGGGAACTGTCAGCAGGTTAGATTTGTCTAACTTGCTGATAGTTCCCCTTTCATATAAAGTAGTTGGTAGTATTTGGTTGGTGTCCTTTATTATATACTGTATACTGGTGTATGCATTTATGTGCATCACTAAAGCATTGAAATACACACTTCATGAAATTGCCTGACATTCAAGAAGTCAGAAACCGAATTCTATTTTCTCGTCGGCAAAGTAGAAAAGAAAATGTACATTTCATCTCAAGGACCTGAAGAGCAAGAGGGAACCACATAACAGCATTCACTATACAAACTGAATATATTCATTTCTCTAAGACGTACTGTAGAAAGTAGCTCCCAAAGCTTTAAGTGAATCATCTGTTATAAAGCAGTTTTCTCTCAATGCAGTTTTTATTAATTCCCTTTTCAGGGCTATAAAAACTCCTCTACCCACAATATCATGATACATAATAGTCACATATGTATCACACCTACAGTATATAAGATGATCAGAGGGTGTCCCTAATTTTTTTTTTTACTGTTTTTTGTCACATTTTTTTTAAATCCCCCTAGGAAACTTATACAAGCCATCACATGATCGTTTGTACAGCACAGTGTAAAATTACTTTATTGCATTGTACTGTCATTACTGTATTCCTAGCACAGCTTGCCTAGGGCAGGCTGTAATAGTAGATCTAACATGGCATCCACAGAGGCCTTCACATGACCTTTAGCAGGCTGTAATCATAGACCTTACAACCACATAGGCCTTTAGAAGGCCTGACAAACTCCACTTGCATTACCAGGTACCACCCAGAGCCCAGACAGGATCAGCATCTGACATTTACCTCCTAGATGCAGAGGTTGATTTTGACTGCAGCATCTAGGGGGTTAAATGAAAGGTATTGCAGTGATCTCTTTATATTTTAGGAAGGGGTTAAATTGACCTTAGAAAGACAGTAACTGTGGTCAGCTCCCAGTAATGATCATGCTTTCCTAGATCACGTAGAAAGATAGAGCGCGGAGGATGAAGCCCCTGGATTCCGGGGTGTCAATGACAAGAAAAGAAACTTGATTTCTCCAGCTCATGTAAAATTCCACTTTATTAATTCCAAACGTCTAAAATAATAGCCGACACGTTTCGAGCCTACTTGGCTCTTATTCATGGCATCTATACAGTTAGACAAACAGACTAAGTGTTAATGTACAAAGTTACAGACATGGTTAAAAGCATATATACATATATAAGTGCACACACATAGAAAACACAAACACAGGAAAAAATTCCTATACATCATAGATGAACAACTGTTTGTACTCATGATGGGTGTTTATCTAATGTCCAGTGCAGTAGCCCATATTGCATAATGGATGGTTAGCTCTAATGACAGTATGTCCAACTTCAAATATGTGAATGATGCTAAATAAAACATATATAGTTGCTGAACTTAAGGTACAATACATGAATATACATGAGGAAAGAAGGAAAAAAAGGAAAAGAGGAGAAACATAGTACCTGAATCCGCAAAAATCTAGGGGAAATAACTATAATCCATCCCAAAAAGGTCACCAGGAGGCATCTGAACTCTGAAATAATATGAATACAATCACCTGGCTAAGTAATGCTAACAGCCAAATGCAAGAAAAACAATCAGGGAAACATCAGAGAGACACACATAAGAACATGGGGCAAATCTGCCCTCTTACTGACCTCCGGGACCATGGCTGCAGGAGAGATTGAACAGGCCGCCGCTCACCTTGCCGGCGTCTGGAGCAAATGGCCATGTGTCCAACCTTATGTTCGAGCAAACCGGAAGTGGCATCCTACATCATATCCGCCCGGTGGAACGCAGCATGCGTTCCACCGCCGGCAATGCAGGTTCTACTGTCTAGGGATTCAGTAGTGATGCGCTCCAGTGTGGAACGCATGTACCATGTGTCATATCCGCCTGGTGGAACGCAACATGCGTTCCACCGCCGGCAATGTGCGTTCTCAGCTATCCAGGGATTGAGTAGCGGTGTGGAGCGCATACTATAGGAAAAAGGCAGTGGAGAACAACCGCGAGTCAGATCTGAGGAGTGTGCAAAAAACATATTCCAATATAATGAAGCGGAAACAAAAACCTAATAAATGAACATATAAGAAAACCATGCTTAGATCAAAAATAGGGCAAAAACAATATAGTCATATAATACGCTGCTATGCAAACCACACAGTATGAGATTGGATAATCCATCAGTATAGCAACATTAGATCGCTTCTGATGTTAAGTCCATGTGGTGTCCGTGTGCCTAGTTTAAAAATCCACTCGGCTTCTTTCCTTAGTAGTTTCTTTCTCCAGTCTCCACCCCTGATGGGTTCCTGTACTCTCTCTATAGCGAAACAGCTAAATGTATCAAGGCTACCCCCTCATGCAAAAATGCCTGGCCGCCCCAGATAGCTGTACCCCTCCATGCTTGATGCTACTAACATGTTCAGCAATTCTTATTTTAAGCTTTCTAATGGAGCATCCCACATACTGTAAGTTACATTCACGGCAAAAAAAAACATATATAATGTGATCGGACTCACAATTGAGAGGGTGATTGATGTTATAGGTCTTTCCTCCATTACTGGAACAAAGTTTTGCATCTATTGGCATATTGGCACATCCCACACCGCGGTTTCCCACATAGGGAAAAACCCCCTTTTCTGGTGGACCTCAAATTTCTAGTAAATTTTGTACTAGTGAATAGACTCGGGGAAAGCAATGTGCCCAGAGAGGGACCCCTGCAGGAAACAAAATGGCATCCCTCGTCTAGAATGTCGGCCAAGGCCTCATCATGGCGAAGGATGCCCAAATGTTTCTTGATAATAGTTCTGATCGCCTCAAACTCTTTGCTATAGGGGGTGCAAAAAAATACACCTCCACTAAATCTAACCTTCCTCTTTTTGTTGTCATTACTCCTGGAGTTAAGATAATGGCTTCTGGGTTTCTTGATGACTAGCCCTTTAGCTCTATTGAGGTTCTGTGGGGAATATCCCCTCTCTCTCAACCTCAATTCAGTTTCCTGAATTTGACCATGGGCTGTTTCACTATTGGAGCAGGCTCTCGCTGTACGGATGAATTCACCCACAGGTATGGACTGAATGGTATGTCTAGGATGCTGGCTCGTGGCATGGAGAACCGTATTGCCTGCTGTAGGTTTCCAGAAAATGGCGGTCTCTACTCTACCTGTATGGATGTTGCCTGTCAATTCCAGGTCAAGGAAGGAGATTTTAAATTGACCTTAGTATGTATGTCTGAGATAGGGAAATTAGACTGTGAGCCCCATTGGAGACAGGAATTTGAATGACACCAATCTATATATACTGCCGCAGAATATGTTGGGAAATAACAAAATGAGCAATTTAAAAAATACACATGCAACCCCTCAAATGCTAATTGTTGATCTCAAGCAAGCACATATTGGGGGGATAAGGGCCCGTTCACACTCCGGAATCAGCACCGAAATTCCGTGCGGACTCTGCACCAAATCCTTCCTTCTATCTGTTTGAATGGGAGGGCTCGCGCACCTCCGCTCAAGGAATTGACATGTCAATTCTTTGAGCGGAAAGCGGAGACGTAGGAGCCCTCCCATCCAAAAAGATAGAAGGCAGGACTCGGCACAGGGGGGTTCCGCACTGAATTTTGTCGACGATTCCGTCGTGTGAACGGGCCCTAAAGGTGGGAAGTCATATAAAAGAACAATAGCAGTCCTATGCAGATGTTACCCTGGTTAGATGCACACCAAAAACCTCAGTGCAGCAAGGCTAAAAAAGTACTATGAGGATACACAGTCGTGCCCTGACAGTAGCCTTTTATATGTTTCTATTCTGAACTTTCCGCGAGGTTAATCAGAGGACGACATCCACTCAGTTTTAGATGTTATATTAATCCACTTGCAATTTGCCATTGAAATCCCCTAAACCAGTCTCTCTCATGTTACTTGCTGCATCCTCCCAGCCTTCACAGACAATACTGCCACTTTTTATTGATGAAAATGGAAACTCTTACCATGCTAATAACGGTCTGCTAATTGGTGATAAACTCCAGCGATTCCTCGCAAAGTTACACAACGTCATCGCTGACACAGGGAGCTTAGCAGATTTCTAACAAACAAATTACATTTGGCATTTGTGTATGGCAGGATGAAGCGCGGAATAATGAGAATGTAAAGCTTCAGAGAAGGAAACTTCAAGGTGTTCTGTCTACAAAAGAGACATCAAACCGGAACCAAATTAGTGATGTTATAATTACACGCCTCAGTATGACGGGATAGGTGTGTGCGTGCGCTGGGTTTTCAGCAGTCTCTGTGCAAATGTATGCAAAAAAAATTCTTTTTGGGCTCTATTCACATCCGTGTCATCATTTCCATTAAAGGGGTTGTTCAGGATTAGAAAAACATGTCTGTTTTTTTTCCGGAAACAACACCACTCTTGTCCTCAGCTCAGTTCCATTGAAGTGAGTGGAGCTGAATTGTAATACCACACACAACCTGAGGACAGGGATGGTGCTGTTTTTGCAAGAAAGTAGCTGTGCTTCTTCTGATCCTGGGTAACCCCTTTGTGAAAAATGACTTAGTGGCACGTCAGTGGCACCTATCAGTACATTATAATGCGCAGGAAGGCTCTATGAAACAAACTCAGTATTTGCGCTCCGTTAATGTGTCGTCTCCGTTAATGATGGACTGTGGCAAACACACTGCCATCCACCATTAACCCCTTAAACACTGCGGTGTTTAAAGGGAATGTACCATAAGGTAGATTCGCTTTAAGTGTTGCACATGAATAGAACTGCGCTGGCACTCTTTTTGAACCGCAGCCCAATGCCCGTGCACAGCGACGGTCTATTGCCGGATACTGGCTTGGGCTAAGAACTGGAGAGGGGCTGGCCGTCCCCAGTGGGAGGAAATACCCCGCCCCTCTATGACGTGGCTCCATTGATTCCCCACACCGGTGTAATTCTGTTCATGTGCCACACTTAAAGCGAATGTACCTGATGACAGTCTGTTTAAGTGTCACTGATAGGAGTTGTGCTCCTCTCATTGTACGATCAGGCCGGATCATTTTACCTGTCTGCCGGAGGTCTCATACTTACCTTTGTGCAGTCGGTTCAGCGATCTTCTCAGGCAGACTCTACGAAAAGATGGCAGATAACACTGATCATTGCTGTGCAATGGCATAGCATTGACCAGTGTATACAATCTAATGATTGCATGTTATAGTCCCCTAGGCCCTCCCCTAATATACATTTAAGGAGAAGTCCGGTGAAAATTTTTATTGAAGTATTGTATTGCCCCCCCCAAAAGTTATACAAATCACCAATATACACTTATTATGGGAAATGCTTATATAGCACTTTTTTTCCCTGCACTTACTACTGCATCAAAGCTTCACTTCCTGGATAACATGGTGATGTCACTTCCTGGATAACATGGTGATGTCACTTCCTGGATAACATGGTGATGTCACTTCCTGGATAACATGGTGATGTCACGACCCGACTCCCAGAGCTGTGCGGGCTGTGGCTGCTGGAGAGGATGATGGCAGGGGGACACTGAGGGACACAGAGCACTGGAGGGACACTGAGCATCCCCCTGCCATCATCCTCTACAGCAGCCACACCCCACACAGCTCTGGGAGTCGGGTCTTGACATCACCATGTTATCCAGGAAGTGACATCACCATGTTATCCAGGAAGTGACATCACCATGTTATCCAGGAAGTGACATCACCATGTTATCCAGGAAGTGAAGCCTTGATGCAGTAGTAAGTGCAGGGAAAGAAGCACTTTATGTGCATTACCCGTAATAAATGTATATTGATAATTTGTATAACTGTTGGGGGGCAATACAATACTTAAATTTCCGCCGGACTTCTCCTTTAAATCCCACCATTTCCCAGTTTACAAATAGAACATATAAAAATGAATAAATAAACATATCATATCATACATATTATATATTGTAGTGTGCGCAAATGTCTGATCTATCAGGATATAACATACTATTCCCATATGGTAAACTGCGGAAATTAAAGAGGGAAAAATCGTGACAGGGTTGCTGATTTATTTATTTTTTTTGTCACATTATCTATCAGAAAAATAAAATAAAAAGAAAAGTATTTAAAAAAAATTAACGAATATGATACTATGGACAATGTAGAGAAGATCTAATTGTTTTGTGTGACTTCTGATCCCTGTGCTTTGACCTTTATGTTGCCGTTATTACTGTAGCGCCACTGCTGACTTTTCTTTTTCTCTCTCTCTCTTTTTTTATTTACTTTTTTGCCTTTCGCTCCATCATGTGTTTTGTGGATCCTAATCTAGACCTCTCTTTCTCTAGCAGTAAAGTTTATACTTATTGTCCCTTTGCTGCATGAGGCAGGAAATATCTTGCAGGAACCTCCTGTGGTTCACCTTCTGCTGTTTTATTGTTTGTGAGCTCTGGAAGGAACACTAACATATTCTGGAAATGAATGGCTTACACTTGCTGCAAATGACGGGCTTGGTGTTCTGTGTCATTGCATGAAAATATCTTAATTCATACAACAGTTAGGAAAAGAAACACGCCGGAGAGCCCTTACTGTCCGATGTGGATCTCTTTATGACATCTTCTTCATGGTGGAACTATATAACATTGTATAAACTGTATAACCTACGGCACGTTCGCTCAGCTCTATTTATAACGCTGTGGTATCTGACTTGTATTGTGAGTTCTATATACTGTACTACGCAGGGTTTCGGTACTAATTTTCATTAAAAAAGCAAACTGATGGTGTTCACGAGGGATATCTGTCGCCGTAGCAGATGGTCAGATCCCATGAGCACCTGATACAAACCTTACACATCTGCCCAGGTAAAAAAAAGAACTGATATAATAAAGCAGTAGGGAGTTTCAATTAATCTGCTTTTTAATATGATGTATGGTCATTTAAAGGGGAACTGTGAGCTTTGCTGAATTTTCTTTCTTTCTTTTCACAAGGTCCTATACCGATGTACTTTGTGTTTCTGTAAACTAGGATACACATTGTAGTGTCACAAACATAGGAAAGCTTAGTTTGTTATTTGCTGGGTTTGTGGTTTTATGTAAGCTTGGAAGTCAACCTATGGACTATGTTCCCACTACGTTTTTCCTCTCCCTTTTTAAAAAGAAAAAATGTAGATGTTTGGCCACCCGTCAGCTGTGCAATGACGGCTGTTGGTGCATTATTCTAGTTTAGGTGGATTGATCGTCTTTAACTGAAAAGTCCATTGAATTTAATAGTAAAAAAAAAACGGTCAATGGAAGGTGAAAAAAGAAAAACTAAAAAATACCATCCGATAACACGTCCGAAAAGAGTTGTCGTGATCGTTATTTTGATATTCACGCAGACAACGTCCATTAATTAATACATTTTGTGCATTGGACGTCCATCATTCCATTGACTTCAATGCATCGCATTGAAGCAAATTAAAGGGGAATTAGCAGCAGGTTAGTCGAATCTAACCTGCTTATAGCCCCCTATAGAGCAACGTTGAGGAGGAAGGTGTGTGTTACCTTCCTCCTCGGCGCCGGTTCCGTGCTGTTAGTCGGAGTAATTGTCGCTCTGGTGAACTGTTAGGAGCACTGCCACACTATCGGCCTGCTCCCTCTAATGATAATCAATGGAGGGGGAGGTCGAGATGATACGACAGTGCTTCTAACAGTGCAGCGGAGCGAAGATTACTCCGACTAACAGCAAGGATCTGGCGCCGAGGAGGAAGGTAAGGCTTGGTTCACACAGCGTTTTTGCAATCTGTTTTTTTCATCCATTTTTTGCAAAAAAACGGCTGAAAAATGGATGAAAAATATGGATGCACACAAATGAAAAAATGGTGAAAAAAACGAATGCATTTGTGTGCATCCGTTTTTTCCATTGACTTACATTATTAAAAAAAAGGATCAAAACGGATCCGTTTTTTTTTAACAGGCACAAAAGTAGTGTTGACACTACGTTTTGACCCGTTTTTTTTTTTTTATACTGGAAGACAAGGGAAAAACAGATCAAAACAGATGCACACAAATGCCAAAAACGGATGAAAAAGACGGATTGCAAAAACGGAGTGTGAACCCAGCCTAACACACATACTGTACCTTCCTCCTCAGTGTCCCAGGCACTATAAGGGGCTATTAGCAAGTCAGATTTGTCTAATCTGTTGATAGATCTCTTTTAAATTGCGGCAAAAACGCACATCTTTTTAAATAAAAAAGTGGACACCTTTTCTGTTTTTTGAACTTTGTGTGAACATAACCATGAAGTGATCTCTACTCCAGCCCAGGCCATGACTCCTCCCCACTTGCCATGCCCCCCGCCCCCCCACAGTCGTACGCCAGGGATGCAATAATGATAAATGTCTCCCTGTCTCCCATAGAAAAAAAAGCTATACTTCTTAGAGAAGTGCACAACTCAAGCATGCTGCTCATGCTGCCCTAGGGTGTCTGGGAAAGCATGGATACAGCCTATGGCCTATGCCTGTATTCATGCTTTCCAGGCAGCCTTAGGGCTGCATCCAACATCTTGAGCCACCAGTAATCAAATGCTATCACTTCTCGGCCTTTTGGCTAAGATCAAGTGTAGTAATCAAATTCTCAATGATCGGACTCAAGCATGCTCAAGTTGCACTCATTTCTAATACATAGCTTTATCTGGTCTTACTGCAGCTTCTATTTGCCTCCTCCTGGTTCCCTGCTGCTTGTCCCTTCTGTCTGTTTCCAGGACAAGAGCTCAGAGCAGGACTTACCCACCCAGCCAATCACAGGCTGAGATGGGACACCACTGCAGCTAGTGATTGGCTGAGCAGGCAGGTCCTGCTCTAAGCAGAAAGAAAGCAAGAACAATAGCAGAGAAGAAGGAGCTGAACAGAACCTGCGGGGGGAACTGAACGAGATTTTAGATTAGATAATTTTCCCCCCACTATTTTTCTATGGCTTCAACAATATACGTTTTCTTTTTAAACATTGGAATACCCCTTTAAGGCTAGGTTCACACAACGTCCAAAAAAGAAAAGAAAAACCCTCAGTTTTTGTGTTTAAAAAGACGTCCATTATTGAATTATTTTAAGTGGGTTGACTAAATTGCATTGAAATCTATGGAATAACGGACGTCTTTTTCATACATTGTATTGAGTGTGTCCGCCTCAAAAGACGTCCGTCATTCAATACAATGTGTGAAAAAGACGTCCATTATTCCATAGGCTTCAATGCATTTTATTTGTCACCTAAAAATGATGCAATAACGGACGTCTTTTTAAACACAAAAAGCGGACATCTTTTTTCTTTTTTGGACGTTGTGTGAACATAGCCAAAGGGTATATTCTCTATATTCTCATAACTTAGACCTGCCGTGGATTTTCTGCAACTGATCTGCAATTGATTTTAGATCTATTGATTTTTTTTGTTTTTGTTTTAGTGCTGAAAATTTTCTTCTAATGATCAACAGCAGCTCTGCAATATGGAAACATACCCTAAGGGTATGTTCACACCTATGGTAGTATACTGTATATGCTGCAGATTTATGCTGGATTCAATTATAATAAAAGAAAAGAAAAAAAGAACATAAATGTTTTAAAACAAGATATAATCAGCAGTGTTTGTGTCATATTAGATCATACACTTGCCGTTAAACACAGGTGTATCACATGCGTATTTGTGGTATTATAGTTTTTACTTTTTTTTTTTTTTTTTTTTATAAAGGGTCCATTTACACAGAAAGATTATCTGACAGATTATCTGCCAAAGATTTGAAGCCAAAGCCATGAATGGATTTGAAAAGAGGAGAAATCTCAGGCTTTCCTTTATGACCTGATCTCTGTCTATAGTCTATTTCTGGCTTTGGCTTCAAATCTTTGGCAGATAATCTGTCAGATAATCTTTCTGTGTAAACGTACCCTAATGCTGGGTTTACACGGAACAATTATCGTGCAAATTTGCACGATAACAGTCGAATTCGAACGATAATCGTACGAGTAAACGCAGCGAACGATCTTTTAACTTGTTCTTAAATCGTCGTTCACAAAAAATTCGCCGATCGTTCTGTGTAAACAGTTGTTCACCGATTTTACCTATGTGCAAGATAGGCTTAAGCGATTGCAAAACGATCGGAAAACAAATTTTCTGTACGATATATCATTCCATCTAAACGCTGATCGTTATAAAAGAAAAATCGTTACTTTGAAATCGTACAATTGGGCGAATTTTCGCTCCGTGTAAACCCAGCCTTAGGGCCCTATTCCACCGTACGATTATCGTTCGCATAATCGTTAACGATTAACGAACTCAAACGACCGCTATTGTGAAAGACCTGAAAACGTTCACTCATTTCCATGGAACGATAATCGTTACTTATGATCGTATTTGCGATCGTTTTTTTTTTAGCTATTTCTTCGCTATTGCGTTCGTATCTACTGCGAACGACCGAATGACGTCTTATTCAATGCGGACGATTTGCGAACGAGCAACACTAAAAATAGGTCCAGGTCTTATAAAGCAATCAACGATTTCTCGTTCGGTCGTTAATCGTTAACTGCATTTCAACCGAACAATTATCGTTTAGATTCGAACTATTTAACGATAATTTGAACGATAATCGTCAGGTGGAATAGGGCATCGGTATGGCATTTTTTTTGTGCTTCTCTATTGGCCTTTGAAAACGCCCGGAATAGAACATTTTAAAAATAACAAACCCCGCCAAAAATGGCGGCTTAGCCATGAAAAACACCTAAAATGTGGTTAAAAACATTGAAAAAAATAAAAATAAAAAAATGAAGGAGGCCACAGGCAGCAAGAAAGCTCCATATGTGGATAGTGCACAGTTTGCAGTGCCCTAATGTGAAAAATAAAGGAAAATCAAAAAGATTTTTTGGGTTTTTAAAGAGGTTTAGGAAATAGGGATTTACAATCCAAGGAGAGATGGAAACGGTTAATCATTAGTGGAAACCAATATATAAATTCATAGCGGTGTGCGAGGAGAAGAGTGGGAAGACTGCTGGGTGGGAACTACAGTTCTGCACGCCAGAAAGTGGAAGAGGAAGGTAGTCAAGGCCGGCGAGATGCCGGAGGTATGAAAATAGCTCCAGGGTGAAGGGTAACCTTGGCTTTTTTTCCATTTATAAGTAACTACAGTGACTATAAATAGAGGCAACACAAAGACCGGCTGGGAAGCATGGAAGGAAGAATTGATTAGTTTTACCACAACTCTATAGAAATGGGCAACCAAAGCACAGAATACTTGGAAGCTGAGCTAGAACTGTATAAAATGCATAAAGGGCCTTGCTTCATAAAACACATAGGAAAGTAGTTCCTGATCTGTTCTCATCTACATAGTGACACCTTTATAGTAGAGGTTAAAATGCCTTAAAGGGGTACTCCAGCAAAAAATATTTTTTTTCTTTCAAATCAGCTGGTTTCAGAAAGTTCTATAGATTTGTAATTTACTTCTATTTAAAAATCTCAAGTCTTCCAGTACTTATCAGCTGCTGTATGTCCTGCAGGAAATGTTTTATTTTCAGTCTGACACAGTGCTGCCATCTCTGTCCGAGACAGGAACTGTCCAGAGCAGAAGAGATTTTTAATGGGGATTTGCTAATGCTCAGGACAGTTCCTGTCTCGGACAGAGGTGGCCTGCAGGACATACAGCAGTTGATAAGTACTGGAAGACTTGAGATTTTTAAATAGGAGTAAATTACAAACCTGTACAACCTTCTGAAACCAGTTGATTTTCGCTGGACAACCCCTTTAACAAATGTATCACAATTTAGACTCCATTAATGCCCAGTGGACCACAGGTGGCTTATAAAAGGGTATGTTGGGTTCAGTCGAAGTGAACAAAGTCCTACTTTGTTGTAATATAAAAAAAAAATTGCACATGTTTTTTCTTGTCAAATTTGATAAACTTAATACAGTAAAAACTGGAGTGCACTGAAGATAAATACATAAAAATATTGGGTCATCCAGTTTTATATAATGACTATGTCTATGCTCAGTATAGGCTATCAATTTTAGACCTACAGGGGTTCCAGGAATAGGACCCCCACTGATGGAATATTGATGGCCCATCTGGAGGATTGGCCATTAATATTATAACTTCAATCATGAGCGGCACTCACCAAGTTTTCTTAAAGGGGTACTCTGGTGGAAATATTTTTCTTTCACATCAACTTTTCAGAAAGTTAAATAGATTTGTAATTGACTTCTATTTAAAAACCTCAGCCGTCCAGTACTTACAGGATAGTACAGGAACTGTCCAGAGTACCAGCAAATCTACATAGAAAACCTCTACAGCTCTGGACAGTTCCTGTCTCGGATGGAAGATGGAAGGGATGGAAGCAAAGAGCATTGTGTCAGACTGAAAAGAAAACACCACTTCCTGCAGGACATACAGCAGCTGATAAGTACTGGAAGACTGAAGATTTTTAAAAAGGTGTAAATTACAAATCTATATAACTTTCTGAAACCAGTTGATTTGAAAGAAAAAGATTTTTGCCAGAGTACCCCTTTAATGCCTTTATTAGTCTACATAATAAACAAATCAAACCCCCCAGAGGTGAAGAATTCAGTATTGTATACTTGCATTTGCTTTTTTTACCCTGTTATACAATGGTAAGCGTAAACTACAACGATCACATTTTAAATTCCCATTTGGGGTCAAGAGATTTAGCCAGTCATTTACAGCCGCGTGCTGATCGATAAATCCACCGTTGAACAGTTATTAATGTATTGTCATTGAGCTACAGTATATTCAAAGGGGAAAAAAAACCCCTTTTATTTTCCCATTTTTTTCTTTTTATCAAGCAACAATTGATTCCTGTCCACTTTAACTGCCTTATCCAACGCTGCAGAAATAAAATAGTCAGGGTAGCCTCTAGCATATACAGTAACTTATCCATCAAGTCAAATGCCTGGAATAAACATTTCCTATAGTCACCATTAATTTGTTGGAGGTAAAAGAACTGACCATATGGCAATGAATGTTTACCGTGTGGGGGGTGGTGACGTTATAATGTAATAAGGGATAAGTTGCAGTCTTCTTCCTATAACCTTGAGTATGGATTCTTCCTCCTTCACTATAAAATGACACATACAGGAAAAATGCCTTAGAGCCTATTCATAATATTCACATATAATCAACAGAAGCATCAAAGTCAATAAAGCGACTCTGTACCCACAATCTGACCCCCCCTCCCCAAACCGCTTGTACCTTCGGATAGCTGCTTTTAATCCTAGATCTGTCCTGGGGTCCGTTCGGCAGGGGATGCAGTTATTTTCCTAAAAAACAACTTTTAAACTTGCAGCCCTGTGTCAAATTGGCGTGGCCTAGAGTATCTGTGCCCTAGGCCTGCACCAGCCCTCCGTCCCTCCTCCCCACCCTCATCATCATTGGCAGGATTTCCCCTACTTATCACCTGTTTGAACACTGCACATGTGCAGTGTTTACACAGGTGATGAATAGGAGAAATTGTTCTAGGGACATTCTTAATGATGAAGAGAGGAGGGACGGAGGGGTGTCGCAATTTTAGGGCTTGGGTACTCTAGGCCACACCAATCTGACACAGGGCTGCAAGTTTAAAAGTTGTTTTTTAGGACAGTAACTGCATCACCTGCTGAACTGACCCCAGGACAGATGTTAAATTAAAAACAGCTATCCGAAGGTCCAAGCGGTTTGGGAGGGTCAGATTGTGGGTACAGAGTCGCTTTAAACTAACACAACAGTCGTTCATTCAGGGGTTAGGGGGCTACTTCTGATGTTACTACCACAGTACATGAGCTCTCTCCTGCAGGTGCAGACTAGTGCTCATGTACTGGTACCTCTAGTAATTTCATTGGGTAAGGGGCTCTGTAAGGGGCTACATTTCTGTATAACAAACAAGGTACTGAGCAACAATTAGAGATACTGTAGATTTTTAATTTATACTTTTTTTCATCGCTTTTTTATTAAGTCAAAAACTGGGATGATGTAGGGATTGATAATAGGGGTAATTCCCTATAGGTGGGCCTACGAAACAGGATGTTCCAAGGGTAGGGACTTCTTATAGCATGCTTCTGTAAAGGGCAATGTACAAGGGCCGTACCAAATAATGAGAATACTTGGAATAATAAAGCTCAGAATGTTGTATTTTCACGGTGGTGTTATGACATAGGGAGAGACCACAGACTACTGTATTCTTTTCTATCTACATAGTACGATCTGGGAGAATATGCTTAATGTAGCATATAGGGCAGTAAATAGTCCTGGAAGCTAAAGAAAAATGTAATTAGATGAGCGGAGCGCTGGGAGACGGCTATGCCAGTGGTTCTTGTCTGAATGAGACTTTGTTACCATTCAATTTAATAAAAAATGCATTAGGTTGTGCACATTTCCTGGTAAAAATGAAAGTAATGGTGATGGCACTCACACTTGGAGTTGTTATATGGACAGGGGTGGGGGTGGGGTATACTGTACGTTGTTTTCTTACATGTTCTTTTTATTTTCTTGGTGTTAGATGTGCATATTCTTACAAAGCTGTACTATTACTTTTTATTTCTATTTTCCATCTATATCATATCCATTATCTATCTATCTATCTATCTATCTATCTATCTATCTATCTATCTATCTCCTATCTATATATTATCTATCTCCTATCTATCTATCTATCTAGAAGATGGAGAGTCCACAGCACACCAGCTCCAGTGGTACAAAAGTGAATTTTACTCCAAAAATGGTGAACAAAACAGATGCAACGTTTCAACAACCTCTCGTTGTCTTTCTCAAGCATGCTTGGCCTAAGGACCTATCTCCTGAGTACCCGCCACATCAAAATTGGACGTGCGGCTTGTTTTATATTATCTATCTATCTATCTATCTATCTATCTATCTATCTATCTATCTATCTATCTATTATCTATCTATCTATCTATCTATCTATCTATCTATCTATCGTCTATCTCTCATATGTATGTATGTATGTATGTATGTATCTATCTTCTATCTATCTCATATTTATCTATCTATGTATCTATATAATTGATTATATAATTATTAAATAAATAAATAGTCTATTTTCTATCTATCTATCTATCTATCTTCTATCTATCTATCTATCTATTATCTATCTATCTATTTATCAATCTTCTATCTATCTATCTATCTATCTATCTATCTATCTATCTATCTGTCTATCTATCTTCTATTTATCTATGATCTATCTATCTATCTCCTATATCTATCTATCTATCTTCTATCTATCTATCTATTTATCTATCTATCTATCTATCTATCTATCTATCTATCTATCTATCTATCTCCTATCTATCTATCTCTTATCTATCTCCTATCTATCTATCTATCTATCTATCTATCTATCTATCTATCTATCTATCTATCTCCTATCTATCATCTATTTATCTATCTATCTATCTATCTATCTATCTGTCTATCTATCTTCTATTTATCTATGATCTATCTATCTATCTCCTATATCTATCTATCTATCTATCTTCTATCTATCTATCTATCTATCTATCTATCTATCTATCTATCTATCTATCTATCTATCTCCTATCTATCTATCTCTTATCTATCTCCTATCTATCTATCTATCTATCTATCTCCTATCTATCTATCTCCTATCTATCTATCTATCTATCTATCTATCTATCTATCAATCTATCTCCTATCTATCTATCTATCTATCTATCTATCTATCTATCTCTTATCTATCTATCTATCTATCTATCTATCTATCTATCTATCTCTTATCTATCTATCTATCTATCTATCTATCTATCTATCTCCTATCTATCTATCTATCTATCTATCTATCTATCTATCTATCTCCTATCTATCTATCTATCTATCTCTTATCTATCTATCTCCTATCTATCTATCTATCTATCTATCTATCTATCTATCTCCTATCTATCATCTATCTATTTCTACAAATATCTATCTATCTAGCAACGAGATAGTACAAGTCTTCATAACACAGCACTCCAAACGAGACACAACGTTTCGGTAACCTCACGCTACCATTTTCAAGTGTGGTAGAGTGAGGTTACCGAAACGTTGTGTCTCGTTTGGAGTGCTGTGTTATGAAGACTTAATAAATCACTGAACTTTTCTACACCATTAACTCTGTGAGTGCCGTTGACTATCTTGTTGCTATCTAAATATGATCCGAGGTCAGGATCAAGGACCGCTGGCACCCGACCACTATCGAAGCAGTGCTGCTTGCTTTTTCTGTTTTCTATCTATCTATCTATCTATCTATCTATCTATCTATCTATCTATCTATCTATCTCCTATCTATCATCTATCTATCTATCTATCTATCTATCTATCTATCTATCTATCTATCTCCTATCTATCTATCTATCTATCTATCTATCTATCTATCTATCTCCTATCTATTATCTATCTATCTATCTATCTATCTATCTATCTATCTATCTATCGATTTTAACGTCAGAGTTCCTGATGTACAGTAACTTGTGCTGCCTCCTTTGCTGCAGCTTTTTTAATGGGAAGAAACAGACTGCTGCTTCTGGGAGCAGACGTTGTCACTGCTGTTCCCCACATGGCTGATCTGTATTGAGTTCATCATTTCTGTGACATTACAGTAGGCAGAGGATAGATTGCCTGTCTATATCCCAATCTACACCATCTTGATTGGTGAACTGTGTTGAAAGACCCTAAAAACAAAATGGGTACAATACACGCTACAACATTTACTTCCTTCAGGAAAGAAAGTTCAAACAAGTCTGCAGCGCTCATGTGTCCAGACTTCCTTCGGCTTTTTTACAGCCTCCTCTGGAGCATACAGAGAATTCTGCAAGGAAAACTCTCCAGCTTGTTTATTTTCCCCTCCGAAAAAGGAAATCCTGCTTTTATCTTCACCTCAGGACCTTGTAATGTCAGCAGCTGTCTATGGCTGACACGTTTTTTGAGTGTAATTTAAAAAAAAAATAGAAAAAAATATATATATTAAAAAAGAAAAAAAGAAAAAAAAGAATTAACACATACAACACAATTACACAAAAGTACAGAAACTAAAACACTCAATTGTTTTATAAATATGTACAGAAGTTTTACTCAAAATTTGGAAAGTTTTGGTACTCAGATTGTATGATAGTCATGTCTCTGGTTGGTATTGTGCAGCTAAGGTTGTGATCGAGACCTTCTCTTATTATTTCCACTTTATCCTTTAATTAATTCTTCTTCTTCCTCTTCTTCTTCTAGAACGATAGTTTTTTATTTAAGTTGTGCTGAAACAAAAACAAACAACTCTGCAAAATGTTAATGATTTTTTTTTACTATAATTATTTATTTATTTATTGGTTAAAGGGCGCTGGACAAATAAGCGGTAACAATTAAAAGAACACTAGACATGGAGGTCATAGATGACAAACTGATACAGAGAGAGAGGACTCTGCCTGTAAGGGCTTATAATCTACAAGGGGATGGGAGGGAGACATTAGATGAGGGAGACAGCTATTTATAACTCATGCCGTTTCAGGTATACAGCTCCTATGCGGGTCATTGATTACAGACAAAAAATAAACCATGTATGTAATCCTATCCTGCAGTCATGTGTTATTCCCAAAAGTGCTCTTAGGCTTTATAGAGTGCCTGTTATTAGCATTTGTAAACTTGTCTGACGAAGGGATCTTTTGAATCCCGAAAGCTGACAATGCTAGCAATTTTTTGTTGACCATTAAAGGTTTAACTCCTAAAATACTAATCAAAAGTATTTACCACCACATGGATTCATTTGGTTAACACTGTACCATACTAGTCCTTTCCTGTTATTAACAAAAATGTTTGATATGTCAGAGGTATACCAAAAGTTTTGATTGGTCAGGGGTCTTAAAAGGGTATTCCAGGAAAATTGTACTTTTCCCCTATACACAGGATAGGGGAAAAGTTGGAGATCGTGGGGGTGTCCGACCCCTGAACCCTCTGGCGATCTTCGTATCAGACCCCACCAGCTCTGTTATGAATAGAGCCCCAGGTCGGCATGTTACGCGCTGTTCTATTCATTCCTATGGAGCGACAGAAAGTGCTGAGTACGTCGGAAGAACGATGTACTCAGCTCTTTCTGTCACTCCATAGGAATGACTAGAGCTGCAGGTCACGTGTTGACCCAGGGCTCTATTCAAGCTGGCGGGGTCCATTAGGGAGATCGCCGGGGAGGGTCCTGGGGTCAGACCCCCAGCGATCCTCTACTTTTCCCCTATTCTGTGAATACCCCTTTAATGTTCAGACTGCAACCGATCAGGAGAAGTAAGCACTTAATTCATTCACTCCTGTCTCAGAATTATGTCAACTAGATGGTTTCCCAGTGCAAGTCTATGGGGCTACATAGGTCTCCAACCCACCACTCCCCGCTCGGTTTACTGATCGGTTCTCTGACCCTGACCAATAAAAACCTTTGATGTGTATCAATGATATCAAAAGATTATTGGCAGTTACTCTTTAACCTCTAGCTGCTAATATGTGTAACTTTGCCTCTGCTTTTATTTTCCATCCCGGTGTCTGGAGTATCTTCCACACCAAGAGCTGAGTGGGATATAAAACTAGGGTCTGCTGCAGAATAAAATATTGAAGTCAACCTCCTGTGTGGTTTCGTACTTTGCCTAAAACTTTTGAAAAGAACAATACATTCTCGGAAATGTACAGCTGGAATATACTCTAGAGAGAAACTCTTAGGGCCAGCTCACACTGAGCAAACACGGCGCAATTCCGCGGCAGAGCTCTCCGCCACGGAATCCCGCCGTGCTCAGTGTCCTGCTTTGAGTGAATGGGAGAGCGCATGCCTGTCCGCTGCCACCGCTCTCCGCTCAAATAACTAACATGTTCATTCTTTGAGTGGAAAGGAGAGGGAGCGGACGACCGTGCGCTCTCCCATTCGCACAAACCAGGACACTGAGCGCGGCGGGATTCCGCAGCGGAGAGCTCCGCCGCGGAATTGCGCCATGTTTCCTCAGTGTGAACTGGCCCTTAATATCATACTTTCCAATATCATACCTTCCTAGTGCAGGCCGTCATTTTACAGTAAAATATTTACATAATATTGCACTAGTATTTACATAATATTGCATCCATTACAAAGATTTATACTCTAAGGGCCCGTTCACAGTACGGAATCGGCGACAAAATTCCGTTCAGAACCGCCTCTCAAGGACTCCGCTCCGAATCCTGCCTTCTATCTCTTTCAGTTGGAGGCCTCGACCAATCAATTCTTCTCTTACCCCGAGTAGATAGGGATAAAAAAGTGCTAGAGTTGGGGCAGCTAAGTGCTAAGACGTACAACCTAGGCTGGGGTGGCACTCACACACTAGCGTATTGTAGGTGCAGGGTCATAGAGACTTCTAGAGTCATATTAGCAGAATCACGGAAACCTCGGGGGAATATCATGGCAGACATCAGTGACAAAAACTCAAACTCAAGAACGTGTGCATAAAAGCTACAGGAACTTGGGACTAATGGGCAGAATGTGGCAGACAGGGTCACAGGATGACAAGATGAGTCAGCTGTGAGAGAAGGAAAGTAGTCACATTCATCGGTCAGAAGAAAGTTTACAAGGTCAAGTCGGGTCAGCAATGAAATGTCAAGCAAAGTAGCTGAAGAAATAAAGATAAGGCCAGAGCAATTTCTGGAGAGGTCAGTAACAAAAAGCCAGTAACCCCAGGAACTCGGCGGCAGAGGCTAGATAAGGACAAAACACTTGTTTTCTTAGGAGATGACATCACCCGTAAAACTCATCCAGAACCCTAGTGAGGAACAGAGAGTAATACAGCAAAGACGGCCAATCTACAGGCTCTTCTTTCTTTCTTTCTTTTTTCATTCAACATTCAGCCATTTGCTTGTCACTGAGCCATTTCACACAATATCACTAACCAGTCCACAGCTCTTTTTGTAGATTAAAAAAAAAAAAAAAAAATAGCTTTTTTCTTTTATCCTTTGACAACACATCAGTTTCCTGTGCTTCTACTTGGAGATTTAGGCTTCTTTTTAATGAATTAAGTAAAGGATTGGAAGACCCCTGGAAAGGTTGTTCCAAATCATAAAAATATATCCCCCTATCCACAGGATAGAGGATAAGAGTCTGCATGCTGGCATGTCTGACCTCTCATCACAATCTGCAGAATGGTGTCCCATGGAGCGGTAGGCCCATACTCCATTCACTGTCTATACAACACTCCGTATCTCTGGTGCTCCCATAGACAATGCATAGAGCAAGTCCAGACAAACTCCATGCAGCAGAGAGAGAGACTTAGCCCCAGTTCTGGAAATTGAAGAGCTTCCAAATAGTCAGACCTCCTGTGATCAGACACATCCCCTGTCCTCTGGTACGGGATACATTTTTAGGAGCTGGAATATCCCTTTAAAGCAACTCTGTACCTACAATCTGACCCCCCAAACCGCTTGTACCATCAGATAGCTGCTTTTAATCCCTGATCTGTCCTGGGTTCCATTCGGCAGGTGATGCAGTTATTGTCCTAAAAAACAACTTTTAAACTTGCAGCCCTGTGTCAAACGGATGTGGCCTAGAGTGTGTGCAATAGGCTGGCACCTCCTCTGTCCCTCCTCCCCGCCCCCTTCATCATTAGGAATGCTCCAGGCAGGATTTCTCCTATTCATCAGCTGTGTGAGCCCAGCACATGGGATGGATCGTTAGGGCACCTGTGCAGTGTTCACAGCAGAGGAATAGGAAAAATCCTGCCAGTGACATTCCTAATGATGAAGAAGGTGGGGAGGAGGGACGGAGGGGTGGTGCAAGGTTAGGGCATGGATATTGTAGGCCACAGCCGTTGGGCACAGGGCTGCCAGTTTAAAAGTTGTTTTTATGACAATAACTGCATCACCTGCCGAATGGACCCCAGGACAGATCTTGGATTAAAAGAAGCTATCTGACAGTGCAAGCGGTTTGGGGGGGGGTCAGATTGTGGGTACAGACTCGCTTTAATATACAAAGTTATACCAGTGCTACGTAACAACTTGGAGCATATTATAAAGTTTTCCTGTAGTCATTTACCCTAACCAGTCCTATGCTTTTTGCTAGAGTGTCACGTTTTTGGGGTACTAATGAAGAAAAGAATTGTTTTTAAATCAACTAGTGTCAGAAAGTTATACAGATTTGTAAATTACTTCTATTTAAAAAATGTCCCATACTTATCAGCTGCTGCACACTCTGCATGAAGCTGTGTATTATTATCATTCTGCCACAGTGCTCTCTGCTGCTCTCTCTGTCCATGCCAGAAACTGTGCAGAGCAATAGCAAAACCTCCCCAACTCTGGACAGTTCCTCACATAGACACAGGTGGCAGCAGAGAGCACTGTGTCAGACTATAAAGAATACATCACTTCATGCATAACATACAGTAGCTGATAAGTACTGGAAGATGTGGTATTTTTTTAAAAATACAAGCAATTTACAAATCTTATAACTTTCTGACACCAGTTCATTCAAAAACTTTTTTTTTCTCTAGAGTACCCCTTTAAATCAATAACACAAAGTATTTTTCCATGTCAAAGGTGTCCATAACCTTTAAACTAGAGGAGCCATTACTCCATATACTATACAGAAACCAGCCAAGGCACAATCTGCAGCTGATGATGATGACAGATTACAGAGCGGATGTTATGACAGCCATGAGATGGAGAACGACCTATTAGTAACAATGTATCAGCTTCTAGAGTGATGCGTGATAATGAGACAATGTTGGCCAATTCCCCATAGAGAAACTTGCAAGGTCTCCATAGACCGCTGAAACCTGTTTGTTGTGCCCATGCTTTGTAACTAAATGCATTTCATATTTTTTTTAACATTTATATAACTTAAGATTATTATGTATTAGATGCAGAGGTATAGAATTCCCAATATACAGACAGGTGGCAAGACAAATACAACTTGGCGAGTCATTTGTTTTCCGCTACAAGCGCAAATTTGTTCAGTATGTTTTTCGGCAGGCACTTACTGTAGGCTGCTGAATTATACATTTTTTTTTTTTTTTGCTTTTCTGTGGATCTTTAAGTCTGTTTCATCAATATTTTATAAGCATCTGCTTTGCATAACTTGAAACAAATTTCTTTTCGCTTCTATAATAAGGCAGAAATAATTGCATGTGGAGGCTTCGGAGATTATTCTTTTACTCTGTGCGAGGACAAGGCTGCCTCGGAAATATGTTGTCATATTTATGGACCATGGCTAATTAAACAGGCCCGCTTAGTCATTTACCACAGATTTCATGTCTATAGATTTCCACATAATGAAAATGGGTTATTGTGCACCTGTTAGCTGCACGCAGATGGAGCCGAGCTGGGTTTGTCATTTAACTCTCAAGCTGGATCATTGTAGATCTATGTGATAAACTCCGCTTCATCAGCTCAGCGAGAGGTCTAAACATACAGTATACGGCTATGTTCACACAAGGTTTGTTCCTCTCCATTTTTGAAAATGCTGTTTTGCTGCCCGTCAGTGCAGTGACGGCTGTTGGTACGTTATTCTAGTTAAGGAGGACTGATTGCCCTTTGGGTGTGTCTTTAATTGAAAAGTCCATTGAATTTTTAATAGTGAAAGACGGTGAAAGGACGGTGAAAAAAGAAAACCTGTGTGTGAACAACTAAAAAATAACGTCTGGTGTTTGCAAAATAATTGTCATGATCATTATTTTGACATCTGTGCAAACAACGTCTATTTTATACGTTGTGTGCACTGGGCAGCCGTCATTCCATTGACTTCAATACATTGAAATCACGGCAAAAAACAAACGCCTTTTTAAATAGAAAAAGCGGACGCCTTCTCTGTTTTGAACATTGTATGAACATAGCCTATAGCTCAGAGATTTTATTAGTTATGATGGTTTTATGTACAGATGAATGCTACTCATCTCCGAGTGTCTGGAAAAGCTGGATCCGGTCCTGGGAAAGTGGAGCACAGTGGCTGGGATTCAAAGGCAGCCGGCTGACAAGACGACCGCCGAGACTAGCTTTGCTAGTACTGTAAATTTGCTCATCCCTGCTTTTATTCTACAGTCTTTTATACAGCACTCACCAAATATTGGAAATGTAGAATGTCTCAACATTGTGCTGTTAAATAAGCAACACTCAGTTCGTAAAGACAGGAAGTGCAAACCATGAAGTACATGATCCCAGGGGTCCCCAATGCAAAACATATATATATATATATATATATATATATATATATATATATATATATATATTAGAAACAAATATAAATATTTACAGAAAAAGCAATTCCAGTATTTAAACCACAGTTTAGGTATTTAACCAGGTCATACATTAGGCTTCCTTTTCCGAAAGAGTGTTGTGCTTTTCTCCAATACACTGAGCAAATCCTGCCTCTCTATGGTGCTATATTAGCCATAGAAACCTTCACCTTTCCTGATCACCTGGGAAGCCTTCTCTGTGGTGATAACTAACAAGGTGTACAGTATGTTCATTTACACCAAATGCTGTCTTCATGGTTGGGTTTATGGAGGATGGTGGAAAAGTAAGAGTCTATATAACCGACTGACAGAAAGGGAACAAGTTAACAAAAGCTGCTCTACCCAATTTGCACCCCCAAACCTGTGAAAATAGAAGTGAGATAAAGAGAGGTACCATGTGTCCTGTGTTCCAGTTCGATGTGCAAGCTGCCACCTACTGTAGCTCTACGGAAAAAAAATAGTCAAGCGAGGTTTTAGTGGGGAAACCGGTTGTAGTAGTAGTTCTTTTAAAGAAGCAGTTCAGTTTTTTTTTTTTTCGGCCCCCCGGGTAGCCGCTGTCATGTATACTTACAGAAGATGATCGGTGTCCCGTTCCCGTTGGTCAGTTCCTGTCGTTCAAATGCCCTTCAAATCGGGCGCGCTCACATCCGCCAGCGCTGTGACTCCTCTTCTCTCCCTTGTCATTTGAACGCCGGAAGTCACGCGCTTCCATAGCGAATGCATGGAAGCGAGTGACTTCCGGCGTATAATCACTGGTCAGAGAAGAGGACTCGCAGCAGCCGGCGGACGTGAGCGCGCCCGATTTGAACAGCACCGCGGGACGGGAACTGACTGACGGGAACGGGACACCGATCATCTTCTGTAAGTATACAGAAAAAAAAAAAAAACTGAATTGCTTCTTTAAAGGCAATCTGTCAGCTGTTATTCCTGTTCCAAACTGCTGACACTGTTAGATGCTGTTAGGTCAAAGAGACCCATGGTACCTTTCATATATGTAGCTGTACTTCCAGAATGTAGAAAAATATTTTTATTCTCTGGTACAAGTAGTTAAAAAGGATTTTCCAAGCTCCTGAATTGCTACAAGCCTGAATGCCTCTTCTCTCCCCCTCCCTGCTTCAGTGACACCTAGAAGTAGGATTAGGTATAGGAGGGAGTAAGGAGGTGCTACAGCTTGCTGCACTTTAGGAATTCCGAACAGCCTCTTTGTCTCTTCATATTATATAATAAAAGCATTTTTTTTAGATATATGATTTATAGATATATGAGAGGTACCAGGTGTCTCCC
Organism: Dendropsophus ebraccatus; assembly: GCF_027789765.1. NCBI lineage: Eukaryota > Metazoa > Chordata > Amphibia > Anura > Hylidae > Dendropsophus > Dendropsophus ebraccatus. The sequence goes on from NC_091468.1 coordinate 48,457,896, forward strand.
TGATCTCATAGCTATCTAACAGTGTCAGTGGGTCGAAACGTGAAATGAAGTTGACAGATTTCCTTTAAATAAATAAATATATACTTTTTTTTTATTAGAAAAACTGTGCTCCAACCGCTATAAAGATATTTTAAGAATTTTTAACCTAAAATGACCCGGTGCTAAAAGGTGAAGACATTTTGATAGAATAAAAGCTGGTACAAAGGTCTCATGTACTATGATTAAGTAACTACGTTCTAGAAAGTCTCCAGTTCCTATTCTACATCTTTTCTTTTCAAGTCCTCCTTCAATGGACTGTCAGAAAGGATAATGTGATAAAATAGGGAATCACTGACATAGTTGAAGACGTTTTTGGCTTTTCAATCGGGGCTTTCATTCCCGACTAGTGCAGGAAAGAGAGTTTGGCAAAATAAAATATATATTAGATGTTTAATGTATAATTTATTGCTTTACTTCATTTGCAATAAATATTAAAATATTATTTTCTAAGCTTTTGGAAGGGACTATGAAGGAAACATGGAGGACTCTAAAAGCAGTGTGGCCTGAATATTTTATATTCCTGCTTACTTTAAATAGGAAAAACCAGGTGTTTCATGCCAGTAATCTCGTGTCTCTTTTCCTAAGTGAGGCTCAGTAAAGGAAACTGTATTTCATTTTTATAAAGGCATTCAATAATCATCAGACCTGAAAGTGACGTTTTTCATTCTTTTTGAACTTCTGCTTCTGTCATTATATAGTACCCGGATAGAGTGATTCAGCCCTGAGACAATGTGACGAGTCTAGACCCCCAATGTCATGAATGGCGCGTGTATCATGTAATGACATAACTAGCAGAAAAGACATTGCTGCATTAAAGAAGAACGAAAAAAAAAATTGGTGTGGTTAGGGGGATGCAGGAACATAATAGTGACTTAATACTTACCCATCCCTCTGCAGTGCCACGTCACCATCTCACTGACCGCCATTGGGCTGCGATTTTACAACTCTACACTTTTCGCTGAGTCGCGATTACACCAGTCAGTTGCTGGCTGAGCGGGAGTTCTGGCTTGTAACATAGCAGGCGCTGGGGTAGAGCAGGGTAAAGGGGGGTGTCTATCAGAGGTGATGCAGCGCTACTGGGGCACAGGGACTGGTAAGTACAAATTCTTTATTGTATTCCAGCACCCCGCTTCCTGCACTGGATTTTAAAAGTGAATGTACCACTTGCTACATCGCTTTGTGTTTTTTTTTTTTGTGTGTGTGAATAGACTGGCGTAGGGAGACTGGTGGCGCGGTCCTCTAATTCTGGAGCCGCATCGTAGATTGGAGGGGAGATCGTCACACTGAGGGCTGTGGGGCCGGTGCTTGGGAATAAACCAGCGCCATATGCAAGAACAGGGCCATGGTTAAAAAAAGGACCTCGCCAACGGCATCCCCGTGCCGGCTTATTTATGTAAAAAAAACACAAAGCGATGTACCTAGTAATACATTCACTTTAAAGGGGAACAAAGGAAATATTGTCGGAGCTGGCTACTATGTGGGGCACTATTGGGAAAGCTGACTACTACAGGAATGCTGCACGCCGCTCTGACAGTGCCGAGAATGCCGCACGCTTCAATAAATGTTGAGGTTGGCCCGCGGCCTTGTCCAATTTCTCAATTTTGGCCCATTGTCTATTTGAGTTTGGCACCCTATATAGTCTATTTCCTCTTTCTTTCTTTTTTTTTTTTTGGGGGGGGGGGGGAGGCGAGACACTTTTACACTTTATTGATTGTATTTCATGTTACAATGAAGAATAATGGGGGCTGATTAAAGGAATATACATTAACAATGATAGAACTGCCGGACGTCACAATCACAATTAAACAAACCCAATCCATCAGCAGCATTAGTGTTTCGGGCTGTAATCACACTGTGCAACCAAGCTGAAGCAAACAATGGCGTCCATTGTGATTAGCTCTGCTGCTCGTGTAACCACAATCATGGTAATAGATTATTACTGTCATCCTTATGGTAAATGAAGAGTCCCTGGTCAATATTAACCAGGTCTACTCAAAAAGAACAATTGATTTCACGATTATACGTTTAAGAGATCTTACCCGCACAGAGATTATTAGCACGTGGCTTCTTTTACTTTATTAGGTATGATTGTTTTGCTCATACAGATGTGTCCCTTACCTTTTCATGAATTTAGTTAAAGGGAACCTGTCAACAGTTTCCTACAGACATGATAAGGACCACCTGGTCCATCTAGTCTTCCTTATAGGAATAAGAATTGCAGAACGGCACTGTGTGGCTCCAGGCTCAATATAGGGTGCACAGCCTCATGGTCCCAGACTCCGGTTTCAACTTCAACATACAACAGGAAAAGGCAGGTTTTAGGGATGTGCCTTTCCGCTCCTCGGTTCGGGTTGTGCGGCGCAGAAGGCACTGAACCTGGTCTGAACAAGGCTCTGTTTTTATTTGTTCAGCCCCACCTGCTTTGCCTCTTAGCCTCTGGCAATGCAAGAGTCACTCTGCTGGCTTGATTCCTGCAGCTGAGCAGTGTGGTGTTTCCCTTGTCAGGTTGGTGTCTTTACCCGTTAGGGTCTTTGTGGATCTGAGCACTGGTCCAATGGGGATCTGGACCGGGCTCCTGGTCCTCATAAGTAGAAAGCATGGCCAGCAGCTAGTTGCTGGCTATTAGCCAATCTAGGCTAAGCGTACTCTCTCTGGTATCTCAGTGTGTCTCTCCGACGCTTGCCTGTTCCCTCTCTATCCTGTCTGCCACCTGCCCTGACATATAACTTGTTCTCGTTTACCCAACTTCTCTGCCAATTTTGTACTTTTGCTGCCCGCCGTTACCGACCCGAATTGTTGACCTTGGATTTATTATGTTTGTTTGTCTGTTGCTGTTTCTGTGGTTTTTCGCAGTCGCCTAGGACTGTCTTGTGACAACTAGGCAGGGACAGTGGGTCAGCTTAGGGGTCACTGTCAGTGTCTTGTCAGACTGCCTTTTGCCATACCCGACGCTGACACCGGCACTCCGAAATAAAGTGGATAAAAGTGTATTTTGTTTATTTACCCAGTATGTGAGCCCGTGCAGCCTCATTTAAGAGTCTCGAAACACAGGCCTAGTCAGATATTCCTTCCCCGAGGGATATCTGGCTAGTCGTGTGTTTCAAGACTCTTAAATAAGGCTCCACAGGCTTTTTTTTTTCATATTCATGTTTCCCAGTGATCAATGCACCTAGGGTTTCACTGCATTAAGTGCTTTAACCGGCAGCCGGCAGTGTTATCTTTGGCTGGTCTCCCTGAGATCAGCAATCTGTTTCCTGTATGGCTCTACTAGGCATTGCTCCCACCTAGCCAGAATCCTGCTCCACACTGATGAGGGGCAACACCCTGAAACAGCTGTCTGTGGATGGATACCTGGCCTTTGTTTTTCCCTTGTCATTACATTGACTTATAGGGCCACTTAATATGGTGGTTTGGGTGGTTTCCCTACAGGAGCCTTACCCTGGCTGGGTCCTTCCCAGAGGGATATCTGGCTAGTCCTGTGTTTCAAGTCTCTTAAATGAGGCACTGCTGGCTCTTTTTTTTACATATTCATGTTTTCCAGGGAACAATGCACCTAGGCTTTCAATGCATTTAGCACTTTAACTAGCAGCCAGCAGTGTTATCCTTGGCTGGTCTCCCTGAGATCAGTGATCTGTTTCTCTTATGACTAAATAATATTGGCTATCCTGGCTAAATACTAGTGCTTACCCAAGGGACCTCAGCCCAGAACTTTACGGATGGGCAAAGATAATAGGGAAGCCTTTTTTTACCTGCCAGGGGCAGCATTCATCCTCTGGAGGCAGTCAGGCTCACAGATTGCTGATAAACAAATTTCTCCACTTCCTGTATTTTGTCTTGGCATTTCTCTTACTTAAGACAGAATTCCCCTAACAACAAGCAGTAGTCGTTTCAAGTGGGACACTTAGTAAGGGTTAGATTACATGTACACAGGTGATTTACAAATATGTTAGAAATCACACTCAACATCAAAGCATGGGAAGTTATTTGAAGCCACAGTGACCATTTCATTTATAATTCGTCCTCCTTCCTCCTCATTTCTTATTTCGACTACATCTAAACTTAGTTTATTTCAAATAAACAAAAACCAGAGTGATGTCTGAATATTATATGAGAATACATTATAGGAATTAGTAGATGCTCTGATACACTGGGAACACTTATTAGTTCATTGTTTTCTATGGATCTTTTTTTATTGTTATTATTCCAGCATAAGTTCTGTTCTGCCCTTTTGTGACAGTGAATGTTTAGCATGGCGTATGATTTTATAAATTAGAATTTAATGTGCTCTTTCATGCTGTGATCTGTTTGCTGATTAGAAGTAATACTGTCGGTTCATTTTAATAAAAAAAAAATAATTGCTTCCAGATCAAGATTCTTGAAGGAGAATTCTCTGAAGGAGAGAGAAGTCTAAGCATTTGTGCACATAGTATTTAATATCGTATTTTCCAGCATATAAGATGCCTTTTAACCCTGAAAAATCTGCTGTAAAGTCGGAGGTTGTCTTATATGCCAATGTGTGGTCGCTGCATATGGTGGGGGGAGCTCAAGAACGTCCACGGCCGCATCTTCGCTGTTTGCGGCGACCATAGGATAACAGCACGTGGCTCCCAGCTGCAATCAGCAGCCGGGGACTATGGACATTAGCCGGCGCAGGTAATCTCCTTGCTCTGCTTATTAGCCATTCAGGTGCAGCTGTCAAAGCTGAAAGCTGCATTTAAATGGCTTTAAACAAGCCATTCCTGTTGTCTAGTGGCTGGATCACCCCCCTTGATGCAATAACGGATGGGTGATCCCTGCTTCTTACCGCAATGTATGGGGACAGGTGACTATAAGTTCTTTTTTATCATCCTCTACCCCCTGACCCAAATATTTTTCTTGCCCTCCGACGGACTTTTCCTTTATATATTAAAGACTACCCGTCAAGACAGCCCGCTGCCTGGTCAGCAGAGATTTATTCTGTTATTCCAGAAATTTATATCTCTGTGGCTATGAACATGCCATAAGACCACAATGAACGCAACCCTCATTCCTATCCAATGGAGAATGCATGCATTACGGACTCATAGTGGGATTTTAGATGCATTTACTATGGCAGTGCTACATTTTAATGAATCAGTCACAAGATATTAGAACAAAATACACACCAATCCCCATTAGAATAGTTGCACTTATTAGACTCCTTAGTAAATATCCCTCATAGTGTTTAGCAACCATGGAGACCCTAACTTCTGGATTAACAAAGGAAATTTCCACTGATCCAGCAGCGGGCTGTCATGAAAGGTACACTTTAAGGGTCTATTCACACAGAGTAAAATCAGACCTCTTCGCCATGGAATCCCGCCTTTCGTCTGTTTCAATGCGACGGCTTGTGCGCCTCTGCTTCCACTTTGGATGGAGAGCGGCGGAGGCCCGTAAGCCGCCCCATTGAAACAGGCGGCAGGTGGGATTCCGCAGCGGACTACTCCACCGTGGAATTCCGCTGATTTTACTCAGTGTTAACAGACCCTTAAAGTGTATCTGTCATGACAGCCCGCTGCCAGATCAGTGCTCTCCCCCATGGAATTCCGTCGGTTTTACTCTGTGTGAACGGGCCCTTAGGTCGGGAGTGTTATAAGTGTTTTATATGTGCATTGTAAATTGACAATATAGTTAGCTTACAGCAGACTATAGACGTTGTTACTTCTTTAGTAGCTTTACAAGCATTTACCATATCAATATAACATATAGAATTATGAAATAACTACTTTTTTGACCCAATTCACCAGTTCGCTGTTTTTTAATAAAGGTGTTTGATACATCATAACGTGGTAATCCTGTCAGAAGATTAGAATTTTAAAAGCCTTAGAATTCAAAGTTATGTAAATGACTATTTCCTGCACAGTTTACCCAGATTCTGCATCTATTTCATGTTTCATATAAAATCCCCTTACTGTCACCGAGAGGAAAAAAAAAACGGCAATATTCTTAAAAGCAATTTACATAAGTGCTAACCTATACATATCAGCAGCTCCATTTATGTCCCTGACAGGCCGATAATTTATTTTTCAGCCATAAATAAGGCATCGTATCGTAAAATAAATGGAAATAACTCTATGGCGAGAAATTTATAGAAAAAGATGTTAATTGTTGGGTGTTTGACCTCAATTTGTGCATTTATAGTTCTGATTTTTTCCTTAAGGAAATTAATTTTCAATTTGAGGTTTCATTTATTTTCTGGAGAATAAACCAATTATAGATTTGTTTATCGGAGTATAGAATTAAACTCCGATAAGGTTTTTATTTCAGGAGTCAGGGTTGTTAAAGAAGCTCGGTGAATGTGTATTTGCTTCATCGATTATATGATTATGTCAAGTGTTCGCAATATGCTTATATTTACATGCAAAAATACATGCAAATTTTTTCATTGGTTCTTAGAGAATTTTTTTTAGCGAGTATTTATTACAGAGCAATTTTTAACATATTTTCTACATTTTATACAAATCTTTGCTTAAAGTGTTTATATAAAAAAATGCCCATAACCACCTAAAAAACATAAAATGTCTTTATCTAAAATAAATGCATGTCAATTTTGTTTACATGCTGTTTCATTTTTGAACCTTCTCTGGACAGAGCTTTGTTTTAAAGGGGTTATCCATTTAAAATATTTTTCTTTCAAATCAACTGGTTTCAAAAAATTAGATTTGTAATTTACTTCTATTTAAAAAAATCTCAAGTCTCCCCATACTTATCAGCTGCTGTATGTCCTGCAGGAAGGGGTATTTTCTTTTCAATCTGACACAGTGCTCTCTGCTGCCACCTCTGTTCGAGACAGGAACTGTCCAGAGTAGTAGCAAATCCTTATAGAAAATCTCTCCTGCTCTGGACAAATTGTTTAATTTCCATAGTAAATTGCTCCAAAAATTGCACATTTGCTATGATAAATCTGAACCATTGAATGCAATGTGGTCCAATAAGAAGAAATTGCAAGCGTAAAATAGCTGTATTTTGCAGACTCAAGATATACCTAAGGGGGAAAAAAAGCTATATGTGTTTTTACATACTCACACTTGTCATGGTATCTATAAAGTTTTCTGATTGTTTGAAGGAGAGAACTTTCAACATTATATATATTTTCTATTTCCCTAGGAGACTGAACTTTTGGATATAAGTTTAGTGAAAGATGCCAGATGGGGAAAGCATGCAAGAACTCCAAAGGTAAGGATTTAATCACATGACTGAAAATATGTTGTTTTAACTTGTTTATCACCTCTTTGGAAAATATGGTGCAGTGTGGTACATTATCATATAATGAGAACAGTAGCTGAAAAAAAAAGAACTAGTTTGTTCACTGAAGTCTACGAAAGTTATGAGAACAAGCACACCCATCAACTTTGGGGATGTAAACATTTTCATAGTGGACTAAAGAGTGCTCTAAACATATAAAATAAAGCATACTTACCTGCTCAGATCCCTCACAGCAGCCATTTCAGCTACTTGCGGTCTCTGCTGCCTTTCCCTGCCTCCCTCTTCCACTAACATGATGTCCCTGTAGGAAATGGCAGGCTCTGGCCAAGGCAGATCACATCTGTGGAGGGCAACAGGGATCGAGAGCTGTCAGCCATGAGAATCAGGGCAGGTAAGTATTCTTTGTTTTTCATATTGAAAGTACACTGGGGGAGATTTATCAAACATGGTGAAAAGTGAAACTGGCTCAGTTGCCCCTAGCAACCAATCAGATTCCACCTTTCATTTTCCAAAGAGTCTGTGAGGAATGAAAGGTGGAATCTGATTGGTTTCTAGGGGCAACTGAGCCAGTTTCACTTTACACCATGTTTGGTAAATCTCCTCCCCTGAGTCCATTTAAAAAAAAAAAAAAAAAAGACAATGGCCTTAGGCTAGCCCTTTAAAGCGTTAGTTCAGCAAAAACTGTATCAAGCAGTCAGGTTGATATAACAGGGGTAATGAAACCACTATTGTTCTTATTGCCATTTTATAATACAATGTAATATTGCCACTGATGGTGTGTTATAGTTTTCTCTGTCCTACACAATGATCTGTTTATGGCTATTACATTGACGACATTTCATGTCACTGTGCACCCACAAGTGTATAAAACATAAGATTTTCCTGTTCGTCTTACAAAGGAAGGTATCCAATTATCACAAGGTCCTGGACACAAGTGCTTTTAGATGTCTTGGAGGATTTCTCACACATGGATGAGGCTTAGGAGATGTGTTTTATATCATGTAATATTAATAGCTTTGTGACTTCACGTTGTGATTACAGTTTTGATGGTCTTTCAGTAGAATGCACTGCTGTGTGTTGTGTGGTGAAAAGTTTCAATAATAAAGACGTAAAGGAAAATGGCCATTTTACAGGAAGGCAAGATAATCATTTTGTTGTGATCAACGTAGCCATGGACACTGTCACAGTGTCTACATTTACATGTACTGTACCTGATTATGGTTGCAGCCAAGTTAAGGGTGACAGACTGTTTCGCATGCTAACTGCGCGCTTCCTCAGGGCCAAGAGGAAGCGCTCAGTTAGCGTGCGAAACAGTCTATCGCCCCTTCACTCGTCTGTTGCCTGCTTTGATGTAGTGAATAAAACCGTTGAATTAAAGATAAAGATTGGTGAGTGCCTCATCCTTTAACCTTCCTGTATGGCAAAGCTTTGTATTGGACTATTGTGGAAGATTAAGCACCACCGATATGGGTCCTTTCTAGTAACAGTTCACACTGTACACATGTGGTAGTGCCAAGACAGCTCTACCGATGATTCTGCATATCTCCCTTTCCTACGGTAGTTGTGTGAAAAACCACTGACAGCTTAGGTAGGTAGCCTTAGGTAGAAGGGCCCGTCAATACAAAGTAATCAAGAAAGAAAAAAAACATAAAAAGGTTCAAATAAATAATTTTAATAAAATGGGAGTAAATCTAACAAATAAAATAAACAGGGGAGGATAGGTCGTACACAAGGATAACATGTTTCGGAAGATTTCTGTATATACTGGATCTGAAGAATGAGTGTTTTCTCCTGAAACACATTATACACCAATTCTTTGTGTACTACCTATCCTCCCTGGTTGATTTTTGTTATATACCTATATATTTCACTCCCATTTCATTAAAATTATATTTTTGGAATTTTACTTGTTTCTTTTCTTGATTACTTCTAGTGGAGGGTGAGTTGCGCCAGAGAGGCTGTGATTTTGCATATGGTATTTTGTGTGAACATTTCTTCAGCATTATTTTTAGTTTTATTTTTGGACATTGGTAGGCTTAGTCCATCACTCTGTGCGGCACCATCTGTAGGGTTGTGGCGCAGCTTGGGCCCATTCTAGGTGGGCTATACAGATACTTTGTGATTTATATTTTCTTGATTATTATTTACATTTAGGAAACTGTAAACATAGAACAGTAAGTGCTTTATAGCAAGAATGAGTCCCCCTTTATGATGTCCATTTTTAACCACTACCAAGGGGTCTAGTGCTTCTTTTCTTATTGAAAACTTGTCCATGTTTTTTTTAATCAATTCCTTGCTCTGTTGCTTCCCAACAATATAGTAGGAAATAGTCACAGACCTTTTAACATTCTCAATTTTCCACCTATCAGGCTCCTTTACTGCCATCTCCTAAATGTATTAGTCACTCTAAAAAAACTGCTAAAAATCTAATCTCCAGTCAGATTAGTTTACTGAGAGATCAGATGACATACTGTCTATAGAAGTTAGAATAAGACAGAGGTGCAGAGACATACAAGAGGCTGCAACAGGTTGCAGTAAGTGTTCTTCAAACCAGAGTTATAGCTTGCACTGCTCAGTACTTCTCTATAATGTCCTCCATACTGTTGCTAGAGATGTAGGGAACAGACCCTTCCCCTCCCAAATGGACGACATCATAGCTGTAGTCTGCTTCTATTAGCTCACGGCTCATGGAGTAGTTAAGATTAGAAGATAAAGAAGACTAATAAACGATACCGTATACAAATTATATGTAGGCTACTCTTCATATACATATATAACAGCTTATCCTACAAAGTCACCTGAAAGTACAGAAAAGCTTTACGGGCTCAGTGGAAGAATGGAATATATAGCTACATCCTCTGTATATAGGTGGCAAGTTCACTTTGACGTAACATATCCTAGCATCTGTTAGTAGGATTACCAAGACATCCTTTTGCACTTATGGAATTTCTCAGGAGGAAATACAACCCCTGAGGCCTAAATTCCTGTTTAGCCCTCTCCAGATGGTATTTTTAAGCAGTATATTTATATCCCATTTATGCTCTCTGCTATAATCCTTTTCCAAATAAGCTTTGTTGTCTTCCACCTTTAACATATAGAAAGCTGATTTGATGTTTAAGCCTTTTCGTGCGGCATATATATATAATCCGCTGTTTTTAGGACTTTCTTGAATTCATTCTTGTCAATTTCCAAACCATGATAACACTAATTTTCATGTCACAAACTGCAAACTAAATTGTCACCACATGCTCCAAGGAACAATGGCTGCTCAACTAGTCAAGCCAAGTATGTCAGGTTTTCTGGGCCTTTTTTTGGGCATAATAATGACTGTACGATAAAACAGCTTTGTTTCGCCTCCTTATCTCCTATGTGAATAAGACAAGTTCAATAGGAAAGCAGAAGCGTAATTATATTCTATGGGGGGAAGTAGATGTTTAGAAAACCTAAACCGGTAACAATGCAGCATTGAAAATTTTTTTGGTTATATAGGATATACGTAAATTTTGTTGCAATTTTACTCCTTCAGGAGAAAACAATTATTATTATTTTTTTTTTTTTTTGCTTAGTCAGCCATAATTTTTTTTTCTTTTCACAGCCATATTTTCTGTATAAAGCTATGGTCACACAATGTAATGCAGCGGCGGTAGTTTACTATGGCCGCTATATTCAGTGGCAAACTATAACTGCTGTAATACAGGTTCCAGTGGCCGACACTGCCATATTGGCTGCAGAAACATTATCTTTTTTCCTATTTGGATTGTGGGCACCTTTGGGTTTGACCCAGGGGCGTAGCTAGGGGTTCAGCCTAGGGGGGGCGAGTGAGTCTAAGTGGGCCCCCAACCATTGTTACCCATAGGAAACCTCAGCAGGTGACAAGGATTTCTGAATAATAAAGGGAATATTCTTCTACATTTCTGATAGTGAATAAGAATAAAGAGCAGTGTAGGAGGCTTCTACATCTGAAATATAGAACCACAAAAAAAGTAAAAGGGCTTAAGATTAGAAAAATATAGCTGCCTTCTTCCACAGACAGCACCATTCTTGTCCTCAGTTTGTGTGTGGTATTCGACTAAAGTGTATGGAGCCAAGTTGTGATACCACACACAACCTAAGAGCAGGGGTGGCGCTGTTTTTGGAAGAAAACAATTATGCTGTTTTTCTTTTAATTCTGGAGTACCCTTTTAACCAGATTATCTTTGCCTAAAAAAAATAGTAGTATAGGTAATACGCTTTTAGACATTAAAAGGGGTGAGTTGGTTGTGATCATCCATGTATGTACAATCCAAGATATGTGATGAGCTGCTAGATATCCACTTCTATCCTATCTATCTATCTATCTATCTATCTATCTATCTATCTATCTATCTATCTACCTAATCTCCTATCAAAAATTGCTGGCGTACCCCTTTAACTTACTTTAGCATAAGGTGTATAGATACCTGCATTTGCAACTACATGATGGTGCAGGTACAGCAAGGGGGTCGGTAAATGGGGGGGCGCTTGTGAAAATGTGGTAAAGGCTAAGCAGTAGAGGGAGGGAGAGCGTTCACCATGGTAAGAGCTCTATAAAGGGACACAAGTTAGCATGGCCTCTGAGAGAGTGTGGCTGCTACATGAGGAGGAAGGCTAGGGATCAGAGTAGATGTGGGGGGCCTTTGGCCCCCTGACCTTACTCAGTTCAGCACTGGGGAAGGAAGGGGGGCTTTCATCAAGATTGAGGTTACTTGGAAAAAGCAGTGTGGGAATTACGGCATAGAGCGGTGTTCTACCAAATACAAAAACATAATTCAGTCACTCACAGAAGGCGGCTTCTCTGCATGAATTGCGATTTTTTTTTTATATTCAAGGTTGTTCACTGGCTCCGGCCATCATGAAGTCTTTTCCGACCATGACTTGTCTCCACAGGATCTGCTAGAGAGACATTTTAGGCTCCTCGCTCCAGCATTATCCTCATCTCTATACAAACTCCCCTGTAGTGTAGCCCCCTCTATGCAGCCTCTGTGTAGTATAGGCCTCTCTGTGGTATTGCCCCCCCTCTCTGGGGTGTAGGCTTCTCTATAGTATTGCCCCCCTGTGTGTAGTACACTCCTCTCCTCCTCTGTTTAGTACAGACTAGGGATGGTCCGAACCGAGTTCAGACGGGATTCGTATGAACCCGAACCATCCACAATGATTCCCGCTGTCTGCCCGCTCCGTGCAGCAGGCGGATCCAGCGGAAGGAACGCCTGGAAAACTGGGATACAGCCATAGCCATAGGCTGTATCCCAGTTTTCCAGGCGGTCCTCCCGCTGTATCCGCCTGCTGCACGGAGCGGGCAGACAGCGGGAATCCGATGCCGAGCGTTCGGGTTCAGCCGAACCCGAACCTCGGCGGGTTCGGACCATCCCTAATACAGACCCATGTGCAGTCTCCATCATACTGAGTACTATTGCTGGAAAAGCTGGGTGACCTCCATCATACTGCTTACAGGATACTGGGAAAGCTGTGTGATTTCCATTGTACAATGATGGGAAAGCTGGGTGACCTCCATTATACTGAATAGAAGATTCTGGAAAGCTGGGTGACCTCCATCATACTGAGTACAAGATGCTGGAAAGCTGGGTGACCTTCATTACACACTGCCATACAGGATGCTGGGAAAGCTGGGTGGCTTCCATGACACTGACGACAGGATACTGGGAAAGCTGGGTGACCTCCATTATGCTAACTACAGGACACTGGGAAAGCTGGGTGACCTTCATTACACACTGCCATACAGGATGCTGGGAAAGCTGGGTGGCTTCCATGACACTGACGACAGGATACTGGGAAAGCTGGGTGACCTCCATTATGCTAACTACAGGACACTGGGAAAGCTGGGTGACCTCCATTACACACTGACTACAGCAAGGATGTCACACTCAGTCCCTCCAGCTGTTGCAAGTCAGAGCTGTATATATATATATATATATATATATATATATATATCCTGCCGGACACTTATCACTTATATGTCCTGCTGCTCACTTGGTCATATATATATACACACACATACCGTATATATACAGCAGTGACCAAGTGAGCAGCAGGAGACACAGACATATACTGTACACATATATATATATATATATATATATATATATATATATATATATATATATAGTATATCTCCTCCTGATCATTTGGTCAGTGGTGTGGGTGGGTGTGTTGTCACTCCTCTCACAGTCCTCACTCAGTACCTGACATCTTCCAGCACTCGGCAGCCTCACTTCCTGTCAGAGCTGCTGCTGGACGTCTTCAGTTTCTCCCTGGCAGCCATAGACGGTGAGGATCCCTCTAGCTGCTGGTCCCTCCTCTCCCCCTCATACCAGCTCTGTAGGACAGTGAGGGGGAGGGGCCAGCAGCAGCAGCGTGTGAGGAAGAAGCAGGAAGATGCAGGGAGAAGATCCAGCCCTGGCCGGGCTCTGCATCCGACAGCTGAGCGGGCCCCTCAGGAGCAGGGGGCCCGCTATTGTCAGGTGCTGTTGGCTTCTTGGGGGCCCCGGTCACTACAGACATGTGTTAATGCTGTCTGCAAAAGCAATAGCTTTTGCAGACAGCATTAACAGTCTGAGACCTCAGTGGGCCCCTGCATGAGTGGGCCTGGGAGCGACCGCCCCCTTTGCCCCCACCAAATTTCGCCACTGGTTTGACCATAATCAAATTAAGCATTGAAGACAATGTAAAGTATGGCTGGCAGACGTACTTTACATTGGGTGCACAACTGTTTTCTACGGCTGCTGTTGACCGAACTCTGGCAGTAGAAAATAGACATGCTCATTGTTTTCTGCAGCTGCATTTCAGCAATCGATGTAGTGTGTACTGTGTGTATACACAATGGTCGTTGTTGCATTGAAATCAATGAAAACATATTAATTTCATTACCAATGTATGTTCTTTTCATGTTGTGTGAACATAGCCTAATAATGTGCTCCATTGAAGTCAATAGGAAATTGGCCGGCTGTGCACACACCACACAAAATGACATGCGCTCATTATTTACAACCTAATTTGCAAAATATGGCCATTTTTACCCCATCTGTTAACACATTGTTCAAGTTTCACAGCAAATTACGGTATGATATTATTTTACTGTGAACATAGCCCTGCATTGTTAGTGTCTCATAATAATAATGTTTACACACTGTAAAGTAAAGGTAAAATATATCCGTAATAACTAAATAAATTTAACATTAAAAAAAGATTAAAAAGAAATAAAATTATTTAATAAAGAAACACTCCAGGGTATTTTTTTTCTCATTTTAATTTAACAGTTAAAGGGGTACTCCAGCGAAAAACTTTTTCTTTCAAATCAACTGGTTTCAGAAAGTTATATAGGTGTTTAATTCACTTCTATTTAAATCTCAAATTTCCCAGTACTTATCAGCTGCTGTTTGTCCTGTAGGAAATGTTGTTTTCTTTTCAGTCTGACACATTGCTCTCTGCTGCCACCTCTGTCTGAGACAGGAACTGTGCAGAGCAGGAGAGGTTTCCTATTGAGATTTGCTACTGCTTTGGACAGTTCCTGTGTTGGACAGAGATATCAGCACTGTGTCAGACTGAAATGAACATTTCCTGCAGGACATACAGCAGCTTATAAGTACTGAAAGACTAGAGGTTTTTAAATAGAAGTAAATTACAAATCTATATAACTTTCTGAAACCAGTTTATTTGAAAGAAAGAGATTTTGCCGGAGAACCCCTTTAAACACCCACATGGAACCTTCACTTCCTGGCAGCTTTCATTGCCCAATATATTGCAAGTCAGTCCCCCTGCTCAGTAACATGACTAGCGATGCGACTGTTCAATTCCCACTGCTGTGTGGATTGGAAGTCACTTTCCCCATGCATCTCTGTGAGACTTACATTGAACACCTCATGATGAGAGATACAACGAGACAGTCACTTCCAATCTACACAGTAGTCGCTGTGAAAATCAGAGAGTCACAATGCGGTCATGTGGGCGAGCAGTGGGACCAGGACTGCCTTGTAACAGGGAACTAAAATTTCTCCAGTAATAAAAAGATCAGTGCAGGTTTATAACTATATCTTGTTACTGGTGACCGTTACAGTTTTATGTTTTTGCAGTGCTGCTCGAATACAATTTTTTTGTCTTTATTGTATTTTTATTTTTTTATTTTTTTTTGCAAATTTTTTTTTTGCTATATTTTTTTTTCATGTTAAATTAAGTTTTAGCTCCATTAAACATTTATAGTAAATATCTATATATAATCTATATCCATTATTGCCTATAAAATGCAAACACGTCATGTAGGACTTGCCTAAGGTGTTTTCTAACAGGGATTATCACTTTATCCTGGAGGCCTTTGTTAGGCCCTGGGCTGTAAGAATCAAATTGATATCCCTGGCAATCAATGTTGCATGTGGTGCTTAAGGGGTTAAAATGTCACAGTTTTCTCCTTTGTTGCTTTTGCGGATGTCAGTCACAACTAGAGATCAGCAGGAAATTTGTTTCGCGCGCCTCACAAATTTTGGGTCAAACTCGTTAGGATTTGTCAATCGAATCTTAATGAATTTCATTAAAACAGCCAAAACTATAGTAGCTACAATACTGGGACTATTACAGAAGGGAAAATTTATTAAAGCATGATGTTGTACAAGTGTCAGTCAATCATCCAATTTCCGCTATGGACAGCAGTGCACCTTGGTGGATTAGCGGCATAATATAATTTTTTTTTCCAGGACAGGAGTGGAGTGTGACCACTGATTATGTAAGGCACACACTCAATTCACTGATCCCAGTAGATTGGTATAACTCAATAGCAGTTTACAGAAGATTACAGTGGCCAGTGAGTTAATAATATGGACTGTTTCTCCACTGGTCCCAGTGAATTCCTATAGGAACCCAGTTACTTGGTAAACTGGACACTTGGTTGGCAGCTACAACAAATAATCACTCACAATCAGCCCTCCTCTCCTCTCTGTCCCTATATCACTCTGTTAGTCTCTCCCTGCTCTGCTCTAACTGCCTGCTGCCATTCTGCTCTCTCCTCCACACACGCCACCGAACCACCTTATATAGAGGGGGAGGTGCTGACATCACAGAGGGGCCTGCAGCTGATTGGACAGGTTATGGTTAATCCCTTTGTCCCACCCAGTAACACTCCAGACACCATCTGCGGCCGCCATTTTGTTTTTTTCCGAATGTCCTTAACAAATTGGCAGGAATTCACTTTGCAGAATGCAGCGAATTGATGGTCTGATTCGCAGCTAATTTTGATTCGCTTTGCTCATCTCTAATCAAAACCTTAAGTTTTGGAAGCTATGCTCATGCAGTGGTGTAAAGAGTTAAATACTATTTGATATATCCTTCCTGGAGAAAAAAACAAAACAAAAAAAAGCATCTTCTTTTGTAAGTTGTATGCACATTACACGAGGACTGGTCTATCATTTGGTCGTCCTTGTCTGAACAATGTAAATAGTTACAAGTAGCATTATGTATCTTATGAATCAAGCAGCTGACTGTATTGGATTGATAACTCTTGTATCTGCAGCAGTCAGGCTTGATCACATTCTGCTTTGAACTTCACCATGAGGGTGATGTACCGTATTAACCGCAAGGTTTCCATGAAAAACCTTATTCTGCAATGAAAGCAATTCTAGAGGAAAGTTAAAAAGTTGTTCAAATGTATCAGATTGTAAAGGTTATGTTGTTTCTAAGACACCGGATTCCACTGAACCATGCTGGAGTACTCTCTGTTTTTGCTCTACATGACCCATAGAGTGAGACTATGTTCACACTGCGTATGTTTCCGGCGGTAGTGCGAACCGCGAATATACGCACATAGTTTTGAGGTTGATGCGTTCGCTTGAAAGTATACGATATACGCCCGCACAGTGCACACTACGTATGAACTTACAGCCGGATCGTATACGGCGCCGTGAAAAATGAACAAGACCATTGTTTGAGGACGGAAATGTTCGAACTCGCGGCCGTGGATTTCCATGCGGTCCCATACGAAGTACTTATTTCAGCCAAATTGAACTTGATTTTTCGATCCAAAAGGTTCTGTGAGTTTTATTGGGCTGGGCGAAGATTTCCAAGTAAATGACCTGCCTCAGATCGCTGCGAAACAAGCTAGGGAAGCATAACTGTACTACGGGCGTATGTTCGCGGTTTGTACGCATCCGACCGCATGTCGATTTTTCCCATGCCCGTAGTTTCAGCCGCACATGTACGGCGACGTACGAAATGCGGCCGGACTCATACGCAGTGTGAACATAGCCTAATAGTGTGAATTTCAGCTCAGAAGACACTAGGGCATTCCCTGAGGAAAGCAAAGGGTCACTCTAAGTTCTGTGGAGTTCTGAAATAGTCTTCTATGGAAGTTATTATATTATGTAGGAAAATATTAAAAAGTAGCTGTCAATAATAAAAAAACTTATGACATGTCAGAGAAACATTTCAAAAAATGTTATCAGACCTTGACCAATCAGTAGAATAAGCTTGGAGACAACTGTTCTGCTCCACTCTAAGGGCCAGTTCACATGGAGTAAAACTGACGGAATTCCTGGGCGGAATCCCGCCAGCCTCCGTGTCATACAGACAGTCCATGGGAGGGCTTGCGCCTCCTCTCTCCGAGTGGAAGAATTGACATGTCAATTCTTCCGAGCGGAGAGGCGCAAAGTGAGGAGGAGCACGAGCCCTCCCATAGACTGCCTGTATGACACAGAGGCTTTTACTCTGTGTGAACTGGCCCTAAGACCTAGCCTGCCCTATAGACTAGCATTGGGAGTCCTTCTAGATCCCACATACATACTTCTACTAGCTCTTTCTGCTGATCTGCACAATCAAAACTTTTGATGGCCGTTCTTGTTTTTGAACTTTTTTTCTAAATGCTTGCATACAGCTAAGATGGCACCGGCCTGGAAATTATTTCCCATCATAGAGTTGAGCGCCTTCATTGGAGCATCCATACATGTACAGACAGCAGATCACCAGCAGTGTGACCCAGAGACTCCCCCGCAGGGTACACACATCAGATCAGCCGGTAGTGTGACCAAGAGACATACCATGTATGGGGCCCGTACAGAACTCATGGGGCCCAATAGTAATGTTTTGAGTGATGGCACACTGAGCTTATCCTATGATGGGACTTGTGGTTCCTATCAGTGTGCTGAGTTACGTGTAATGTTGGGAAACATCACGCGGGCCAGTCAGAGCTAGTTAGAATATGGATATGAAATATGGAAGCCTGTGAGTGACAGATGGTCGACAGATGTTCAACCAATGGCATCCATCAGAGGCATCCATCATGTCTACTCATTAAAAAAATATATGGTAACCTAGATTTTTTCTTTTTACATGGAAGCCTGTGGTGATGGATTGGAAGATATTTCCAGTGAATAGCATACATCAAGGCAAGTGTCTTGTACTATACATCTGAGGATATATTGGATTGAGAGATCTATAGGTATATTGATGTAGTCAGACCTCTAAACAGGAAAGTTGAAATATGGATGTTCCTCTGATTCAAGTCCCCTACTGGTCAGACACAGAGAACCGTAAGATACCCCAACATCTTCTGAAGAATCCAGTAGGATAACCAAAAAGACTGCTCTGCAAAAGACTGTAATGGAAGGCAACCAGACTTGTCCTTACAAACTTCTCTCATTAGAAATTGGGTGATCCCATACTGGTGTCTTCCTTTTTCTTTTTCTTTTTTTCTTATCAAGATGCAGATGTCAAACTTGCAGTATAAAAAAAAAGAAGTAATATGTCAGTCTGCTTGCACACTGCAGTCTTTAGAATTATGAAAATTATCCATCATGGTTGCAAATCCATGGAAGAAATCTAAGCGTCTTCCTCAGGTTTCTCCCATGGATTCTGTTGCTGATCCATGACAGATTGAACATACCTTCACTGTCTTAAAGTGTAGCTCTGAACAAAAAAAATGATTATAGTGCAGGACTATGCACTATAATCATTTCTATATATCACCTTCACTTCTGCCTCTGCACATTATCTCTATTCACCTATATAATATCTATATATACACCAGCCAGACCACTGCATTTAGAGCAGAATGGTAGTCAGTAACCTAGACAACAAGCTGTCAACAATGGGAGAGAAAGAGCAGCATATAAGGAGGCAAGTTAGATAAATAAATGTATTTGCAAAAATATTTTACTCAACAAGCCCTACAGTATTAGTTGAGATGGGCATAATCCTTTAAATTGTGTTAAATAGCTGGTACCCAGATTCTCTCCATTCATCGATCAGGAAAAAGACGTAAAAAAAGACAGGAGGATGGCGCCTCATGTAATCCTGCTATGTAGATGGTACTTAAGTAGGTTGTAGTAAAGGGGGGACTTTCACCTTGAATCCTTTTGAGTTTTTTGTGTATCACCCGCTTGGAGGTACCTTGTGGTACAATTTATTCATATTCATATATTATCATTTATGTATTTTTATTGTTGTGATTATTATTTATGATTATTATTTAAGATTATTATTATTATTATTATTATTATTACTATTATTAATATTATTATAAAAGTTGTATTCATAACAAAGAGTGCAAAGAATAAATGTACTCAGTAATATATTACATTATATTATTATTAGTAATATAAATGGTTGGGGCTAAAGAACAATCTTTTCTAAAAGAGCAATAGAAGATTACATTCACTGGGTGTTATAAAAACCATTTCTTGTCTTATATTCGACGTCAGAAAACCCAAGGAGCTGAAAGCAATCTGGGTACAGTCATTCCTGACAGTGATGATTTTCTTCACTAGGTGGTTTGTCATCTTCACCTCAGCATGCTAAACTTTACAGCACACGCAGCGGCTATCACAGCCTGATCCTGGAATCTGTTTGATAGTTTTCACCTCCACATTGGAAAAAGGAGATCTGAGAAATTCATGAATGTTTAAAAACTGTATGATAAAGAAAAAAAAATGCATGGCAATAGGGATTTGTACTAGACAGGGGCTTTGAGATTCCTGCGCTGTGCATAGAATATATGCAGAGGATACTAGCAAACTACTGCAAGTATTCCAGCAAGGAATCCATAATGTAAAAACTGTATAAAATGCTTGCGGCTAACTGATCAGACATGCACGAAGAACCTTTCATTCTAAGATACACCAGCACAAGGCTTAGTGGTAAGAACCGTTCCCTGGTTTTACTGCAGGACGCAGGGGACTGACCCAACAGCATCGGATTTCACCTCGCAGAAGAATCATTACTGTCTTATAACTGCACAACCCCTGGATATGTCCTCTAACTACCCTATATCACAGCAGCACCGGAACAGGGGGATTCTTACTTGAACTGTAAAAAAAAAATAAAAAAAAATAATGAATAGATATGACCAGTGTTATGTTATGTGCAACTCTGCTCCTAAATAATGGGAACATTTTCTATCCCCTCTTAATGCTTGTGCACAACTTGGGATCCTATTCTATAGTGCTGCAGGGTCTGTGTACTGATCTGTCTCCTCTGCAGAAAGCTGATCCTCAGACTCAGCGAAAATCGTTTTCTTTCAAATCAACTGGTGTCAGAAAGTTGTATAGATTTGTTATTTATTTCTATTAAAAAATCTCCAGTCTTCCCATACTTATCAGCTGCTGTATGTCCTGCAGGAAATGTTGTTTTATTTTCAGTCTGACACAGTGCTCTCTGCTGACATCTCTGGCCGAGACAGGAACTCTGTCTCGGTTTTCTATGGAAATCCCCATAGAAAACCTCTCCTGCTCTGGACAGTTCCTGTCTCGGGCCAGAGATGTCAGCAGAGAGCACTGTGTCAGACTGAAAATAAAACATTTCCTGCATAAAGTAGCTGATAAGTATGGGACGACTTGAGATTTTTTTAATAGAAATAAATTACAAATCTATATAACTTTCTAAAACCAGTTGATTTGAAAGAAAAAGATTTTCACTGGACAACCCCTTTAAAGGGATATTCCCACCTGAACTAACATAGTTAAGCTTGTAGGACTCGACAAGTTAAATATTTTTGCTAAAACTTTAATTTAGCTGACTTGTCTCCTTATCCTTATATGCCGCTCTTTCCCCCTTCATTGTTGAGAGTTCATGTCTTGGTTGTAGACCACCACTCTGCTGTAAAGCAGTGGTCTAGCTGGTATATATAGCTAAAGGCTATCTTCACACACATTTTTGCTCAGTATTTTGGTCAGTATGTGGCAACCAATACCAGGAGTGCATTGAAAACACAGAAAGGCTCTGTTTACACTGTTGAAATTACCATTATTTTTAAAACAACGGACAGTGTTTAGAAACAATAGCCATTATTTGCCATTAAATGACGGCCATCCACTCAATTTCAACAGTGTGTGACCATAGCCTTTCTGTGTTTTCCATCCACTCCTGGTTTTGGTTGCAAAATGCTGACCAAAATACTGAGCGAACATACTGTCTGTGAAAGTAGCCATAAGGTGTGTATATGAGACTTATGGAATGTAAATCAGAGTGTGAATATATGGCAGAAGAGCATGTATCGTGTTCAAAGGCGTGTGAATATGAGGCTACAGGGTGTGAATCAGGCCTCATGAGACCCCATCTGCCTCGTAATCTCAGCCTTCTTGCCTGATTCACCCCTTAAAGCGAGTGCACCACTTTGCTTACAGAAATTTAGTTTTTATACTACCCGGTCAATTTTCCAAATCGACACCTTTGTTCCCGCCATCTGCACCAGTTTCTCCATCTGCAATTCCGCACACTCTATGCACTGATGACGCACCTGGGTAACGCGCCTCCATCAGAATCAAGTCTTCCAGTGTCACAGAGTGCCGAGAATATCGGTCAACTAGGGGCAGATCGAGAAGCTGGTGCATATGGCGGGAAGTGGGCGGAGGTTTGAAAAATAAACATGCCACCGAGATCTACGTGTCGGCGCCCACCAAGTAGTATAAAAAAAAATTTCAGTAAGCAAAGTGGTACATTCACTCATAATCACACCTCTAAACTGCAAAGTACTCAAATACAGCACCGAGGATGAAGGTAAGAAACATACCTTCATTCTCAGCGCCCCTTGCACAAGAGGGACATATCAGCAAGTTAAATGCTTCTAACCTGCTGATAGTTTTCCTTTAAGGAGCGAGTGTAGAAAAGTTTGTGTATACCTTCCTTCCAAATGACTGGAAGTCCCCCTCCTGGGATCCTTGATACCAGCTGCAATTACAATGGAAACTGCTATGTTAGTGCTGGTTTCCCTGTAGAATTGACAATGGAAAATAAAATATTAATTGAAATCAACGGTTGTCCCATTTAATAGGTCTCACCTGCCCTCCGGAGCTTAAAATATAAATTTGAGTAGCTATTAAGATTAGGGTCCTATTTCCCACCTTCTTCAGGGATTTCTGAGGCTTTTTTTTGTGTTCCTACCCTGTAATATAACAAGTAGCCATTCTTGCATCCTGTTAATAGGGGATACATTTTGCAGTTTAGATTACCCCTTTAACTCTCTGAGCACTGCAGAAGATCCATCAGCACCTACAATACGCACTTGAGTTGTGAACTTTAGAAGTTAGTGCAAATTGATTTATAATTCTCTGACCTGCTGTTTTGTAGTCTTTTATTATAGTTAAAAAGGGGGAAGATGTTCCTTAAAGGGGAACTCTCAGCAGGCTAGGCAAATCTAACCTGCTGATATGTCCCTACTGCACAGGAGACGCTAAGGAGGAAGGTATGTGTCTTACATTCCTCCTCGGTGCTGTTCCGGTGCAGTTAGTCTTTTGCTGCAGTGAGACCTTAGGAGCAATGCTCGCTCCCATGGCGCTGATCCAGCCCGCTTCATTCCTTATCATTAGAAAGGCACAGATCGGCCAGGGTAGGGCTAGATCGACAATATGGGGGCGGACATTGCTCGTAGTGGGTGCCCCAGTGCTCCTAATAGTCTCAACGATCCATGGAGCAAAAGACTAACTGCATCGGAACGGTGCTGAGGATGAGGGTAAGAGGCATACCTTCCTCCTCTGCGTCTCCTGTGCACTAGGGACATATCAGCAGGTTAGATTCATCTAGCCTGCTTATAGTTCCCCTTTAAGATACAGTCTATGTGAGATAGACAATGGTGGGTACTCCTGTCTGATTGCAGTTCAGACTGGCCACCAATTGAACCTCCACGGCTCTGAGTACATCCAGCAGTGCTCAGCCAAACAGCATCCCAGAATTCTCAACAAAGTAGAAAATAGCAGCG
The DNA here is from genome assembly GCF_027789765.1 of Dendropsophus ebraccatus. Classification (NCBI taxonomy): domain Eukaryota; kingdom Metazoa; phylum Chordata; class Amphibia; order Anura; family Hylidae; genus Dendropsophus; species Dendropsophus ebraccatus. Next base: position 48,481,363 of record NC_091468.1, read on the forward strand.
GCACTCACCTAATTAAAAGTAGATGCTTTATTTTAGATCAGCAACAGCCATACAAGCAGGTGCATTCTAATAGATTTGAGCTTTCTTAGGATACTTTTACATGTTTACTTCTTGTTTCCAATTTTAGCCTCATTTCATTGATTATGTATCAAACCTGAACATAAAACCTCCCATCTTGGATACATTTCATGAAGGCAGCGGTCATGATGTCCTTGCATCAAATATCATATTCTCTATAATGTTAATTGCATGTACAGAATACATAATTTGTAGAGATGAGCGCAACCCAAGTATGTTGTATCCATGTTTTCCCGGACTCCTTTGGGTTGCATCCAACTTTTTCAGTCAATCTTCAGAGAATCCTGGAGGTGCTTGCATTGTACAGTCAGCTCTCCTGTCACACAGCACCAAAACCTCTAAAACCACACAGTGACATTATATTGACTGAATAACAAAGAGCATTGTCTCCTGGTAATCATGCATAGTTGATAATATAATTAGCAAAGGTTAATAATATAATTAACCTGATAATATAATTGCTCTCAGTTGGTATACAACCTGCATGATAAACGGGTGTCTTTCCTTGCGTAAACGTGCAAAGGACTGGGATATCCCTTTAACGGAGCACATAGAAAACTTTTGTTTTACGTAAATCTTCTATTTAATCCCAGGGTTTAAGGCCAGGGCTACACTATGACCTTTTTTTGTAGCGCTACAAGATTTATTTTAGCTATTGAGCCACAGATGCAGTCCAAAGCAATTCATTGAGTTGGATGCAACCTTGTGGACGGCAGCTGACCCTCACGCTAAAAAATTGTACTGCTACAAAAAGTTGCAGTGTAGCTCTCCCCTAAGGGCCGAAGGGGGCCCGATCAATAATGTAAACTAGCGCCAATCTGCTAGATCAGCCCTCATTTACTGGGCCTATTACATGGCCCTATAATCATTTAGGGAGGGCTGCAGGGACATCATTACCGATGTCCTTGCAGTCCTTGTTTAAACACCATACTTTATCATGCCTCTGCTCACGGGACCGGGAGGAAGAAGAAGCGCAGGAGAAGACCTGTAACATGCTTAGGTAAAGTATGGTGCTTGTTAAATCATCAGTCGCCCGCCACACATCGCTATTTCGTGCATTGATGAGCGATCGGTGCCCAATGATTTTAGGTAGGAACCTATTTAAATGATCAACCGATGACACGATCATCAGCTGATCGTTGTCTCTATTCCATGGAGCCATAATCGGCCGAATCGGTTGTGGAATACGGCTCTAACTCCTAGGTGCTGAACCACATAGGCATAGGAGAATTCATCATGTAAATCATGAGGATGCCCTATAATTCTAGAATCATGTTTCCTATTGTTAAATATAATTTTATTTGCTCATTAATGAAAACAATAAACATAGCCCTAATCCCTCCGACAATCAAGGGTATTTTTCAATTTGCATGTATGTAGGAAAAACTGAACAGGTCCTTAAAGTGTAATTTGAAGAAAAAAAAAGAAAAAAAAAAGATCCGTTCTCGTGACTGAATTCTGTTCTGTCATCGTCTCCGTAATAGAAAAAATTCTATTTTTGAAACATTCATCTAAAGCATCTGAAGCTTTAAGTACAACAAGCTTTCAATGTACACATATCTGTTCCTAATTTTCCTTTAGAACTGGGACCGAAATTTCCAACATTACTCTTCCTCTGTTACGTCCAGTGCTACAGGCAATTGTAAAGAATGATTAAAGGGAGCCTGAAATGTACCATTAAATGTGGATTTAATTAGAACTCTGGAAGCGCTGTTTTCGTTTTGCACAGTCCCAGCGCTTTTCACATAAATTTTCTTCCCTTTGGAATGAAAAATAACTTTTTTTATTTTTGCATTTTAATTGTCTGGTGTTTGGGGGAGATGTTAGAGATGTTACCTCTATGGAACTTGCACTTGAAGAGGAGTGATCTGTTTCATTGTGTTTCCTAATGGATTGTGCACTTCTGATCGAACTAAAGGTTTTACTTTTTGTCTTTTAAAATGCTTTGTTGTAAGAAAGTTTGTGTAAATCTGCACACACTTGACCCCCTCCCCCCAACTTATGGTACCATTGGACAGCTGCCTTTATTCTATGTCCCGTCCTGGGATCCGTTTAGCTGCTAATGCCAATATTTTCGTTAAAAAATCTTTTAATCTGCTGAGAGTGACTGTGCCCTAGGCCCTCAGCGCCTCTGCAGTCTGACTCCATGCCCCCCCCCCCCAGTGCAGGGGGAGTGACAAGGTAGCTTAAAGCAAGTAGATGTCCTTGGTCCTTGAACCTGCACTGCTTCATAGTGATGAAGGGAGTTGAATGTGCCCCTGCCTCCCACTATGTAGATATAAGGGACGCTGCAGATCATCACTAAATGCCGGGCAGTATAGAAGACGCAGCTGAAAGGGCACTATGGTACATACTGGTCCCCCCACAAACCCAAACCCACCATGTTGGATGCCCCACAGCTGTGCCTGTCGCACCACCTACCTGCAGCCCAGGTGATATAGGTGGCATATGGTGAATAGGAACGGCACTGAAGAAGATAATCTTGCCCAGAGGGGGTTCTTAGAGAGGAGGGGGCGTGAAGAAAGAAAGAAGACTGGAGAGGTGCTGCAGGCCTAGGGCACAGACACTGTAGGCCACGCCCCTTTAACACTGCACTTCCGGATTAAAAGAGGTTTTTAACAAAAATAGCATCATCATCATCAGCAGAACGGACCCAAGGACAGGGCATGGAATGAAGGCAGCTTTTCAGTGGTACCAGGGTGTTATTGCATCCCCATTCATTTCAATAGAATTACAATGCAATACAACACTTGACATGGACAGGTGTAGCATTTTTTTTTTCTTACCTAGTATAACTAAGCCTTTACCTGCATATTTCAGGGTGCTTGTCCAGGCGTAAGCAGCATGTTGCAGATACGGTATATTTCCTACTTTTGGTACAAAAGAGCCAGGGGCGTAGCTAGGATTCATGGGGCTCCATGGCAAAAAACTGTATGGGGCCCCCCTACACACTAAAATATATATATATGTATATATATATATTCGGTGATCTGGCCAGAGGAGAAAGCCAATGTCTGCTTGTTCTGTCCATCCACTGTATTTAAACTATAACAGCCTATTAGGACCCTCATAGTTATATACTGCAGGAGCAGACTACCTTTTGCTTAACCCTTTATTTACTGCAGTGTGTAAGTGACCCAGTGTTCTCTTACATGCAACACAAAGGGTTAATACAGAAGACAATTAGCTCTCTCCACTACTCCTGCACTGATAACCCCTGACCTCTGCAGGAACTCTGCAGAGAACAGAGGTCAGAGGTTATCAGAGTAGTGAGGCAGAGAGCTAATTGTTAACCCTTTTTTGTGTTGCAGCATGTAACAGAACACTGGGTCACTTACACACTGCAGTACATAAGGGGTTAAGCAAAAGGACACAGGAGGCTCTTATCTTCACTGGGCCCCCTCCCTCCATGGGCCCCATAGCAACTGCCTTCCCTGCCTCTATGGTAGCTACGCCACTGAAAAGAGCCATTTTGGCAACAGGCCTCATGCAACTAGTATTGACCATATGTGCATTGAAACCTTATTGAGGCAAACATTTTTATAAAGGCCATATTATATAGCAGTAGATATCTTGTGTCCTGCTGTATGGTTCCTTCTTATAACACCCTGTTGAAGAGCTATTCTACCCAGGGGGCAATGGTTCTAGGTAGAGATTTCACATTACAAATGAAGCTAAGTGCTTTGTTTGCTTGGCAGTCGGTTAATATGCTGGCTGCCTTTCATCTCTGTGCCGCTCCCTGCCGCTCCACCCCCAGTGCCTTGAAAAGTAGTTTCCCAGGATTGTATCCAGCTTTTCCAGGCACCCGGGGTGGAATGGCAGGGAGCGGCACAGAGACCAAAGGCAGCGAAAGAATAAGCATGAAAGTTGTTGTCTGAGGGTGTAAAAATAATGGACACGCAGTACTTACCAACCCCATAAATCCTGTACGCTCCCCTACCCCCCCCCCCCCCACTGCCAAACACAGACAATGACACACATATACAGTACACACACAGAGGCACCATTAACATATATACAGATACACCACTGACACACACATATATACGCTGTAATGTGATTACATTAGTACAGATGTATACACCATGAGTAGACTGTACACAGGGAAATCATCTCAGTGTAATAAGAAATACTCAACCAGAAATAAAAGAAAATGCAGCAGATATTAGTGGTGGGTTCTTTTATTAGAGCCCAGCATTAATAGAAGCTGCTGCAGAACATCTTTGGGAGCAAACCTGTCAATCACTTGAGACACAACTGACATACACAAACACACACACATATACAGTACACCAGTGCTACAGACATTGCTGACATACACACACACATATAGCCACAGATACATACACATACTGACATATAAATATATACACAGATACATATATACATACACTGACATATACATATATACCCAGAGATACATATATACACTCACTGACACAAATACACAGCACTTACAGCTCCCAGGCTTCCCCCCTCCTCCTCCTGTAGTCCGGGCAGATCTTCACATAGAAGTATTCAGGACCTTTGGGTCATGTGACCATAAGGTCCTTCATCCCTCTCCTGTGCCGTGCAGCCTGCTCCTCTGTTCAGCCCGCTCACCCGGCACTACAGTGAGGGGGCTGAACAGTGCAGTGGCGGGTCCCTCTTCCACTGGACCCCTGGGGGTACAGTGGTCGGATGTAAGTGTCATTACCTACCATGAAGGCAGGGCAGGCTTCCTCGGGCCCCCTTCTTGCAGGGGCCCCTTAGCAGTCGCCTTCCCTGCCTTCATGGTAGCTACGCCACTGTAGGGGAGTTTTGCTTGTTTATTATTTTTACACCACCCACAACTATGTAAAACATTTTTATTTCCTGGAAAACCCCTTTAACTAGCAGCAGTAGCAGTAAGGGTGATTATTTAAAAAAAAAAAATAAATTGCAAAAATGAATTCATTATGTGTTCAGAAACAGGAATGGACATTAAATATTCATTTCAAAAGTCTAAAACAGATTTTTAAAAAATCAGGTTACTGTGAAAACTTGTTTTTCACGATTAACCTGTTATGTTCTTGATTGTGTTGTTGTCACTAAATCGGCGCGTTCTCCGAGATGTAATAGCAGTAAGGATGACAGATTCCTACAGAGCTGCAAGGAATGGCGCTGTTTGATAAAGAAGCCACGGGCCTGTGATTCAGGATTAGGTCGCTTAGTAGATCTTGTTGTTGTTTGTTTTCTTTGACATTGTGATTTTACAGAATTGGTTACTTTTATACTAAAGGTGCGTTTACACGTAACGATTATCGTGCGAATTTGCGTGATAACGATCAAATTCGAACGATAATCGTACATGTAAACGCAGCGAACGATCAAACGACGAAAGAGAAATCGTTCATTTCGATCTTTCAACATGTTATCAAATCGTCATTCGTTGGTCACAAAAAAATCGCAGATCGTTCCGTGTGAACATTCGTTTGCTGATTTAACCAATGTGTGAGATAGGCTTAAGGATCGCAAAACGAATTTTCCGTACGATATATCGTACCGTATAAACGTTATGAAAAAAAAAAATCGTTACTCCGACATCGATAATCGTACGATCGGGCCAATTATCGTTTCGTGTAAACGCACCATAAGAGGCTAAAATAACCTCACTGAAATCCTTTGTGACAATAATCTGGATTTTTTTAATCTTTGAAGCTTATTGTGTGAGCCCAGTTGTTCTTACATTTATAGTAGGTGCTCAATAAACTGCTGTTTATTGTTACTTTTAGCTCATCATTGGCTCCAAGCAAAATATTGAAATATTGAGTCAATAAACATTTTAAAATATACAGAACATGTAATTCTCTTTATGTAGATCACTGGAGAAACACATTACTCATTGCTTGGATAAATTAAACCTTCTGGATGGATTAAGTCCACATGGTTTTATGGGTTTATACTGCTTTCCAATCAGTATCCCCAAGTATCGTAAGTGTCTATGGGTGACAGAAACTGGAATACCTCATTTATCTTTGTGTAAAATCCTCTTACCATTACATTGTTGAAAGCTTTTTCAGCACCGATTGACAAAATGGCGGGGGAGGGGTGGGGGTCGGGGTGAAGGTGGACCTCATCCAGAATGCTGATACTTTCGTGAGGTTCGTTACTGCAGATCTGCCCTGTACAAAGCCAACCTGGTTATGAGAAATCAACCGAGGTAACGATTTTGTTAGGCAATCTGCCATGATTTTAGAGATTATTTTAAGATCAATATTTATTAATGTGTCCACTTGGGGAAGATAAGTCTTTCCCAGGTTTTGGCAATACTTTGATAATAGCAGCCTTAATGTCCGTAGAAGGGACAGAGCCATTTAAGTAAGAATTGTACAGGGAAAGCAGCGCAGGGCTCACTTCATCCAATAAAAGTTTTAAAAAATCTTTTGTGTAGCCATCAGGCCCAGGTGCTTTATTCGTTTTTCACATTTTTGATTGTTTGTTTGATCCCATCTATTGTTATAGTAGCGTTTATTGTCTTTTCGTCATCTGACAGTGTTGGAAGATCAACGTTTTTCAGCCAATTCCTAAGAGGTGGCGCCTCCGTGTATAATGTACTAAAAACTGTTGTAAAATGGTGTTTACCCTCTCTGGAGGTGCCTTTTTGTTCTGCTTTAGTAATATCTGACAATTAGTACTGTCTAAGTTAGTAAAAACAAATTAAGTTAATTTTCCTGGCAGCCAACAGCACCATCCTATGCTCAGGAATATATTATTCAGGAAAATGTTCTAACTACCTGTGGTCCTGCATTATGCTCTATTCATTGTACATTTCATAACCCTTATTATATTCATGATGCTCGTGAGACTTTGACTATACAATGGTAAATTTATTGGTCAGTATAGTTAACTTGCAGCACATGAATGGCCACAGTGGGTATAGATTTCAGAGAAAGATAGAAAATAATATAATAATTAATATGTAAGTGTGGGATATACAGTATATATATATATATATATATATATATATATATATATATACATATATATACATATGTGTGTGTGTGTAAAATACCCTGTAAGGGTAGGTTTACTATATTTAAAAACAGCGGCCATATTTCATAACAACGGTCATTGTTCTTACACAACAGTGGAAAACATCGGCCATTGTTCAGTGCATTGTGTGAAAATAACGGCCATGCATATTATTGCGGTATGAAAAGAACAGACGTTTTAATGGAGAACAACGGCCTTTCTTTAAAAAAATAGTACGTTGGGTGAACCTAGCCTAACACCTCGTTCACATATTGTATGGTTTATTTAAACAGTGTCCATTGCTGCAGCTTTGCAACAACGGCCATTGTTAACGAACAGTGCTTGATTTCATTGAAGTAGAACACCGGCAGTGTTGTATACACCCTGTGTACACTACGGCCAGTGTTCTCTGCACAAAAAACTGACATGTCTTGTGCACGCAAGTACGGCTACGGACGTACTTCACATTGTGTGCTATGGCTAACTGGAGTGCGGACACAACCGAAGGTGCACGCATTCCAATTCAAATGAAGTGATGTTCATCCGGCCAATCGACCTGGTGAACATCAAAAACAGTGACCGTGTCAAACAACGGCCGCTGTTTTGCCATGTGTGAACATGGCCTAAAAGGTTTTTTTTTCTGGTTCTGTCTACCACTGAATATTTGATTGAAGCATGCTGTCCAATAAGAAATTCTGCAGCTGCTGCAGAACCCTGCTTTTAAAGAGAGAGGAAACACTAAATGTTAGTTTATAAGATCTACTCAGCACCACCTGACTTATCTCCGTGTAAGCATCAAGTTCTGACAACAGAATGTGATCATTATGTAAATATTATTTCTAGAAGTGTGATTAAAAAATTCCATTGACTTGTATTACATTAGGATTGTGTACTCTTCACGATTATACAGGGTGGTCCAAGAGTAGGTGCACGGTAGGTGTAATAGGGTTTTGAAGGTTGGGGGAGATTTATCAAACATGGTGTAAAGTGAAACTGGCTCAGTTGCCCCTAGCAACCAATCAGATTCCACCTTTCATTTTCCAATGAGTCTGTGAGGAATAAAAGATGGAATCTGATTGGTTGCTAGGGGCAACTGAGCCAGTTTCACTTTACACCATGTTTGATAAATCTCTCCCTTCGGCGTTCATAACCCTATTACACATAATGTCCACCTACTTTTGGACCAACCCTGTACGATAATAATAATTATTATTTTCGTTGTTTTTGTATACTTTCTGTTGTAGAAAGCCCAAGCACAGCCCTCTTCAGTGACATTATGTTACAGCAGTCTGGTTCCAAAATGATTTACATTTCTCTCCGCATGTAATCGGGACAAAAACAGCTTTTACTAAGGAGCTGCCAGTGAGGCTAAAATACTGTCATTAAAGCTTGAAGGGAATCCAAGGCGAGTAGGAAGAATGACGAGTGCAGAAAAAAAAAGATTCTCGGTATCAAGATGTGACATGACACAAATCTATTGGGTTAAATTAATTATTATTAATTATTATTAATTATTATTAATTATTAATGGCTTCTTATTCCCACAGGTGTGCCGTCACTTGCTGAGTCAGCGGGTTAATTGCTTGAGGGTCACGGTTTTATTCAAGTGGAATACAAGATGTGTATTGGATGGTATCCATAAAATGGAGAAAATAGGAGAGGGCACTCACCATAAATAGTGATCTTCTTTATTTCAGTGCTTTGTTAAAAACACACAGGGCTACTACGTAGGACGCTAGCACTTAGATGAACAGAGGTATCAGCTGGTTTGCATGTATGCGCGCTTCTTCGGACCTAGCTGATACCTCTGTTCATCTAAGTGCTGGCGTCCTACGCAGTAGCCACGTATGTCCTGTGTGTTTTTAAAAAAGCATTGAAATAAAGAAGATCACTATTTATGGTGAGTGCCCTCTCCTATTTTCTCCATTTTATGGATTATCTTGCATCCAATATTTGCTGCTTATATGCATCCCTATGCCGCATACGTGAGGTAGTGCTGGTGTCTGTTGCTTTTATGGATTGTATTGAATGGTATACGTATCGTCATATACTTGTGGTAAATAAAAATGGTTCAAAGAAGAAACAACGGTGATTGGTGGGGGTCCAATTTTAGGGACCCCCGCCATTGCAGAGAATGGATGAAATTACCCCCTGACCCTGCAATGTACCATGTGTATGTGGCCAACGCACAATTCATTCACTATGGGGCTTTTAAACATTACTGAAAACAGGGCTGCAAAGTCCCATAGAGAATGAATGAAGTGAAAATGTAATTTATACTGCGCACTGAACGCAAAACAAACCCATAAAGCAATGTCAGAATTCTCTCAGTATCTCTTTACATTAATTACATTGTAATGTTGAGGGGAAAAATCTTGGAAAACAAGGATGACAAAATTGAAAATTGTCTGCGTCCTTAATAATAGTGGGTAATAGATGGGTAATAATAGATGGTAATAAATGGCTAATAATAGTGACCCAAAGCTTCATCTCTCCCAATGGTGCAATAAGAAGCAGCAGACTGTTGATTCTGTGCATAATGCTTGCAGCATTTATTTAGGCATACTGTATCTAGGTAACATAGCAAGACGGACTGGTTAGTAACTAAGCCTAAGGCCTCTGATGGTTAAGATAGGAATTTATAGATTTTTTCTATTGACCATAATACTCTGGACCTCTAACCACTATAGTCACAATGATGACTGTGGATTATGGTCACACAATTAGATTTCTATGAGAATCGACAAAACGGGGACAGATAATATAAATCTAGCAAATAATATAAAAGTTTTAGCTGGGTTCACACTACGCATATTTCAGTCAGTATTGTGGTCCTCATATTGCAACCAAAACCAGGAGTGGATTAAAACCACAGAAAGGCTCTGTCCACATAATGTTGAAATTGAACGGATGGCTGGCATATAACAGTAAATAACGGCCATTATTTCAATACAACAGCCGTTGTTTTAAAATAACAGCAAATATTTGCCATTAAATGACGGCCATCCACTCAATTTCAACATTGTGTGAACAGATCCTTTCTGTGTTTTTAATCCACTCCTGGTTTTGGTTGCAATATGAGGACCACAATACTGACTGAAATATACGTAGTGTGAACCCAGCTGGAACTGTATTAAACACAGGTGATGGGAAAACAATTAATTGTCAAAAACACAATAAATATTAATAAATAGACAAAAGTATGTATATATATATATATATATATATATATATTGTAGAAAGGTGAATGGTAAGATACTGGAGGGGGTGTACATCTCACCCAGACTGCTAGCTGGGATGAGATGGTAAACTCCGGGAAAGATGTGGTTCAGCAGAGATATTCTGCTGAGCTGTTGTTTATTATTTCCGGGCCTGGATTTTACTGGAATGGCGGGTAGGTTTGGTAGTGGGACCTGCCATTCCCTCCCCACTCCAGTCCACACCTTGCGCACAGGTGTAAGCAGGTGCTAATCGCTCCAGCTCATAAAAGGTAGCTCAGAGGGCTGAATGTTGCTGAGAGCCTGGAAGCCACTGACCTGTGTCAGATACTACTGCTGTTTGTTCCTGTTTGGTTGAGTCAGGTGAGACCTCTGTTTAGTTAGAGCCCAGCCGGGCAGGTGTTTATTTTGTATCCTGTTTTTGCACAGTGCTGCTACATTTGCTTTTGTCTGAAACTTTATATGCCACAATAAAGCAATAAAGTTGGACATTTTATGTTAAATTGGCATAAGGACTGAATTATTCTCGCTACCCCCTACTAAAGACCCCCACAATTGGTGCTTCGGATGCGGGCAACAGTGGTTGCTAGGGGCAACGGTGAAAGAAAAAGTTGGCTGGTTTGCTAATGTCCTGGGTAAAAGCAGCATCAGAGTTGCAAGCAGAGTCTCCAAGCATGGAGGAGCTGATAAAGCAATTGGTTCAAACAAACCTGCAGCAACAGCAAGCTACTGTGCAGCAGCAGAAAGCACACCAGGAGGCCATGCAGGTCCAGCAGGAGACAAATCAACTCCTTATGAAGCAGATTGCGGCATTGACAGAGACTGTCACAGCTAAAGAGACTGTAATCATGCCCAGCCAAGCTGCCAGTGTCAGTGTGCGAAAGACAGTAAGAGAGACCTTACAAAAGATGACTCCTGATGATGATGTGGAGGCGTTTCTTACTGTCTTTGAGCGGGTGGCTGAGCGAGAGAGGCTACCTGTTGCTGAGTGGGCAGAGGTCATTGCTCCATATCTAACTGGTGAACCTCAAAAAGCCTATTATGACCTCAGTGCACAAGAGGTCAGGGACTATACACAGCTGAAAGCGGAGATCCTTGCTCGGTTGGGAGTCACAGCTGCTGTCCGTGCCCGGAGGGTCCACAACTGGAGCTACAGTCTGCACAAGCCAGCCAGGTCCCAAATGTACGACCTCATTCACCTGGCAAGAAAATGGCTGGAGCCAGACACCTCTACTCCTGCTCAGATCCTGGAAAAGGTTGTTGTGGATCGCTACGTCAGGGCTCTTCCTCCAGACTTGCAGCGCTGGGTCGGGCAGGGCGACCCCCGAGATGCCAACCACCTCATCAGCCTTGTGGAAAGGTTCCAAGCGACTGAGGACTACCTCTGTGATGCCCCTGCTGTGTCTTCACCTCCCCGGAGTGCCAGACCTACGCCATCAGCTGGTAAGAGACTTCCATCTGTTGGGGGAGTGTGGAGGAGTGCAGAAAAGGGGAAAAGGGCTCCTGAGGTCTCTGGTGGGCAACCTACTGGCGATGGTCCCAAGTGGCTAACTAGCCCCAAAAAGGACTCCTTGCCAAGGAGACCAGGGCCAATCCAGTGCTGGAGATGCCACGAACTGGGACACATGGCTGCCTATTGCCCTCTCACCTCTAAGCCCATGGAGTGTGACGCTAGCCGGCGCCAGTCACTATTTGCAGAACCTGTGTGTGTTGCGGCACCTGGACTAGAGACTGAACCTCAGGTCTGCAGCCTTAAATTAAATGACTATCCTATCAAGGCCTTGCTGGACTCGGGTAGCCTGGTAACCTTGGTGCATGCCAGCCTTGTGGGTGGGGACTTTGTGCCGGGTAAAAACATGAGTGTAGTGTGTATCCATGGAGATACCAAAATCTACCCAGTGGCACTGGTTAAATTTGAGACTGAGTTAGGAACTGTGAACTATGAGGTTGGGGTAGTGAAAAACCTAATGCACAGTGTTATTGTGGGGCGTGACTTTCCTCTGTTTTGGAACCTGTGGGAAAAACAAAAGTCCTCAAAAACGTGTGAGGAACCCCTTGTTGACAACCAGTCACCCCCTGGGGAAAATAAAAATAAGTTAACATATGTACATGGTGTTGATAACTTTCCTTTGCAGGTCCTGGCTGGAGAGGAGGAGTCTCCTGCCGATCATAATGTGCCCGACCTTGCAGTGTCCCGAGACAACTTTGGGACTGCACAGTTGCAGGACCAGACTCTCATAGGTGCTCGGGAAAGTGTTACTGTGTTAAATGGTGTACCGCAGGAACCAGAGGCTGACAAACAGTTTCCACATTTTGCAATGCATAGTGATCTCTTCTATAGAGTCACTAAAATTAATGGTGAAGTGGTAGAGCAACTTCTGGTTCCTAAGCCGTACAGACGTATGGTACTTGACATGGCACATAATCATGTACTTGGGGGACACTTGGGGACTAACAAGACACAAGAGAGAATCCTCCAGAGGTTTTACTGGCCAGGGGTATATCGGGAGGTCAAGAACTACTGTGAGTCCTGCCCCACATGCCAGCTTAGTGCTCCAGTGTCTCACTTCCGCAGTCCTTTAGTCTCACTCCCCATTTTAGAGGTGCCCTTTGAGAGGGTTGCCATGGACTTAGTGGGACCCATTGTAAAGTCTGCCAGGGGACATCAGTACATTCTAGTGGTTTTGGATTATGCAACACGATACCCTGAGGCTGTGCCTTTAAGAAATACAGCGTCCAAAACCATAGCAAGAGAATTATTTCATATGTTCTCCAGGACGGGAATTCCAAAAGAAATTTTCACTGACCAGGGAACCCCTTTTATGTCCAAGGTAATGAAAGAGCTCTGTAAACTGTTCCAGATCACCCATATACGTACGTCTGTGTACCATCCCCAAACTGACGGGTTAGTGGAAAGATTTAACAAGACCCTGAAACACATGCTAAAAAAGGTAGTGGAAAAGGATGGCCGGGATTGGGATCACTTGTTACCATACCTTATGTTTTCCATTCGGGAGGTACCCCAAGCTTCCACCGGGTTTTCCCCCTTTGAGTTGGTATATGGCCGCCACCCTCGGGGCTTATTAGATATTGCCAAGGAAACGTGGGAAACAGAGTCAACCCCATACAAGAGTGTGATCGAGCATGTGGCGCAAATGCAGGACCGTATAGCCACGGTAATGCCTGTAGTGAAAGAACACCTACAGAGGGCGCAAGAGGCTCAGAGTAGAATTTATAATCGTTCTGCCAGGGTTAGAAGCTTCGAACCAGGTGATAGAGTCCTTATTTTAGTCCCCACAGTGGAGAGTAAATTCTTGGCAAAATGGCAGGGCCCTTATGAGGTTGTGGAAAAAGTGGGTGATGTAAACTATAAGGTACATCAACCCGGTAGAAGGAAACCTTTTCAGATTTATCATATAAATTTGATAAAGCCCTGGAAAGACAGGGAGTCCCTGGTAGCATCTGGAAGAAGAAATAAAGATTTTCCTCAACCAGTTCCTCCAGTAAAAATAGGGGAAACTCTGTCAGGGTCACAGAAACAGGAGGCCAAAGAGTTCTTGCAGGTAAACAGAAGTAAGTTTTCTGACCTACCAGGGCGCACACACCTCATCAAACACCACATAGAGACTGAGCCCAAAAGTAAAGTAAACCTCAAGCCATACAGGATACCAGAGGCCAGGAGGGAGGCGGTGTCAGCTGAGGTAAAAAGGATGCTCGATCTAGGGGTAATTGAAGTGTCCCAGAGTGAGTGGTCTAGCCCAATAGTTCTAATCCCAAAGCCCAATGGTACTTGGAGATTTTGTAACGACTTCAGAAAGTTAAATGAAATCTCCAAGTTCGATGCGTACCCTATGCCCAGAGTAGACGAACTAATTGAGAGGTTGGGTAATGCCCGGTACATAACCACCCTTGATCTTACAAAGGGTTACTGGCAGATACCACTGACTGAGAAAGCCAAAGAGAAAACTGCCTTCTCAACCCCAGAGGGGTTATTTCAGTATGTAGTCATGCCATTTGGGTTGCACGGGGCTCCTGCGACTTTCCAGAGGTTGATGGACCTAATTCTGCGACCACATCGTGACTACGCAGCCGCCTACCTTGATGACGTGGTCATCTTTAGCGCAGATTGGGAAAGTCACCTCTGTAAGGTCCAGGCTGTCTTGGATGCCATCAGTGATGCGGGTCTCACCATAAACGCAGAGAAATGTGCGTTGGGGTTAGAGGAGGCCAAATACCTTGGCTACATAATTGGCAGAGGGTTAATCAAGCCTCAAGTGAATAAAATTGAGGCAATACAGAATTGGCCTAGACCCCTAACAAAGAAGCAGGTAAGAGCCTTTCTTGGTATTACTGGGTATTATCGTAGATTTGTGCCTAACTTTGCCTCAATAGCGGCTCCTTTATCCGACTTAACAAAAGGGGGGAAGTCGGTAATGGTAACATGGACCCCAGAGGCAGAAAAGGCGTTCCAAAGCCTTAAGTCAGCTCTGTGCCAACAACCTGTGTTGGTTACCCCTAACTTTAAACGAGAATTTTTGGTACAGACAGACGCTTCTGATTCAGGGTTGGGGGCAGTCTTGTCACAAATAGTAAATGGGGAGGAACATCCTGTCATGTATTTGAGTAGAAAGTTAACTCCGGCTGAGAAAAACTATGCCATTGTAGAACGGGAGTGTCTAGCAGTCAAGTGGGCACTAGAATCCCTAAAATATTACCTGCTGGGCAGAAAATTTAGGCTAGTGACAGACCATGCCCCTCTCACCTGGATGAAGCAAAACAAGGAAAGAAATGCCAGGGTGACCAGGTGGTTTCTGTCCCTGCAAAATTTTAATTTCTCGGTAGAACACCGGCCAGGGAAATTACAGGGAAATGCGGATGCACTATCAAGAGTTCATTGCCTGTGGTCTAAAAATGCCCAGCCCTCCGGTCTGGAGAAGAGGGGGGGGATATGTAGAAAGGTGAATGGTAAGATACTGGAGGGGGTGTACATCTCACCCAGACTGCTAGCTGGGATGAGATGGTAAACTCCGGGAAAGATGTGGTTCAGCAGAGATATTCTGCTGAGCTGTTGTTTATTATTTCCGGGCCTGGATTTTACTGGAATGGCGGGTAGGTTTGGTAGTGGGACCTGCCATTCCCTCCCCACTCCAGTCCACACCTTGCGCACAGGTGTAAGCAGGTGCTAATCGCTCCAGCTCATAAAAGGTAGCTCAGAGGGCTGAATGTTGCTGAGAGCCTGGAAGCCACTGACCTGTGTCAGATACTACTGCTGTTTGTTCCTGTTTGGTTGAGTCAGGTGAGACCTCTGTTTAGTTAGAGCCCAGCCGGGCAGGTGTTTATTTTGTATCCTGTTTTTGCACAGTGCTGCTACATTTGCTTTTGTCTGAAACTTTATATGCCACAATAAAGCAATAAAGTTGGACATTTTATGTTAAATTGGCATAAGGACTGAATTATTCTCGCTACCCCCTACTAAAGACCCCCACAATATATATATATATATATATATATATATATATATATATATATATATATATATATATATATAAAACTGGAAAGGAGTTTTTCATTCTTGCTTTGTACTTATTTGTTGGAAAAAAGGATTTTCTCTATAGGTCTTTATTAAAAATGTTGCTTATGTTTCCTTCAACAGCTTCTGTAGCCTGGTGTGTGAGCCTCTTTTCTTTCTATACTTGTAATGCTCCCGAATTCTCTCTCTCTCGCATTCTGCTCTGTAAGCAGTCCTCCAAGATTGCTCTCCCCACTTGCCCTTTGAGCTGGTGTGTAAGGGCATGTTGGCCCTTGCTTTGGTGTAAAATAATAAGACTTTACTTACCTGCCCACGTTCCCCCGCTGTCCTCCAGTGTTGTCTATGGCATTCCTCAGTCACTGGAGTTGCGGCACAAGTCTGGTTCTATCTCAGAACTGACAGGCCAACATGGGACAGCGCCAGTGCAGCTGCAGTGAGCGGAGAGTCCCAGAAACAAGGCAGCAGGACACCAGTGGAGCTTGCACAGGTAAGTAATAACTTTATTTTATTTACGCTTTCATCAGCCAAACTATCCATTATTTGTATCGATGCACAGTTGTCAGCCAATGATTTTTAAACTTGCCAAAAGACAAGGATCAGCCGAAGGATCTTTGCTGATCCTTTTCTTTTTTAAAGGGGCCAATAATGTCCTGATTTGGCCGATTATCAATCTCTGTTATAGGGCCCTAACTCATTACTGCTGCTAAGTGAGAGAGCAAAAAGTCGGATAGATGTATTTTGCTCTGATTAACAGCTAAATAGTAGGAAATTTTTAATAAAGACTATTTAGAAAATAATTTTCTTGGATTCTGAAAAATCAACAATAGCTCTGTATGGGACCTGATGTATTATTGTATATTATACAGGTTCCCTTCTTTGTGAATAAAGCCTAAAGTAAAGTCATAGGCACTAGTGGTCCTGGTGTGCTTTACTTTAGATGCATTTCTTTTAACAAGCGATTCTGTTTTTTTTTTTTTTTTTTATCATCAAGAATTTGTACATGGGTTAACAGTTTTAAAGGACAAGTGCCATGAAAAACTTTTTCCCAGTAATTGAAGCACATTACAAAGTTATATAACTCTGTAATGTGCTTCAATCACCTATCTGCCTCCCTTCCCTGTCTTTTCCCCCCTCCAACCCCCCCCCCCAGGAAGTGTCCTAACTCACACAGACCTGATTACTGTCGTCACCGTCAGCAAGCTCTTCTCTCAGCTCCTTCTCCTGATACACTAGCCTCCCCCCTCCCCTGCCTTGTCAGGTGACTCAGCTTGCTCAGCTCCCATTGGCTGAACAACTGCAAGCCATCACTTGGACTGGGGAGGTGGGGGCTGCTGTAACAGGACATAGAGCAGCCCTCCTGCTGATGACTCATCCTCACAAGAAGGAGGTGCCTGGTGACGGTGACGACACATAATGAGGTCTGTGTGAGTTAGGACACTTCCTGGTCGGGGGTGGAGGGGGAAAAGACAGGGAAGGGAGGCAAATAGGTGATTGAAGCATATTACATAGTTATATAACTTTGTAATGTGCTTCAATTACTGGGAAAAAGTTTTTCATGGCACTTGTCCTTTAAGTATAATAAAATATACTGTAATTATAATAACTTCACACTTGCACACATGACAATATTTACAATGTCGTTTTATGTCTTTGTTGGCCCTGGCAGCTGAGCTCCTTCACTGATGACTATTGGCCACTGTCCACACCACAGTGTTTACACATGAGTAACCAAAGACTTGGCAATAGTGAAGCATACCTTGCCACTGAGGGCATTCTAGGAAGGCTACGGCAACATGGTTCCCACACTGCTTCTGCTAAGAACTTTTTTAGTTATTATACTGAGGGCATTCAGCTGATCATCCCAAGGGGATGCTTTCTCAAATTCTGATAAGACAACCTCTTTAAAACTATTTTTGATTTTTTCTATTTAAGAAAACTGATTTAGTAGGAGCGGTAAACGGGCTGCCAATTGCCATTGGTAATTCTACCTGTCCAACTTTTTCTTTAAAAAGTCTCAATAGTATATTTTGAATAGTCAATGGTTCCTATTGAAATAGGTGAGAACCACTGAGAAATATGCTGTGTCAATGACCATTTTTGGTTAGACCATTCTATATTCTGAACTTTTTTTTTACCTATTTACTTTACTGGAAGAGTAGTAGATGTCTGAAACAAGTTTCCAGCAGATGTGGTTGGTACATATATAATACATAAATGTATATAAAATGTACATAAAAATGTCTGGGATAAACATATATCTAAGATAATAAAGTAAATGCTTAAAGGGGCCTGTCACCCCGGCTGCCAGGTGAAGCCTGCCCGACCCCCTGGTGGAGCCCCTTATACTTATCCCTCCCCTTGAAGTCCCGGATGCCGTCCCGCTGCCGAGAAATCCCAGTCTGAAGCCATGCGCGTGCTCACCAGAGATGAGTCTGACGCCCATAGAGAATGACTGAAGCAGTCGTTCTCTATGGGCGTCGGATTCATCTCTGGTGAGCGCGCGCACAGCTTCCGACGGGGATCTCTCGGCGGCGGGACAGAGTCCAGGACCGGGACTTAGAGGAAGGGATACGTATAAGGGGCTCCCTCGGGGGGTCGGGTGGGCTTTACTCTAGCAGCCGGGGTGACAGGTCCCCTTTAAAGGGTGGATTAGATGGACCAGGTGGTCTTTTTTTGCCGACAATCTTCTATGTTTCCATGTTTAGTTTTGAATATTATATAAAAGACAAACTTTGTAGTTTACTGGTCAGTTCTCTCGTAAAGATGTTATATGTGTTCCTGTGCTACTACCACCGAACAGCAGGCCCTTGGGTTTAGAAATTCATTACCGCCTGGCAGAAGATGACATAGAACTTGTTCTATTTGCCTGTCTAAACATTGCCTAATTTACTACTAAGTGCTTTGCTCCTTCTTGAAGATTTAATATCGGAGGTGATCAATATTATGTGCAGAGTAATGTGGAGTCAAATTGATGGCTCTGGTAAGTATATTTTCCAAATTAAATTTTCCTCTGTGATATGATTGATTTTGTTTAGGTGTTTGCTATGTGGTGCAGCAACAATTGCCAGCATTTGGGTTTAAGCACTGAAGATTGGACACTTCTTGTAGTCTTCAGTGGAGTATGTGTTCCCTTCGCTGTTGGGCTATATGGACTGTCAAACTATTTGAACAGTCTGACTCTCCGAGGTCGTATTTACTAAGTATTGGAAAAATTGTATAGATACTAAATTTCTGGAGATGGGTTATTGATCTAGGAGAAGCATAATTGATTCCAAGTTAGTAACTGTTTTTTTCCCTAAGATAAGAAATATTGGCTTCTGCCTTAGACTGCCTTATTCTGGATCAACTTTGTAAGATGTACTTACAGTATATCTTTTTTCATCCTTACACAGAATATACATTTGGTTACACTAAATGAATGGTTGGCATGTGACACCATTAACTTGCTCGCTTGCTATTTGGCAGGTAATACACCTGCGTAACTGGTATTTGTATTGTGTATTTTTAAGCAATACCCTCATCTAAAACTATCTCACTGTCCCTAAATTTTGAAATATTGTACTGAACAGCTAGTTGTTTGAACCAAAAGATACCAATTTGGTTTACTCTCTGAAACAAGTACAAAAAACTTTTGGGGCTAGTAAATAATAAGTATAAGGCTAGGGCTAGGACTGTCAATAGTCTTTAAAGCGGTATTCCACTCAAACATAACTTTTGATATGCTGCTGCCCATGGTAAGACTAACAATTCATTCCATACTTGTTATTAACTATTCTGTCTCCTTCCCCCAGTTCTGATCTTCTGCTTTCTGCTGAAGACACGAAAAACTATGTGTGAGCTTTTCTCACCCTCTCACCCTCCTTCCCCCTCTTTTCGGAGACAGCTGATGTTAACATGTTCCTAGCAGGCTTTACTTGCAACATTGTAGCTTCTTCATTAGCAACTTAACCCTCCCAGCATTATATAGAACATACAACGTTGCAGATAAAGCCAGTCAGGGACCTGTTTACATCAGCAGTATGAGAAGGGAGGGGAGGAGGGGGAGACAGAGAAGAAGGCTCACATAGTTTTTTGTGTGTCTTCAGCAAAAAGCAGCAGCTGAGAACTGAGAAGGAGACTAAATAGAAAATACAAGTATGGAATGAATTGTTAGTCTCACCACAGGCAGCAACATATCAACAGTTATTTTTGAGCGGAATACCCCTTTAAGGCAGTGTCACCTATAAATAGGAGAAGTTAAGATGGCCCAAGTGCCCAGTAGGCTTAGTGGAGAATCATGGGAATTATTGAAGACCCCTGAAGATATGAATATTATTTAATAAGTAATTCACCAATTATATATTGACACACTCAGTTCTGCTACTTTTGTATACAGCCAAACTTTTTTTTTTTTTTTTAGTAGTAGTAGTAGAAGTGAGTTGCACAAACTGGTCAGAATGGGCCACTGAATCAAGGGATTCATCATGGGCCATTGCACAGGTTTCTCACAAGAGGATTTGTGGAGGTATGATATGTATATAAGATAGATAATTTCAAAATTAGCATATTATTATAGCACTATTATTATTATTATTATTATTTTTTTCCCGTAATATAGCTTAAAAAATTATTCCCACTGTAATCTTGGAAGCTTTAAAAAATGTTTTTTTATAATGTGTCCTCCTCACAGCTAGCACTGCAGCCTGTGCTCGCTCCCCCTCCCTTCAGGGTCAATACATCACATAATCCAGCAGCAGTTTGTTTATATGACTTAATTTCTATTGTTTTTATTTTTTGGAAAACTACAGGGAATACTGATGGAATATGCATCACATAATCAGCTAGACTGTAGAAAATTCCTATATATCTGGAAAAAAAAGTTCATATTCTACTGTAGTCTTGTACCTTATAGCATAATACATCATTTTTCACATTTAAAAAAAAAAAACCTGGATGGTGTAGAAATCCTTTTCCCCTAGTGGTTTTCAATCTGGAGGCTAACAGAGTTTATTGAT
Source organism: Dendropsophus ebraccatus (assembly GCF_027789765.1). Taxonomy (NCBI): domain Eukaryota; kingdom Metazoa; phylum Chordata; class Amphibia; order Anura; family Hylidae; genus Dendropsophus; species Dendropsophus ebraccatus. The sequence continues at coordinate 48,502,176 of NC_091468.1, forward strand.
TGATAAATCCAATGTAGTGTTTCATATTTTCTGCAGTAGGCATTGCGGGCCTCTGTAACATTCTGAAAAATTGTTTTCCAATGAAACATGCTTCCAATGAAAAAAATAAAAAATTACTATTTTTAGCTTTACAGTGGTAGCCAAAAAAAGGAGAAACAAACAGATTTTATAAATAGTTATGTAGTTATAAATGGGAAGAAGTACATGAATATGACATAAAATGTAGCTTGTCTAGTGTTCTGTTTTCCATACTCGTCTTTGAGGAACCCCTACAGGCCACGTCTTATCTCATAGAGAAAAACATGAGCTTATTATTGATTTAGTGAAACTAGTTAAGTCCATTCTGCAATAATAAAGGGGGTTTTCCAGTAGGGAAAAAAAAATTAAAGGTGTTAACTAAGCTGCCTTAAAATGAAAAATAATGCATACTCACTGGCCTGTTTGGCCAATTACTGGAGTAAGCATTTTTTTTAGGGCCTGTCAATCATCAGACAGTAGGCGTGCTTGCAGTAGGGGAAAAGAGAAAGGCAAAGTGGTGAGTACTTGGAGCAGAGCTGCTATGTAAGACTCTAATAATCCAGGTTCTTCATTTACACACAGCACAGGCATGAGACAAAGCATATTACTTAGACACACATATAACGCACATGTATAGAATGGGTATCACTCCGCCAGAAGCTTCATCTTGAAAAAACTACAGACTAGAGATGAGAAAACCCTGAGTACGCTCGGGTTTATCCGATCCTGAATGCTCTGCATTTGATTACTAGTGGCTGAAGAAGTTGGATGCAGACCCATGGCTGCCTGAAAAACATGGATAGAGCTACAGACCGTTCTTATGTTTTCCAGGACTCCCTAGGCCTGCATCCAACTTCTTCAGCCACCAACCAATTCCCTTTAACAGGAAGGGTTTTTGAACAATATACAAATGTTAGCTTGCACCTTCAGATTGGGAAAGAATTTATACATAAGATGTCAGAATCCCCTTAAACATAGTACAACTATAGCATGTGGCTTACTGAATACATACCCCCCAAGTGTCCCTCTATTGGAGGGTCAGTCCCTACTTTTGACCCACGTCGCTCTTTGTCCCTTACATGTCCCTCTTTTTGACCTAGGAAATAGATTTGCATTAACAAACTTTCTATGTTGCCCTAGAAAGTGTCTGGTTTCTTACTGTATAAGGCTATGTTCACACTACGTAAAACTACGGCCGTTGTTGCGCCGTAGTTTTTGCGGGGTGTAACAATGCCTTAGTTTCAATGGGATCCCGACTGGAGCGTATACTCATCGTCAGTTTTCTGCGGCCGTAATTCAATGAATTGCGGCCTTAGGAAACCCTGTCTGTTCACACAGTGTGCAGGGGGAATCTCTGATGTGGTGCGCGCTGATGTGCCCACATCAGAGCTCTGTGGCCGGACAGGTCATCTGGCCGGTACCTAAGTACCGGCCTGGATGATCCGGGCAGAGACAGGTCGTTCGATGACCCGGCCGGGTCACGGAACGGCCGGTCTCAATACGTTGTGTGAACATAGCCTAATAGACCCAAACCTGCATATTATTTTATCATGTGGTGCAAGTTGGATCCTAACAATTGTTATATTCAGATGAATCATGTGACATTATGGCTCCTGTCACACATGCAGATCATAAGGTCCCATACACACACATCTGTAGGTGTTGTAGATCCGTTTTGGGGACATGATCCATGCCGCAAAAAAAAACAATTAAGCCATTGTGCATCCATATCACCTATCTTACATTGGGTCCCTGCAAATTCGGACAGTTACTGACACACGTTTGTAATCCTGTCTGCAGTTTTGGGTCCCCAATTACAGACACGGTTACTGATGTGTGAATGGGACCTAAGAATGCAGTCACACATACAGGATCTGCAGATATCAGTGTAACTAAATGTATGTATCAATCTGCAGCAAATCTTGTATGTGTGAATGCATCCTTGAATTAAATAGTATAGACTGAAGTGTCCCTCTTTGGCCGTCCAAAAAGTTGGGAGGTATGTGAATATCTCTTGGGTTTATGTGGCTGCCTGGTACTGTTATGGGGATAGGCTTGTGTCAGACTTGCATTTATATGAGGATATGTGGATGGTACTGACATGGGGCTACAGTTTTTCAGGTATGAGTGTAGAGGTCTAAGATGAAAACAGATCTGAAAGCTGGATGTACCATTCTAGCGCTCACATAGATAGCAGAGGAATTGCTCTCCGATCGCTAAGCATAAGATATTAAAACTGTGACTCCTGCCAGAAAGATAACTAGAGGAGGATGGTGAAATATGCAGCGGCCAGAAGGACAGTAAAGCACTTTGTCTCCGCTGTCAGTAAAAATGTACCACCTGACACATAGTTCTCAGCTCAGCTCAGTACTGCACTACATTGTTGTCTGGCCACAGATAGCAATCTGAAGAATGAAAGAAAAATATTCTATGGATGAGCCAATTTAAAGCTATAGCGAAATTCGCTAGTCTCGGCAGTCGGCTTGTCAACTAGCTGGATTTGAACTCAGTGCCGCTCAACTCTGGGCACCTGAAAAAGTTGGATCCAGTCCTGGGAAACTGGGAGAAGTTTCCCAGGACTGGATCCAGGCACCCAAATGGAGAGGCAAGGGAGCGACATGAAGTTTAAAGGCAGCCGGCTGAATAGCTGACCACCAAGACTAATGAAGACCTTGCTATTATTTTAAAGGAGATGTCTGGTGTTTTCTAAGACACTGATTGGCTGATTGGTCAGTCTATCAGCCGGGACCGTCATTTTCCTCCATCATTTTCCTACGTCATCACAGCTTGTGGAAAAATTACTTCCAGCGACGCTCCCGCGGCTGCTTCAGCTACTCACTGCGAGCACAGAGAGAGGTAACTTGTTGCTTGAAATTAATTTTCCCCCTGCCCTTGACGTTTTTTAGAAAATGCCCGACTTCTCCTTTAAATTTGCACATCCCTATTAACCATTTAAACAGTTGTCAATGAATACAGTATATATTAGCATCGATCCCATAGGAAAGATAGGTGTGAACCCCCCTGTTGACAGTAATTCAAACTGTATGTCAACTTGAACTGCAACCAAAGGATTAGTAATAGTGCTTTGTATCCGATCTTCTGTTCTGTTGCAAAAAGCTATGTGTGTTACCGCAAAAGTTATTCCCATGCCCCTTGGCTGTGACTTTAGCTTGCCCTATTAGCGCTGATTATAGAGTAGCCCAACATGTTTTAAAATTGCAGTTCATATAGCCCTTGAACATTACACTTAGGGATGGAGGCTAAGGAAAAGGGCATTGTTCTTCCACAGTCTGTATTTATTTCTGCCAGTTGAAGGTACAGGAACGGCGACGTAAAACCTTAAAATCAATAAAGAAATAAAAGAAGAACAGAAAAAGAATTTGACTGCAACAATGTGTTAGACAAAGAGTCTACGAGAACATAGCAGGAACTCGTCTTCTCTTGGTCATCTCCATCTTCTTTTTATATAAGGCAAGATACTCAGACTGTAGGCTAGCAACCTTAGCTGATTTGAACCTTTTAAGGCAATATTTACGTGCCCCATAGACTCCATTTGTGACGAAACTATAAGATTCCTCTGTGTCAGTTGCCCATTAATTTATAATGGGGACCATTGGGGGTTTGCAAGTTTCTCTGTTCTTGACGTCAACGGTGATGGAAACCTCCATGGAGCTCTAGTTGGATCCAGCTTAAAAGTCATTGAGGTCCATTGGGTGGGTTAGGTACAGTATGCTACATTATGGATCCGGCATCAGTTTTATGACTCATTTTGTAAACAGAAGCCATAGTGCATATGTGCATAGCGTCTTGAAAAGTTTAGAGAGAACAGAGAAGCTTGGGTTGCCAGCTGGCAATCATCCTATAACTTATTGAATTAGAAAGAACAAACTCAAGGACAGGGATGTCATGGGAAGCGCCCAGCAAATCCCTAGTAAACTCATTACTTATTAACTGTTATTTTGTGGCAGCTTTTTTTATTACTAGGAAATACAAATGATCATAAATAACTGATAGTCATACAAAAATAAATATATAAAATAAGTAATGAAATAAATGATAAAAGCTTTCCATACGTAAAGTTCCATTGCTCTAAGCCAAGGCCGGTTTGCCTTTCGAGAAATCTGGTCCTCGCAGCCCTTCTTACAGTATATCTTCTGAATTCCTGCGTGTTAAAGCTGGAGGGTGTTCAGAAGTATGGGATTAAAAAAGCTCCGGCTCTTATCAAGGCTCCAACATATTTCAGACAATAATTAGCTGGGACACAGTTACGCTGACATTTTAATGGTACGCTTACGCGGGTGAAGACTACGGAGACTGTTTAATATAAAAGGCACATTAAAGCAAATTACAGCCTGTTTACTGAGCGACAGCATGGATATTAATAATATATACTAATGCAGCGATGTATATAACCTAATGTTGTTTGTATAGTGTTGAAATATAACATGAAAATACTGAAAATGATTCAATTTATTAAAGGCTTTGCAGCAATGGATGGTAGTTCTGGGATATCCTGAGCTGTCAACGTCATGACCAAGTTGATGGACAGCCCGCTCAGCCAGTCAGTGACTGGGCGGGACGTCGCTCCAGTCACCGATTGGCTGAGCGGGCTGTCCTTCAGCCGGGATGGGCATTTTCCCCCAAATTGTGACATCATCACAACTCGGGGAAAAAATGCCTTCCGGCGGGGGTCCTGGAGTCGGTCCACGGTCACATTGCAGACATGGGGAGAGGTAAGCAATCTTTACAGCCGGACTTCTCCTATAAGGAGGATCTGTCATCGGGGTATGGGGCTATGTAAAAAAAAAAAAAGTTATGGCTTATATTGGATCAGTTGGAGTCTATGGATCAGGGGCAGGATTGAGTGGGAAGATGTGTGCAGTAGTTCCTGGATATTGCTGGAAGTCAGAAGTGAAGCACTTTACTCCACAGTTCTCCTAGTTCCTTCCCCTGATGGGTTGGGGTCTATGCAATGAGACCTCAACTTTAAAACTCTTGACATATCCCCGTTAACATAAACGAAAGAGTCCAACAGCTTCCAACATATTTGTCCAAATAATTAAAATTTTTTATTGCATATCCAGGTGTGGAAAAAGCAACGTTTTGACCTAAAGGATCTTTGTTTCAACACTGCATACTTTGTACCTTTTTATGCAATAAAAAAAAAATTCAGATTTTTGGTAAGAACTTGGATGCTGTTGTTTATATGTACATACTGGCATTTGGGATTGCTGGTGGTCTAGCGAGCATCCACTGCTACATTGGCCTAATGGATTCAGAAACCTAAGGTGCTGTTGGACTCTGTTGCTATTAGCACATTGCTTTGACATGTCAGGATTTTGCCAAGGTTTATTTTTTAATGACCATATCCATTTACCTAAAATGGTTCTGTACATAGTATTTTTACATAGATACAGTGTTTTACACGGAAATACTATATACAGCACTGTTTTTGGCCATGGTCACACAATAACAGAGTTAGATAATATGCCAGACCTGGCCTAATAGTAGGTAATTCACTAGAAGTTTAGACCTTTCTCTCTGGTAGAATTGGGCAATTTACATATCTAGCCGCTCTTTAAATTTTTATTATTTTCCACATTTTTTAAATAGTTATATTTTGGATTGGATTGTTTCTTTCTTATATATATATATATATATATATATATATATATATATATATATATATATATATATATATATATATATATTTTTTTTTTTTTTTTTTTTTTTCTGATTAAAAGAGCTCTTTAAATGCATATAATGTACAGAAAAATGGCAGCTCAATGCAGGTATGCCATATCAAGTGCATCAAGTCTTGCATCATGGATGATCACTTCCGATCAGATGTCGAGTACCATAACTGTAACTTTTAAAAAAAATTTCCTTCCAAAGTTCGGTTCAGTTTGTTGCATTTGGAGATTAGTTTTTGTTTGACATTTCTGTTCTCCTTTTACTTTTTATTTAATTTTCCAATCTGCCACAATGTCATGGTGAAATGTAACAATCCCTTTTTGTAAGAATGGTCCGCTGGTGATCCGCCATTACAGTCATACCACTGCTGTGAACTATGGGGGGGATTTGGCAGGAAGTATTCCATTCCACCACAGGAGAAATGAAGAAATACTCAATTTCCAATGAAGTCAGTAGGCTATCTGTGTGATGCACGGACGTGTATCCTCGAGAGCAAGAGCTGCTGTTTATTATCTATTAGCCAGAAAGAAGCCAGAATACAGAGCTGAACAGGGGTAGAACATCAATGAACGCAGAATTACCTACTGAGCGCATTTTCTGAATGAGATGACTGATTTGAATATCTGCTTGTTTTTCAAAATGATTCTTTCCAATGTGACAATCAGAAAAATGGATTCTAAAGGGTAATAAGGACTCTTAAAATTATTGTATGTTCTACTTCTAGATTATTACCTAGAGCTTCAATGAAGACGAATTCTTCAAAGGGTCTTCTTGTTTTAGCAATCCCATTTAAAGGGGTATTCCAATTTAGTTAAAAGGTAAATTACAGCATGCTAGGATTGTAAAATAACATAACATGCATACTCACCTTATCCAGTCCTGCTCCAGTTACCCAATCTGCCCCAGGCCTCCATAGCCTTCTGTTTACTAACCCTGATAACATCCTGTCCTGGCTCTCCTGCTAGCTTTCTCAACCAACTGAACCAACCATCACTAAGGCTGCAATAGGTTCAGAACATCATTAATAGAGCCAGGAGACTGCATGATCACAGTAAGTATCTGAATAGAGCAGGGTGAGTATGCCCTGGCAGCAAGATGCCCACTTAATGAACATTTCCAAGGCCTCACATACAAGTAAACTATATATATGTTTAACAGTCAGAAGTATGGGCCCCCTGGAACTTCTGTGGTTATATCAAGCCAAACTTATGGCACCATAGAAATCTGAAGGTGCATATTGGTATGTGCCATGGGCACCCCAGGACACCTCCAGTTCTATGCTAAATTTGTCATTTGGGTATTTTATTACTTTATTAAGTGTATTTATTGAGGGAGGAGGGCTAAAGGGAACTAATCTTGTTAATGTAGATGAGGACCAGATGTGATAATGTCAGTAAACCTATGTCATTATTGTAAAATAGAACCAAAGTAAGTACAGTACCACATGGGGACAGGCCCTGATGGTAAGTATCATCAGGGGACTTATCACAGTAATGTAGATGAAGGCCACAGTAAGTACCACCAGGGGACTCATCACAGTAATGTAAAAGAAGAAGGCCACAATAAGTATTACTAGGGGATATAGAACAGAGCCAGAGATAGTAATACCAGGGGAGACCAGAGGTGTTACCACCAGGAGACTAATATTTAATGCAAAAGAAGACGACAATAAGTAGCACCAAGGGATTTATCCCATTGAAGTACTGTAGAAGAACATAAAGGGAGGTTCCACCAGGGGACTTATCTAAGGGATATAGAAGGCATGAGAGAATAGCCTATGGGCCTTGAGATATATTAATTTGCTTTAGAATTAAGAAATTCTTTAAATTAATGTATAATTGTTTAACCCTAAACATGAAGTCATTATTAATTATATAAACTAGGCATTTTGTCCTCCAGATTGCTACATATTATTTCAATTGGGTTAATACCAATTTTTCTTAAACACATTTACTGGTGATAAGGTTAACTTTTGTTTTGCCTGACTTTATGAAGCCAGACACTCCCCAGGATAGGATGGTTCCTTATGAGAGTTAGCAGCTGCAATTCTGCTTACAACTTAAAATCACAGACACAGACAGCTGATGTACGTATCAGTAACATAAGTTGGGGAAGCGCCCCCTTTATTGATTTATTGACTTTTATAGACAAAATATGGGGCAGTACTAATCATGCGCAGTGTATTCAAGTATTGTAAACTTAACATATGCGTCAGAGTTCCTGGAAAAAAATCATTGTGAGTGAGAGTTTACATTCTTTTCTTCCTTCCTGACCATTTTTCTGTCATGCTCTGATCTTCTAATTCAGAGAGCTGTATATATAGGTGTAGTCCCACAGGTCACGGTGTAAGCAGGTAAAATCACATCACCTAGCCTTATCACTTACAACCTGAAAAACATTGCTGCTTTCATCCAGAAACAGTGCCACTCTTGTCTTGAGTTTGTATGTGGTATTGCAGCTCACTCCATTAAAAACTGGAGCTGAGTTTCAATACTACTCACAACCTGGGGACAAGGATGGTGCTGTTTCTGGAAGCAACTGTTTTTTGTTTTTTTTTTTAATCCTGGATAAGACCTTTATTATTTAAAAAAAAAACTACAATAAAATTTAGAGTGACTGAAGCTTTACAGCTGTAATATTTTATTGTTAAAAGGCAATGTGTGGCTATTCCCTAGACAGTGCTGGATACTGAGATAAGAAAACTCCATAGAAACAAGTGCATTAAGTGTAAAAATGACTCTTATTGGAACATAGAGAATTAACAGCATGCTGGCTACTGGATTCAGCCGGACCGATATTCTCAATACAGACATCTAACATAATTGATTTTATACAGTCAGCTATACCCCGGTACAATCACATTATCCATCTTCAGAAAAATAAATAATAAGATTGTGAGGACGGGAGACATCTTGGAATTCTATGTTGTTAGCTACAATGAGATGTAGAAATAATAGGATGACTGATCCTTCAGATTATATATAATTATATAATATATACAGTATATAGTATATAGAATATTATATAAATAGGATTAGGATGTGGTGTACAATGTGGGGCAATATACACAGGAAATCATAATGAAACGATTGTTATTTACTCATTTGTTCTAAACAGAAGAACAATTGAATGGAAGTGAAAAGGACTCATGCAATTGTATTACATGCCCTGGTCCCTGGGAAGGGTAATTCCCCCTTTTAGCATTTCCATTTGTTTCAATGGACGGTGCAGTCAGGCTGAAAACAGCTACGTAAATGACTATTTTTAAAGAATACAGTATTTTAATACCCCAAGGCACTGGTATATGAGACATGTATAGGAATTAGCTGGAAAATCTATAAATGGCAACAAAAATTTCAAAATTCCTTTAGACCTCAAAAATTGTCTTTATTTTAGCAAACAGATGGGAAAAATATGAGGTTATGCAGAATATCCTTCACAATTACCAACTGATCACCAGTCATTTATGAACGGGGCATGATAATTTCTTGCCGTCTCTAAGACCCATAGTTTTCCATTTATCACAGTGTGGCATGCCTGCTGTCAAAACCCACAGGCATTGTGTGATGGTTTTCATGCCAGGCAAAAAAGCTTGTCATTAAGATCTCAGAGTAGTATTTCTTGTGCCTGGCCTTTAAAAAAAAAAAAAAATTAAAAAATTTAAAATTAATAATAATAATTAAAAAAAATAATATATATACAGTATATAATTCTAATCTCTCTCTCTCTGTTTACCTATCTCTATCTATCTATCTATCTATCTATCTAGTCAATGTTACAGTAAGATATATACAGTATATACTGTATATATTACTGTAACATTGAGTATCCTATTATAAAGGCTTCTGTCAAGGGTTGATATATTTTCGGCCGCAACTAGACAGTCAGTTCTTCAATTTGATGTGTTGGAAGCAGGAAAAATGGGTAAACGTAAGGATCAGAGCAACTTTAACGAAGAGCAGATTGTGATAGCTAGAAGACTGAGTCAGGGCACTTCAAAAATGTCAGGTCTTGTAGTATGTTCCGCAAATGCAGTAGTCAGTGATCCAAGAAATTACATTTGGTGAGTTGGTGATGGGGGATTAAAGCACATTGATGCAATTGGAAGCTTAAAGAGGATGTACCACCAGGTACATCCTCTTTAAGCTGAACCCACGGATCGAACAGCGCCGGCACGGGGAAGCCGGTGCCGCGGTCCGTTTTTCGGACCGAGGCCCGGTTCCCGTGCATGGCGCCATTCTATGCGACGGAACCGGACGGTGCTCAAGCACTGGAGGTAGGCCGGCCCGCCCCAGTGGGAGGGAATTCCCTCCCCTCCATGATGCGGCTCCCTTAGAATGAATGGAGCCGCGTCATACAGGGGAGGCAATTTCCTCCCACTGGGAGCGGGCCGGCCTACCTCCAGTGCTTGAGCACAGGCCGGTTCCAGTGCATAGAATGGCGCCGTGCACGCGAACTGGGCCTCGGTCCGGAAAACGGACCGCAGCACCGGCTTCCCTGTGCCGGCGCCGTTCGATCCGTGGGTTCAGCTTAAAGAGGATGTACCTGGTGGTACATCCTCTTTAAGGATATTTGTTCAGAAAAAAGGGCCCTTGTTCATCATCTAATTGCATTAATCTGACTTGTTGGTCAGACACACATCTCCCCATGAAATAGGGGATGGGCAACTGAGGAATGACAGCAGTATAGGGCTGCACAAACAATTGCTGTCTTCCCCACATGATATCTGAGCTTACATTTAATCGAAGACTAAAGACCCTATTACACCAACAGATCTGACGACAGATTATCTGCCAAAGATTTGAAGCCAAACCCAGGAACAGACTATAAACAGAGAACAGGTCACAAAGGAAAGACTGGATTTCTCCTCTTTTCAAATCCACTCCTGGGTTTGGCTCCAAATCTTTGGCAGATAATCTGTCGTCAGATCTGTTGGTGTAATAGGGCCTTTACCGATCAGTGCACCCATGCTTTCCACCAGTTCAGCTTTGATGGTAATTCCATCATATTTGAGAGAAAAAATAGTGTAACATGCAACTCTACTAAGACAATCAAAATTAACATAAAAGATGAAAGAGTCACATTATAAGTCAATAGGGTCTACCAGATACCATAAACAGAGGCGTAACCACCACCATCAGGGCTGGGTGGTTTACACTGTTTGTAAATGGTAAGCAAGAGCCTAATTTAGCCTGCCGCATCAGGGGGCCCATTCCTCCAATACACTGGTCCTTCTGAGCTGTCATCATACTACCAAGGGAGATGCCTACCATGGAGGACACTATGTACTGGGGGGTAGGATACTAGGGGAGATGCCTATTTTGGGGAACATTATCTACAGGGCATACCAGGGGAGAAGCCTACCTTGGGGGACACTAGAAAAGGTGTCTACCATGGAGGCACTATCTACTGGGGTGGGGGATGTCAGGGAAGATGCCTAACATATGCTATCTACTGAGCAGAGGGCTAACAAGGGGGATTACCTACAGTGGGATAGGGAGAAGAGGGGGGCCCAATCAAAAGTTTGCTATGGGGCCCATGTATGATGGGTCTACCGGAGCATTGTGGATTCATAGATTTATGGATGTAGTATAGTAGTACAAATAGATGTAGATAGATGTAGTATAGTAGACTAACATTTACATAATTAAAATTAGGATTCTTAAGACCTGCTTTAGGAAAGCACTCCCAGGAACACCCCACAACACTTTATTTTGGGTGGGTTTGCACTAACCTTGCCCGTCTGTGGTACAGATTAAGTGATCTCTCGCCGAAATCAGGACTGTTGGCAATTATGTATTTAGAGGTAAAGAGACTGCATGAAGGCAGTACCTATGTTCTATCATAAAAGAACTTCGGATATCTTTATAAGAGTGTGAGATCCCTGGTCATTGAAGTGCTATTTTATGTTTGCAGTTTTAGTGTAATTTGTATAATTAAAGTCACAAAATGAGCCCTTAAAATAATCTGAAAAGCAGCCATAAGGAATGATTAGTGAGTGCAACATATCATTACTCAGCGTGCACGTTCCGTCTAATTCTATAAGAGACGCCTTGTAGACATCTACTGCTGGAATACCGGGAGAACATGCCCGTAAAGTGTAAGTATTGTTTCTGATCTCACAGGAGATATTTAGGCCATAATATAAAATGAAAGAGATGAAACCATATGTGCTGGAGCATAGGGAGGCAGATTTTCTCCTATGATATATTAGCATCTTCCTGTTAGAAGACAGCAGGTGATAAACTTAGAAATTAAATGCAATCATTACCCGCGTGCTGCTAATGGCTAGGAAGCTTTTACAGAGATTAAACATAATTGATTACATAGCTTTAATGTTACGTTGGGTTTTGGAGGAATAAAGAAAAATGCAAATGGCGCACCTTTACCTAGAACCATTACGTGGCCCTTTTTTCATGAAAATGACGTCTTTATTCTTTGCTTGTTACTGAGTAAATATTTAATTTAGTCTTGAGTATGTCCTTACCTCTCTGCAACATGCATACAAGTACATGTATTACTTTATAATTAATGCCCAATGAACGTTTCCATGTGTATGTATATATATATATATATATATATATATATATATATATATATATATATATATAATTTCAAATTCTTATGTCAGAATCTGAGGTTTATACAGTGATGGGGGAAGAGCAACGCAGAAGCTGCTTATCACTTCCTGCAGAAGGGAATTAGAGGACGGGCACAGATCGGTTCATTAGGAGTTGCCTTCTGCTTACTGAAAACAACTAGATATACATATACAGGCAGATTTATGAAAACTTTCTAAGGGCTAGGGCCACATGGCAAGTCTGGCTACAAAACTGATCACATGATCAAATACCACTATTTCATTTTGTCTCAAATGAGCTACTGTACAATGCAGATTGTGCAAGTGAATGGACCATAAATCCATCTTGCATAAATTTCTGTTAATGGTCACGTCGGAAAATGATCCCATTTACTTACATTAGCAGCAATGGATCACAATTCAGCGATAGTGGAATCTTTATTTTGGCCAAAGTCATGTAGCCTTAGCCTAAAGGTTCAGTTGACATAAGTATAGAGCATCAATAGATCATGTAATCCATCAATAGATCATGTACTGTAGGTGGAGAAAGGGGTTGGGGTGTCACGGAAAATCTCTGAGAGACAAGCATCCTAGAGGTCACGTGACCTGTGACATCACCAACATTTTTACTTTCAGTAATGTTCTGTATATCTATGGCCTAGAAAGTGCAGTTTTTAGTCTGATAAATGGACAACCCCTTTAAGCCTTAAAGGGATTTTCTAGCAGTGAAGCAAGGACAGCAAAAAAAAAAAACGTACTTGCCTCTCTTGTTGTTTCCAGTTCTACACTGATGTCACGCCAGATTGCCTGCTGGACGTGTATGGTGACTTCCCTGTTCAGTGTGCATGAGCTACTGCAGCTTTTTAACCCAATAATTTAAGGTCACATGGACTTCCTTTTGCATGTGACCTCGGCAGTGGCCTGGGCACAGTGAACTGTGACATCACTGTGGTGACAAGGAGGGGTAAGTATGTTTTTTGGACAATATGCTCGCTCGATACCCGTGAATGCCTAGGAACACCCTTAGAATCTTATGAATGCCCTCAAACCGTGTTTCTTTCATGACCTGGTTTACGGATCTGTTTCTCCAAAATTGGCGCTGTAGGTAAATAAGATAATGATGATGATGTTGAGTTAATAAGATTTATGTGTAGACATTGTATTTACATCGGGCTTGGGTGATTTGCAGCGAGTAGATTTATGTGGTTTTTATGTTGCTGAGAGGATGACAGATCCCGTTTTGTTCCAGCTTCTTGTCAACGAGAAGGATTAAATGATGAATTCCTTACATTTTACTAGCTTGATCCTTTAAAGTTACAGCCCTACTATCAGCAAACACCCACAAAAAAACAGTACAGCAAGCATCCTACAGAGCGCCATGCCAACTCCCCGGGACATTGAAGAGTTGATGCTGTTGCCTAGCAACAGTAACTTAATATGACTGCCATCATGAACTGAAAGTGAGGGATCATTATACAGAAATGTTATATTCCCAGAGCCGACAATGAAGGATGAATACAGTAAACACTGACAATCCTTCCTGAGACCTGTGAATCTTAAGCTAACTGTTAATCATTTGATTGTTCGTGAAACTGCAACGATGACTTCAAATGAACTTCAAATTATTATTATTATTTTTAAAACTTGATATGAATATGTATCTGGTGTAAATGTAATGTAAGCTCATATATATATATATATATATATATATATATATATATATACATCCCACATCCCTAAATGACAACCAAAGTGCCTCCAGTGACCCTATTAACAGTGCCAGCAGACTGTACCCCATACCCAGTGCCAGCAGACTGTACCCCCATGCTCAGTGCAAGTAGACTATACCCCCATACCGAGTGCCAGCAGACTAGACCCCCCATACCCAGTGCCAGCAGACTGTACCCCCATACTCAGTGTCAGCAGACTGTACCCCCATATGCCCAGAGCCAGCATAATGTACTCCAAACGTAGAGCTAGAACAGTGTACCCCCATACCCAGTGCCAGCAGAGTGTGACCCCATACCCAGTGCTAGCAGAGTGTACCCTCATACCCATTGCCAGCAGAGTGTACCCCCATAACCAGTGCCAGCAGAATGTTCTCTATACTTAGTGCGAGCAAAGTGTACCCCTTTATCCAGCGCCAGCAGCGTGTACCCCCATATCCAGTGCCATCAGAGTGTACCCCATATTCAGTGCCATCAAAGTGCACTTCATACTCAGTGCTAGCGTGTACCCCTATACCTAGTACAAGCAGAGTGTACTCTATACCCAGTGCCAGCAGAGTGCACCCCTATACCCAGTTCAAGCAGAGAGTACCTGTATACCCAGTGCCAGCAGAGAGTACCTTTATATTCAGTGCCAGCAGAGTATACTTCATACCCAGTGCCACCACAATGCCACCCCCCCCCCCCCCCCATAGACATTTATGGCCGAGCAGGAACAGCAACAACAGCTAGTGTATATAGGACCTGCAGCTATCTACAGAATGGAGATCACTTTGTGCAGTTACTGGGGAAGCTCATTGTATACATACTTATGCAGGCTCCATAGAAGTCTTTTACAGGAGAGCTTCCTTCTTTTCAGAGACTTGCAATCTAGGAGAGTAGGCATATATAATACAGATATAAGAGATCAACTGCAGATGCTTTTATGTCAGACGCTTCCTTTCTACAGGCAATGCATTGTTGGTATATTTTGGTACAACCAGCATATATAGTAATACTAGTATGGGGACTGCAAAAATATGTATACCTTTAGTTCCATTCTTCTATAAGACAATTAGGCAAATATGCCATTATCTGCATTCAAAAATACTCCCCCCCCCCTTCCTCCTCTCTCTCATTCACTGCCTGTTATCAGGTAATCACGACTCTTTTACATTAGATGTGCCCTGTGTAACCTATGAAGAGGGGAGGAGGGGAGATTAGTCAGCGACAGAGAGCAGAGAACAAAGGCTTACACAGCGGGACCTGTGTGAAAGCCAGTATTCAGAGGTCATAGAGGTCAGTGCTGACTTCAGAGGAGATAGCCCGTTGATGTAGCTGTAACTTAACTCTTTGGTGTCCTGTTTTGGTGCCTCATCTCCCTCAACCCCTCCCCTCTCAATAAGAGAACCATGAAGACAGGGGGAGAGCTTCAAACTGCTTTTTCATGATAAAAATGCATTTTTTTGGCTAATAAACCCAATTACAAAGTTTCTTAAAATCGCCTGTACTATTGATTTCTGCAAAAAAAAATTTAAACAACAGTGACACTTTAAGCAGGTAAATGCAACAATGTAGCTTACTACGATGTCCACCCAAACCCAAAGTTAGAGCAATAGTTAAACTTCATCTTTTTAGATAAATCATCTCCAATAAGGTGACAGCCATAGCACACATATCACACCCAACAGGAGGCTTGACAGCTAAGTGTCTATCATCAACCAAATATTACACCTGCCCACAATACACCTAGTTATCCTCTTGACAATATGCAGAGGAGAATGCTACCGTATGTGTCAAAACTTCAATTTGTAGGAATTTCTGAGATTCTTGTACTGGCTGCATCATTTCTGCCTATTATCGGGGAAAGATGAATGGGGTCAGTGTTCTGGGTCACTGTCACAGTTTGTACAGAGTCGTCTCTCATCATACTGCACATCCTTATATATGAAAAATTCAATTAGACCCGTGCATGGCTGTTATATAATCACTCAGGTGTAAATGATCATGTCTGAGTGATACTGCTGTATAGATACCTGGAGCAAGGTCAAATTATGAAAAACATTGATTGGTCAATGAAAGTATGAAGATTCGGTTGAAGGCAATTGAAGGTTGTATGATGGTCATGGAAAGATTTCAACTTGACATTGAGAAGAATAAGCTTTGAGAATTTTTAATTATCAGAAAATTTTCCTTGAGTTGAATCAATGTATCAGAGAATTCCTGTTTATTCAGCCCCTAATACATCAAAAGATGTGCAAAAACCAGATATGAAGTAATATATTGCACCATAATTGGCCTCTAGGGCACATCAGCTGAATAGACTTTTAGGTATTCTTCTGGAGTCAAGTCATGACCTTGGTTTTGTAATTGAGCCTTGGACTATAGGGACATGAATAATACCTAAATGCTTTTATTTTATTGTGACATCTTTCTGTTATTCTTGACAATACCCTTTATTCTCTCTTCTGTACATTGGTGAACATTTGATAACATGTTATATATCTATGTGATTACACTATTGTGACAAAATTACATGTGACCTTATTTGTAGTTTAGGATATCTATGGGGGTATAGATATATGGATGGAATATCCTCAGGGTTTACTAATACTCTCGGGGCCCTATTAGGTGGCCTGAGGCCCCCTCACTCCTAAGGCCCTTATTCCACCGGACGATTATCGTTCAGATTATCATTAAATTGTTCGAATCTAAACGATAATCGTTCGGTTGAAATGCAGTTAACGATAAGCGACCGAACGAGAAATCGTTGATCGCTTTATAATAAGACCTAGACCTATTTTTATCGTTGCTCGTTCGCAAAACGTTCACAAATCGTTCGCATTGAATAAGACATCGTTCGGTCGTTCGCAATAGATACGAACGCAATAGCGAAGAAAACATTTTCAGGTCTTTCGCAATAGCGGCCGTTTGAGATCGGTAATCATTAACGATTATGCAAACGATAATCGTCTGGTGAAATAGGGCCCTAAGTATACTCCAAAGTTGTCAGAGTACAGTGCCGAGACCTGGGTATATCTGATGCATGTGTAGTTGTATAGTATAGTGGTGCAGTGTGTTGCTATCCATAACATTTTAGGAACACTGTGGCTGTGCTACTAGCAGGGTAAAAAAAAGCTGTAATCCAATCCATGGAACCCAATTTTATAAGGTGATCTAAAAAAACCTTTTTCTTTTTTCTTCTCTTTTTTAATTGGCCATAGGTCTGCTAAACCATGTTTCTATATGCTAAATTTACACGAGGCGATTATTGGCCCGATCGTACGATTAACGATGTCGGAGTAACGATTTTTTTTTTCATACCGATCAGCGTTTAGACGGTATGATATATCGTACGGAAAAATCGTATTGCGATCGTTTTGCGATCGCGCGCTTGCAACCCAGCCCCCCCGCTCGCAGCCCAGCCCCCCGCTCAACCGCAGCCCGGCCCCCCGCTCAACCTCAGCCCCCTGCGCCGCCCCGATCGCCACCCCCCCGCTGCCGCTCCGATCGCCACCCCCTCCGCTCCGATCGCCACCCCCGCCTCTCCGATCGCCACCTCCCCCCTCCGATCGCCACCCCCGCCGCTCCGATCGCCACCTCCCCCCTCCGATCACCCCCTCCTGCCGCCGCCGCTCCGATTGCCCCCGCCACCCCAGCCACGAGCATACGTTACCTGCTCCGCGTAGCAGGTCTTCGAAATCCTCGGCTCCCCTCTTCAGCGCATTGATTGGCTGAAGAGATGAGCCGGGAATTTCAAACAGCTCCTCTTCAGCCAATCAGTGCTGCCGTGCATTGATTGGCTGAAGAGAGGAGTCGGGAATTTCAAACGGCTCCTCTTCAGCCAATCAGTGCTGAAGAGAAGCACTGATTGGCTGAAGAAGAGCCGTTTGAAATTCCCAGCTCCCCTCTTCAGCCAATCAATGCACTGAAGAGGGGAGTCGGGGATTTCGAAGACCTGCTACGCGGAGCAGGTAACGTATGCCCGTGGCCGGGGCGGCGGGGGCAATCGGAGCGGCGGCGGTGGGGGTGGCGATCGGGACGGCGGGGGTGGCGATCAGAGCGGCGGGGGTGGCGATCAGAGCGGCAGGGGTGGCGATCGAGCCGGCGCAGGGGGCTGCGGATGAGCGGGGGGCCGGGCGGTAGGCGGGGCTGCGCGCCGACTGTTTACACGGAACGATCGGCGAATATTTTGCGAACGGCGATTTAAGAACGAGTTAAAAGATCAAAATGAACGATTTATCGATCGTTCGCCGCGTTTACACGTATGATTGTTGTTCGAATTAGATCGTTATCGTGCAAATTCGCCTGAAAATCGTTCCGTGTAAACTCAGCATTAGAGTATGCCATAAAGGTCTGATAAATGCAACCACTAGGACCAGTGGAATAGCTACATTGAAAGCAGACCACGCAACTGCTATGGGGCCATAACTACTACTATTACATGCCCCTCCCCCCCTTTACCCTATGAAGTGTGGTTTACCTTCATGGTACTTGCCACTGACAGCAACCCCAACAGCACCAGGGGACACCCAGACCCCCCCCCCCCCCACCACCACACACACACACACACACACACACACACACACACACACAGTCTCACTACTACTTTTTTAAGATCCTTGATCAATGAGCCTGAAGGGCTACAAAGATGACATCCCATTTCTGCATTACATTCACACTCTACTGATGTCAATATGAAGTATGTATCCCTTCATTTCCCTGTCTCTGTTGAAGACTTGTTGCCAAGTCCCCCACAAATTTCAGCTGATTGCCAAGGGCCAAGCAGCAGGACATCCAATCATCAGCTTATCTTAGCAGGATCCTTCTGACAAAGAAGAGTTTGTCCAGCGCGGACAAAACCTTTAAGAATTTCTGTACTAATGAAATTAACTTCTATTGTCCATAACCTCAGTCACATGACAGGGCACTATGTATACTGCTGTGCGCTGCTCTCTATGGCATCTTATTACGAGGTTGTTCTTCTATAAAAGAATTTAACTTTATAACGCGAAATCCAATGTCACAAATGTTATCCTTCCAGCGACACACTACCATAGAATCCTAATGAAGTCTACAACAGAACTACCAGCAAGGAGAATCGTAGAATCTGTGGCCCCCAAAACAGCTGTACTGTGGCCCCCAAAACAGCTGTATAGCCGCTGGTTTCTTAAAATTGTTTTAGAGCCGAAAAAAAAAGAAATCTTCCTGGAGGCCAAACACTAGTTTACTAATGGAGAAGATGCCGACATAGTCCAACAAGTACTCCTATGTTTTATTCATGATGACATCACAAATGCATTAAGTGTTCTATGGTTCCCTGGAAGTTTATGAAATGTATTGTGACAGTAACCGCATCTGAATCCTGAAAGTTTGAAGATACATAGGTTCATGATGTAATGTTCCTTTAATACCCACTTTAATTTATGGGGGAATTTTAGATAGACATTCTTCAGATAAGGATGAGAAATGTAGCCAATTTTTTAAAACTGCAGAATAACATCACATAAAAATATGTAGGCTCATCTTGCTTCACTGATGGTGCTAAGGTTAGCTTAAGGTGGTGAAGAGAAATAAAATTTAACCACAAGGCCCTATTCACACTTCCCGTAAAAAATTGTCCATGGTCGCAGACCCGCGACCACAGACACTTTTAGGGCCCATTAAATCCTACGTGTGCATTCATACCATGCATGCCGTCATCCGTGCTGTGATCCTTGCCGCGAAAAAATAGGACAGGTAATAGCGCGGATCGCGGTCTCTCCCTGCTCCTGTCACCCATTCCTATCTCCCCTGCTTCCTTCTCACCCACTCCCGTCTCTCAGATCTCCCGTCTCTCACCGCTCCCATCTCCCCCACTCTGGTCACCGCTCCCGTCTCTCCACACTCCTGTCAGCCCCCCACTCCACCCGTGGACAACACCAGCTCCTCCTGACCCCCAAGCCAGCACATCCAAATGGAAACCACTAAACATACATTACTAAATGTATATTTATTCAGCTGATCTGGACTTTTGACGTGTCTCTCTAACATGTCGAAGGTTTTTGGAAGGATAATGACACTTTAAATAAGTTCAATGGAGGATTGGATACTTTTCTTGAAAAATATAATATTACAAGTTATTGACATTAGATTCCATGTGATAGGACGCTGATCCAGGGATTATTCTAATTCACATTGGAGTCGAGAAGAATTTTCTTTCTGTCATAGGGTAATTGGCATCTGCATTGTAAAGAGTTTTTGCCTTCCTCTGGATCAACACAGTAGGGTTTCTGTAGGTTGAACTTGACGGACTCTTGTCTTTTTCAACCTTACCTATGTTACTATGTTACCTAACTGTTTTTGCAACCCATTGTGATCTGCTGTTATGTTATTGTCACAGGACTATAGGACACATGCACAGTATTTTATTGGGATATTCCACTCAAACATAACTTTTCCTATGTTGCTGCTGATGGTGAGACTAATAATTAATTCCATACTTATTATCTATTCAGTCTCTTTTCCCAAGCTCTGAGCTGCTGCTTTCTGCTGAAGACACAAAAAACTGTGTGTGAGCTTTTCTTTACGTCTCTCCCTCCTCCCGCTTCCATTTTAAGACAGCTGATGTAAATAAATCCCTGGCAGGTTTTATCTGCAACATTGTAGCTTCTTTGTAATGCTGGGAGGGTTATTCTGAGGTCAAGTTGCTGATAAACTCACTGTGATTATCCCTTCCAGCATTACAAAGTTGCTACAAAGTTACAGATAGGGACTTGTTTACATCAGTTGTCTCAGAAGGGAGCGGAGAAGAGGGAAGATGAAGAGAAAATTTTTAAAATTTCTTGTGTCTTCAGCAGAAAGTATCAGCTGAGAACTAGGAGAAGGAGACTAAATAGATATGGAAGGAATTGTTATTCTAACCATGGGAAGTAACATAGAAAAAGTTTTGTTTGAGTGGAATACCCCTTTAAAGATCCTTGTTTAATTTAAAGGGAAATTATCAACAGGTTAAAAGCATTGGAAAAACGTTAGAAAAAATGGCCACTTTCTTCTAGAGACAGCACCATTCTTGTCTTTACTTCAGGTGTCGTTTGCAATTAAGCTCCACTCACTTCAATGGAAATGAGTTACAAAATCTGCACCAAAACAGGAGACAAGAGTGGTGCTGTCTCTGAAAGAAAGTGGCCATGTTTTTCCTACGATAAATAGCCCCTTTAAGAGAATGAAATTGAGTAATTTAGGTTCATGGAATACCACCTGAACAGTCAGCTGTTTACAGAGATCTTTTCATTGCTTAAAGAGGACCTGTCACCCCCCGTGCCATGGCAGAGCCCTGGCCGACCCCCCACTAGAGACCATTATACTTACCCCGTGGACGAAGTTCCGCTCCTGGAGCTGCTCCCGCCGCCGAGCTATCACCATGAAGTCCGGCACGCGCGCATCAGAGATGAGTCTGACGCTAATAGAGAATGAATGGAGACGCGTGCGGGGCTTCCGGTGGTGATAACTCAGCAGCGGGAGGGGGGTTCGTCCACAGGGTAAGTATAAGGGTCTCTAGTGGGGGGTCGGCCAGGCTCTGCCCCGGCACAGGGGGGGTGACAGGTTCCCTTTAAATGTATCTGTTTACCTCTACACTGTACAGTCACATGAACAGGTCAATACCAGCTGCTTCTAAATATACAGCAGTCAGGTGTATGTAGCCGTGTAAACAATGACAAGGCTGCAGGGCTCATCCCAGTCCTATAGGAGTTAGAGTAATATTAGACAAAGCAAATCACTAAATGAACGCTTTTAAGAACAATCAGAAATGGCTCACGACACTACACGAAAGGATAGTCGTTGTTAACAATCGTTATATCGTAAGTCCCAAAAATCAACCCCTCTGCTGATCTGATGTTAATGGGCTGTCCTAGGTATAACCCACCAATATGGTGATCCCAGAGATCCTCTTTAAGGGAAATGGAGATGTATAAGAATAAACCACTTTAAGGGGAGTCAGTACTCACTTCAGTATCCTGCTAAAGGATTAAAAAAAAAATTATTTTGTATTTTTTTATTTTACTGTTCTGGGACCGTTATTATTTCTCCAATTTAAGTAGGCGTTTTATAGCGCCCTGTGCTACCAGTTCCCCAATATCAGTAACATCCCCCATTTTCTTACATTTCCCTTTCGCTATGGCTTTAAGCTGAAGTTTTATCCTCGGTTCTGCAGCCCTAATATCATCTGGTATTTATGAGACTATTCATTGAGTAATTGCTACGAGGAAATGATTTATGTAATCCTTACACAGTACATCCCCGTCCCTCTCATGTAAATCTAAGCATCTGTACTTCTGACTCATGTTTCCTGCACCAACTTTTTGAAAGCATGTAAGAAAAAAGGCCTGTTTTATATCCCAAAGTGCCGGGCGGCTGCCAGCGAACCATTCACAGCCGCACAATGGACACTGTGTTGTAACAATCCTGTTCCCCTCCAGCAGGCTGATTTTTAGTAAACTGAAGTATTTCTGGAACGGAACACTATATAAAATGAATCTTTATTATCTCCCTATGACAAGAGCTAGATTACGCTGATACACATCCCGTGTCCCGTTACATCTCGCACAAATAGACGCTATATTTCACAACCTGTTTGTAGTCATTTCGCGTTCAGTGTTGTGCAGCTCGGTTGCTCTGTTTTTCCTGGAGTTTTGCGTGGCCAAGTCTTCTGACGTAAGTCACTATTTTAAATGCTGGAAGAGTCAGGTTGGCATCGTAATGGCGAGGTTCAGATGCCATGAAAACACAGAAACAGTCCAACTCTGCGATGGAAAACAGCCGCTTTTGTAACAGAAGAGCAGAGCTTAGTAGCTAAAAAAGAAAGTGTGGGAAGCTGATAATAAGGCCAAGGAAAAAGGCGTACCTATATAATGTGGCATTGACATATAGCATTTAGTGGGGGGGGGGGGGGGTTTGTTTGTTTGTTTTTGTTTTGCTTGTATATATTTTTGTGTTTGGATATTTTATAATGTTATACTAAAGGTTTGTGATCAATTTATAATGAAAAGTTATCAGTTATGTAAATGGAAATTCCTTATTTACACTTTTAGCATGAGGTTATGTTCAGACACTGTACAAACAATGGTTGTTCCGACGTGAACAACCATAGGTAGTGTTAAACAATGGCCATTTATGGCAGAATGGAAGTTGTTTGTACAGCATGTGAACATAGCCTAAGGCTATGTTCACACGTTGAACGACACCATCCGTTTTGTGACCCTGCCGGGTCACGGAATGGCTGGTGTCAGAGAAGATCTTGCAGTGCCAGACGGATGATCTTCACTGCTGTTGAATTCGGATGCAGACGCATCCGTGCACGCCTGCATACGATTTTGCCACTGCATTCAATGGAGCGTGCGGCCGAAGCCACATGCTCCATTGTGAGCATGACATGTTAGTTTTTTGCTGCGCTGCTAGGGATTCCATAGAAGATCTGTGTTTATACAAATGTTTATGGAACTGATGGTTAAAGGGGTATTGTCGTCATCGTCAGAAGAGAAGAGGAAAAAGAGGTGTTTTAAACAGTGATCAGTTCTAGCAATATCTGCAATCTGTACAAAACAAATCTTATATATAATTGTACTCAGTCACTTCATGTCCATGGAATCTCAGCACAAACAGCTCCTCCTTAACCCCTCTTATTCTCAGCCACTTAGCAGCAGGCCGGAGAGAAAGTAGAGTGGTCCAGTTATTTCCTTTAGTGTCTAAAAGTGCTCATACTAGGCTAAATAAATATACTTATCTATCATGATCCCCGGCCCCTTGCTGTTCTGATCCCTGCTGGACCACTTCCTGGTCCCTGTCTCAACAGGAAGGGGGGACATTTAGGAAACGTCCACCCGAGGCGTACACCAGGGAGAAGGTGCAGATTTGCCCCTTCTGCCTGGCGTACGCCTACCGTATTCCCCGCTTGCCGGATGGGCGGGCTGGGGGAGCTTGGGGCGGGCGTTACAAGGTGGGAAGGAGGCGTGGCCTCCTCCCACGCCTCATTCATCATTATTTACGCCTGCTTGCAGGCGTAAGTCATGATCCAAATCTACACCTGCATAAAGCAGGTGAAGATTTAGTACGCTGTCCGCCTCTTAGTGAATCCTGTCGGGGAAAAGGGCGGGGCTTAATATAAGACCGGCGGTCTTGTACCCCGATCTTCATAAATCCCCCCCCCCCGAAATGTCTACATGGCCTTTTGTCTTCTTAAAAGTAATACTACTATGGCCAGTGATAGGCTGAGAGGTCAATTTCTTTTGTTGAAACGTCACCAAAAAGTGTGAGTATATTATTATAGGCTTCATTACAATAGGCTATATTATTTTTTTTCAACCTAGCATGAATATTCTTATACAAATTGACCAAAAACCCCATTTAACAAGGTTTTCTATTTTTATTCAAGCGATAAAGTAGTGGCACTCACTGGTGAATGCCACTACTTTATCTCTTGAATATACTGTTGCCTATATGGACGTATGCATCTAGCGAGCACCCAGTACTTATCGCTTATATGGGACATCAGCGTCTTCATCTATGTTTGCACCTTTAGTGCCGATTACACCTGTATTGTCTCTGTTTTTGTCGAATTTTCTATTTTTATGTTTCAAGAGTTCTTGCAGACATTGATATGGTAGATTCAATTACATTAAGACACCCCCCTTGAGTATACATATCATACCAAAGTCCTGCCGATCAATTTTTTATGGACTTAGTTTTAACAAAAGGAAGTTTCCTGTAAGCCAATCACTGGCTGCAGCAGTATCCCACCTCAACCAGTTATTGGCTGAGCAGGCACTTCCTTGTATTGAACCCAAGACCAGGAAGTGCTGTGCAGCAGGACTGGACATGACTGTAAAGACAGTGGTAGGGGAGCAGGGGAAGGTGAGTATACATTCCTTTATTTTTTACATTTCTGCATAAATAGTCCCTGGACAATCTATTTTATGGCACATTTGTATATCATGGATTGTGGACTAGCAGAGTTCTATGTCTATAGCAAACGTTTTATAGCGCAAAGTACAAATCTATGGAATTATCTAATTGCTGGATAAGATCCAATTACTAGAAGCAGTTATTACAAATGAAGCATGCATTATTTAAACATTTGTTTGGTGGACCTGGAAAACTAACTTTTAAACAATCAACATATTGAATTTTTCATGCGGCGTCTTAGACGTTAATCTACTTTGCAATTCTCACCAATAACAGCAGAACAATTATTTGATTGGATGCTCCAGTAATTAAAATCATAGGCAAACATCTGTTTAGCAGTGCTTTAGATTAGTATTGTTAAATATTTAATGTATTCAGGAATAATTAATAGGTCGTCCTCAGAACATACTGAACCTGTTTAATTCTCAGAATAACATATTGATAGGAGGAATTGAACGGCTTTGGCGAAACATTACGGATGAGATGCTTAACATTAATACCTAGCTTTACTCCATTCCTGACACTTTCCTTTGACTGCAGATAACTGATCATAGTCATTCACTTTCCCCTTTCCTTTCTACCTGGCCTGGGCCATCATCAAGACTTTTTTGGCTAAGATTCATATTCAGCCAAAAAAATTAGACTCCTTGCTCAAACTCAATCCTCACCTTGCCCTCTATACAAACACTCTATCTGTATTGTCCCACACAGTAATGGTGCCTGCTTTGCTCTACCTTATAGTAATAAGGCACCTCTGTAAGCCCTACAGCAAATAGGCCCCCTCTGTGCCCCAATATAGTCTTAGGCCCCCACTGTGTCCTTCTATAGTTTTAGGCCCCCTTTCTGTCATCATATAGTTTTAGGCCCCCTCTCTGTCCTCGTATAGTTATAGGCCCCCCTCTATGTCCTCGTATAGTTTTAAGCCCCCTCTGTGTCCTCATATAGTTTTAGGCCCCCTCTATGTCCTCATATAGTTTTAGGCCCCCTTCCTGTTCCCTTATTGTATTATATTTCCAAACTGGCCCTATATAGTATTAGGCCTCTATCCTGCTCTCATATAGCACTGTGCCTCTACATGTTCCCCTGCAGGCCCTTTGCTCTGCTTCCTCACAGCTTGTCCTCTCTGAACTCCTAGTGCAATAACCACACTCTGAGTCATGGCTTGCACAACCAGGTTTCTAAGATATTACAAAGAGACGGACAGGCACGGGAAGCAGGATTGGTACTAAAGTTGATGCCATGAACAATAGCCTGCCTACAAAGTCTAACATGAAGCATAAAGACACAAGGTTGAAATCTACACTGTCATGTCAACTAGTGTTGAGAGGACTTGCCGAACATTTTTCGAACCCGAGCACTTGGCATTTGACTCCTTGCGTCTGGAGAAGTTGGATGCTGGCAGCCCGAGGCGGAATCCAACTTCTGAAAATGCCCACTGTCAAATGCTGGGAGCTGAGGTTCAGACATTGCTGCTGAACCTGAAAAGTTTAGCAAGTCCGCTCAACACTAATGTCAATGAGACGAGAAAATGGTCAAGAGTGCATTGCAGGCAATAGCTAGAGCTGTGCAAGAGAAATAATAAGAATATATAATAATAAGGAATTGAAAGGGAATCTGTCATCACCTTCATGCTGCCCGAACCTGGTCCCTGGTGGCTTCTGTCTGCCCCTCCAGCAGTGACTGATAGATATTTCTATCTATACAGAGGAGGTCTGTAAATGAAAGCTGGTGGGGTGGAGAAAAGCCACCAATGATCACCCCCATGACTTGTGGTTTGAGCAGCATTAGAGTGATGACAGGTTCCCTTTAATAAAAGATAAGATGTGTAATGCAATCAAATGGACATACTAACATAATAATAATAATAATAATAATAATAATAATAATAATAATAATAATAATAATAATAATAGAAAAAAGCTGAAGTATTATTGAAATAATATCCAAAGTGATCTTACCATAATCTTATTATAAGTAAATTTTGGAAGAACATTAGAGTCATATTCATTCCTCTGACTCCCATTATCAGAAGGTCTAACCCTTTGTACCCCTCTGCCATCTGGATGTACTGATCCATATATATAAATGGATATATTTCCGCCAAAGCGGAGTTTATGGCTTGGAAGAAGCTGTGCTGATTTTTACGGCTTCCTAAATAAACCTTGGTGGATGCCGGATCAACACGTTAACTTTATTTTTATGCTGTGTGCTAAATAGTGTTGATAGTGATAGAAGGATAAAGGATGGATATCTGCTGATACAGCCCAATGCTCTAGAATAATCTGATTGGCATGGGTCTCGGAGAGGGTTGTAAATCAGGTTGGTTTATTACCATTATTAGTTTGTATGCCAAACACACTGACAGGCCATGATGAGTGCAACTCTACAGGCTTCACTGACTTCCGTCAACAGCTTTGTTGGCTTATCCTGAGACTTGCTTGGACTGGCATTGACGTGGAAAGAACTCTTGGTACTGGCTTTCCATCTAGGCATAGTTGAGTTGAGTTTCCTTGGTTTCGTAGCAACGATGCATCACTCATTGGAAGTGGATAGTCCAATAAACTTGCTTGATCTGGACTTGTCCTGTATCTCTGCATAAAATACAGCTTTAAATGCTACACGCTCTAATAAAAAAAAAAAGTGAGAACAAAGCATTTGGATGAAGTGCAATATCCAACCAGTTTTCTCTGTGGAAATTTACTTTTTAGTGTTCCTTTTCTGTGTTTCACAGGAGTCTTTATTATTCCTTGCACAGCTATAGCCGTTCCTTCCGAGTACAAAGAACAAGAACTTTCATTTTGATGTTAAATGTGTTCTTTAAAAGATTTTTTTCTTTTTTATATATAACCGTGTTGTTTATTGATTTTGAAAAGCTTTCATTCATCTCTTCGGCAAATATAGGTTATTATTCCTATTTTTATGATGAATGTTCTTCTTCTTTTTACCGTTTCAGTGTTTTCCTTACATTTAGAAGAGCCTACTCGAATGTCAAGTAGGTTTTTAGATATGCAAATACAGGCTGATTATTCTGCTTTCTCCTAGGTGAGGTTTGTTTTATGTATGACTTTGTGTTGCTTGGTGAAAAAAAAAAAATTAAACTGTCGATAAAGAAGTGCTTGGTTAAAGTTTGACTATCTTTTCATTGTGGCAGGATATGTTGTCGGAATCCTGCCGCTATGGTGTGCAAACGCAAGTTCTTTCGGAAGCGCAGTTTGACTGCATTGTATACAAAGGCGCTTACGTAAGAATTCTGGTGCACACCTGCCGAGACACCATGAGGCTGAGTTCTTAAGGCCCTATTACACCAAGCAATTATCGTCCATAGTCAGCCAATTATTGGCCATTGCGGACGATAATCACTTGGTGTAATAGCTACTGTTAAAAGGCAACAATGTGCCAACATGCACAATGTCATCTGATCATTGTCTTTCAACATGTTGAAAAATTTTAGAATGATAACGATAACCACTGCTATGGGCTCCTCGGACGATCTTTAGATAGAGGCTCTCTTCGCCCACGCCCTTATCCGCTCACTGTCGGTGCATTTAATAGTGTCAGCAGCAAGCGGGGAACAAGGAGCAAGCGACCGCTGGTCTGACAGGTCGCACTCGCTTGCTCCTCACCATCGGCCCATGTTAGGGTATGTGCACACTACGAAATCCTGGTGGATCACCCACTGCAGATTTCACAGCTCACCCCCCACTTGTGGACGCTGGCGGACGTGAGCATCTCATAGGCTTCATTCTATGGTTTGCCAGATTCCACCGTCCAAAGAATAAGCAGGAGCGAGCTGCAGAATCCACGGCAGGTGATCCACTGGGATTTCATAGTGTTCACATACCCTAATAGTGCCTTTACCTAGTGGAGTCATTGTGTGATCGCATTTCGGCTGACTCTGTAGTCCTGTGCAAGGTAAAAAATATAGCTTAAGCAGTTTGATACCATGATGTAGCCTCCATGTGAGTACCCAGCATGCACCTCTCTGTAAATTCAGTGTAAGACAAAGGGGCAGGGCTTTATGTTAGGCCGGCATACTTATAATAAGAACTTACAAACGGCTACCTATAGCAATATTAGCTTACTAAGAGGTTAGGCTGGGTTCACACTACATTTTTTCATTCGTTTTGCAAAAAAAAGTATAGAAAAAACTATGCATTTGTGTGCATCCGTTTTGAACCGTTTTTCCATTGACTTTCATTATTTAAAAAAGGGGATCAAAACGCAACCTTTTTTTTAACATACACAAAAATAAGGTCAGCTACGTTTTTCATTTTTTATAATGGAAGTCAGTGGAAGAACGGATCAAAATGGATGCACACAAATGAATCCGTTTTTGCAAAAAAAAAAGTGGATGAAAAAAAACATCAAAAAGATCTGTCCTACTGACATGTTCCTTTTTGGTCTTTAGAGAGACATTCAAGAAAACTTTAGAGACACAGACAGTGAAATGATGAGCTATTGTACAGAAAGTACAACCTATGCTTTCCCTTACCTATAATGCAGGAATAGATTCTGCAGCAGATGGCCCTATATTGCTGCCATTAACAATCATTTGCCCTGTGGGCACGGAGCTGTCAGCATGCTTTCTGTACGGCTCTAGAATTGCTAAAAGCTAAAGAAGAGTACAGATTAAAAAGACCTGATCTGCAATGCTTTTCAAGAGCAAAATTATATTTATATATGTAATCAAATCATTAGATTCTGAGGAAGACAACGGTACAAATCAGCAATGGCGGGATAAATATCCTGCGGATGGTCAGGGCCTCCAATTAGCAGTAATAGATTTTATTATAGAAGAGAATAAGGTGGCAGAGAGTCTAGGCCAGCCGACTATTGCTAAAAAACAAAAACAAAACCAAAAAAAATAGTTCCTCCCAACCCCCGGCTAGACTCAGACCTGTCAGGCCAATGACATTTCGTCGTTGATGTCTACACCACATAGGATTTATCATGGCAATGATAGAATCTGCCACTTTAATTCATTTGTGTGATTGGCTTTAAAGAGGACCTCTCAAGAAATAACTTTGGTCAAAAGTTATTGATCACACCGGGTCTCACACAGCCGCCTTATCCTTATCCCGCCTACAATGTAGCCTCATAGACTTGCACTGTCTAAATTGGTTGTTACGAAGTTAGAAGGGTCTCAGCAGTTAGACCTGCAACGATCAATAACTTTTGACATGCTAGATGACATAACAAAAGGTTTTGGATCCAACAGCACCCTGGAACTAGGTCCAGTATGTGGCATGCAGGTTGGAGGATGCATGCTAAATTGTCAGCTATCCCTATACTGACCAATAGTCCATGAAACATAGAAGAGTCCATCAGCATCCAGTATGCAGTCAGTTTCTTCAAGCTTTATTGCATAACTAAGTACCTAACATATGTTTTAAGCCAATGGGTCTTTATCAAGCATTGGGTCGAAACATCGCTGTTGGACTCAATGCTTCAGGCCTGATGAAGTTATTTTTCACATCCGTGACTCTAAGTTTAATATTTTACCTTGGATTTTTTTACAGGCTGAAATTGGCAAAATTCCCCGATGTACTGTAGGTTCTTACTGT
Source organism: Dendropsophus ebraccatus (assembly GCF_027789765.1). Taxonomy (NCBI): domain Eukaryota; kingdom Metazoa; phylum Chordata; class Amphibia; order Anura; family Hylidae; genus Dendropsophus; species Dendropsophus ebraccatus. The sequence continues at coordinate 48,532,679 of NC_091468.1, forward strand.
TCTTAGACGTTCAAGGAATCCGATATTAATATCACTAAAATTAAGTTTTTAACTTTTTCTTTCAATTTAGCTAAACATGTTTTAAAGATATTTCTGAAGTGCAAATAGTAGAATTATTCTGTTTGATGAATACTTAGGTGTTCTTTGAGCTATAAGTATTCTTTTTGTTCTTAGATATGAAAGATCTGGAGATCTGTGGAATGTATAATGTGGTTTGGCCATAGGAAATCTTTTCTGACTCACCCAAACAAAAGTGTGGGTTCCCTATAGTATATAATTTATTCATGCTCATAATTTTTTACAGTTCTGATGGAGTGATGTGTGTATTATTAAAAGTTCGCGACAGTAATATAAAGTATATTAAAGGGGTTGTTCACCAAAAAAAAAAAAATTCTTTCAACTTAGAAAGTGCCAGAGTTGTAATTTACTTCCAGTACTTGTCAGCTGCTGTATGTCTTGCAGGAAGTGGTGTTTTTTCTCCAATCTGACACAGTGCTCTCTGCTGCCACTTCTGTTCATGTCAGGAACTGTCCAGAGCAGTAGCAAATTTCCATTGAAAACCTCTTCTGCTCTCCAGACTGGAAAAAATACACCATTTCCTGCAGGACATACAGCAACTGATAAGTACATTACAAATCTCTGGCACTAGTTGATTTGAAAGTTCTTTTTTTTTTGGGAACTACCCCTTTAATAGATATTGATTAATTGCTTTCCTTATCTACATCTGTGTATTTATGAGTAGCTAATATAGATAGGCCCTGCCTCCTACTTTCTGTGTTGGTATATCTGTTACAAGGGCGGACTAAGCCTAACAACAGGCAGTGAACAGCAAATTGCATGGAAATGCAACCTCTAGTGGCCAAAACTTGACATTTTTCAGAGATAAGGAGTAATTTTTTGGTAAATGAAGTGATTTATAAATATGCTAAGAATTACATAGGCCTTTATATGGAGGGAAGCTGTTTGTAATGACAATGACCTTTTAGTTGTAGTGACAAATTGGAAAACCTGTTTTACCTTGTTTCCTCATAATGAATAATGCATTATGTGAAGCTTATGAAAATGCTAAATTGCTTTAAGCTTATATATTCCCATGCAGCTAAGGGTCCTTTTACATGGTCCGACATGGGGCCGTGCAAAAATACTAACAAGTCCCGATCAGCGAGGACAATAATCGAGAAGCCGGCTGCTCAAACGATCCATGTATCGTTCATGTGGTCATTGAAACTGACAGCACAGATATGCATATTTTGTGCTTTCAGTTTCCAGATCAGACATAAAGTGCATATATCTCTGGCATCCCGCTCTCCTGTCCTGCTCTTTGGCCAGCTGTCAATCATTCTGGAGGAGGTTGCAGCCTGAAGATACTTCCGGGAGCCAAAGAGCAGGGTGGGAGAGCTGGAGAGTGGAGTGCCAGATCACACAGCAACACTGATGATATGTATGCACTGCTTGTGTGATCTAGAAACTGACAGCACAAATGTATGCTTCTGTGTGCTGTCAGTTTGCCTTTGCTGTCAGCCGCACATCTCCTGTTGACACAAGAGCCCGGATCAGCTAAGGATCTGTTTTTTTCCCCTGCTCCTAGGTTCATTGCCGTCACTTTTACAAGGGCCAATTATCGGCCGGTGTAAAAGGCCCTTTACAGCAATTCTTTATACTTCAAGGCCATTAACGTTAATGGATCTCCTCCAACATGATCTTCTGACATGGTAGATGGGCAATAAGTAAAGGGCCATTTTGAGTGTCCTCATCAAACCCTGTGAACTTGTGGCTACTGTGCATTTCTAATGATACATTGGCGGTCCAATGTAGTGTTAATCTGTCTCTATGGTCTTTTATGCTAACCATCGGGGGTGTAGTTAGGCTTTGTCTTGATTAATTGTCACATTCTTAGTAGACCAATGACATTACAATTAACTCTTCTGAAATACCCCAAAGAAAGTGCTTCATTATGATAAAATGTCTGTGTATCCCAAAGTGAACCCAATCAGTTCTTATTTTGGCTTTGTGTCTCCGCTAGTGGAATATGACATTTTATGTGATTGCATCCTTGACCTGTAACTATAAACTAATTAGTTATGTCTCCGAGTGTAAAATAATTCATTTACTGAAGATGTTTTCTAAAGTAATTATATCCTCCCTGTCACTTGAGGAACGGAACTGACCTCGGACCCTTTGTCTTCTAATTCCATATTCTGTAGGTCAACTTTAGTAACAGTGCATAGAAATAAAACTTGGTATCTTGTCTTGGAGGAAAATTCACTTAAAGGGGTATTCTGGTAGAGGGGGATTATATTTCTTTAACTCCTTAACACCTTAGCCAATTTAATTTTTTGTGTATTTTTTTTAACAGTTATAATTTTTTTTAATTTTTCCATGTACAGAATCATATGAGGGCTTATTTTTTGCAGGACCACTTGTACTTTGTAAATACACTCTTCCTTTTTCCATAAAACATGCGGCAAAAACGGAAAATTATTTGTGAGATGAAATTGAAAAAAAAAATTCACTACAATTACAACGATGCCCAATTTATAGAATTCTGATTATATTTTATTACTTTTAAAAAATGAAAAAATTAAAAAAAATGTATTGAATTTATAATTTATTAGTTTCCGCATGAAGCAATACCAAATATATTTACTTAATTTTTTTGTATTTTTATTTTTTTTTATTTTATTTAAATGAAACTTTTATTATGGGATGGATTTATATATATTTTAAGGCAATAGTTTTCATTATGGCTGTAGTTTTCCAGCGCTGCACTGACCATAGCTGACAATGCAACAACGGCCGTAGGGCTCACACATAGCATGCACTATGGCCATTGTTGATGCAGCTGTAAAAAAAAAACTGCGACGGAGGTCTATGACTAATTGGATTGCAGGCACACCCAAAGGTGCCCACAAACCAATTAGAAATTAAATATATAAAACAGCAACTGTTGTTTCACACTACAAACACGGCCGTGTCAATCAACGGCTGCTGTTTTATTAGCGGGTAAACATAGACTAAAAAACTTTTTCTTTTTACGTGCATTTTTCACTCTATGGGGCAATACCTTAATTGCTCTGAAAAAAATCAATGCAGTACCTATGTACTGCATTGTTCCATCATCTTGGCAATTGATATCTACAGCCGGTAGTTATATGATTTTAAGTTAATGGGTTAATAAAGTTGTAAAATTAAAGTAATATAACTTTAGTAACAAAAAAACATGTTTGAATTGAATATCAGCAGTGACACCAATAGCCACGATGCCCGACACAGCAGAGGGTCCATGATACCCCTTACTGCTGCTATTTTCAGTAAAAATGTAAAAGAAAATAAACATTTTCCACAATACTTAAAATATTCTAAAACTTAAAATATTAGGTTTCGTTGAAGTTCCAGTTTTAAGTAGTATTATGGCCATTATACGTTAAAATATTATGTAGTTTATTTATTACAACAAGTGTGGAAAGGAAAATCTACACAAACTTATTTAAAAAAAAATTGCCTCTGAATAGATTATAAGTAAACACAGTGGAGAATCTGTATTCGAAACTTACAGTACATCAGTTCTCCCTAAAGTTGGTTATACATACTGTATAAGATAGCTATAGGCCAAATGCTCACTGCAATCTCTCCCAACCCCATCATAAAAATGCAGGCTCTTTCTGGCTGACAGCAGCTAAGCTCAACATGAAAGAATTGGACAAGTAAAAATCCAACATTCTCAATATTTTTTTTCTCCCCCAGAATCTATTATCAGGCGAGCCACATATTCAAACTTGCGAAGGTACGTCACTGCATAAGGCTGGGTTCGCACTGCGTTTTTTTCAATCTGTTCAAAATATACGTTTTTAATTGGTTACTTTTAATGGAAAGAAAAACGTAGTCAACACTACTTTTGTGTCCGTTAAAAAAAAAAAAAATTCCCCATTATTTTATAATGGAAGTCAATGGTAAAAAGGATGACACACAATTGCATCCTTTTTTGCATCCACTTTTTGTTTCCGTTTTTTCCATAAAACGTATACATTAAACGAGTTGCAAAAACGCAGTGTGAACTCATTACGCTATTTACCTGATTATCTGTATGCATGTGAACTCTAGACCGAAACATACGCAATTTGTATGCAAATGAATACAAATAAAATGAGTACGCAATTGAGTAATCTACGCTTTGTAACCTGTAATTTGCACGCTTCTACTGTATGTTTGTTATGTGTTCGTGAATGTTCGGCGAACACGAACCCGAACCGGTCACGATCATTTTTTTTTTTTATGTTCATGTTCGGGATCCGAACCAAACTTCGGAATGTTCGCTCATCACTAGTTATGATCTTGAGGCAAAACATAATATTTTGCGCTTTGGAGAATAAACGTAATGTTGTTAGCGTATGTCACTTATTATCAGATATATGTATGAGAGGACTCTGCAGTAGTAATTCCAGGATTCTTATATCCCCCTTTTGTGTTTTCTCCCCCCTCCTTTTTTTATTGGATAATATGTATTTCCATATTCTGCTTTGTGCATGTTTTGAGGGCTAACAGTTTACACTTACCATACATTTCTCTAGTCCCCACCTCTTTTAGGTTACACATTTTGGCGCAAAACAGGATTTATCCAGAAATTTTGAACTTTTTGATGCTTGGCATACTTTAATATAAAATTCCACCCAGTGTGTTTATGGGCAGACACCTATTTATTGTTCTGTAAATGAAGCCTATTCAGTGTTCTACTAGCATGTTGTGATATTGTGTTGAATTGATTTCAAGAGGAATTGGACAGTATTCCTTTAACCAGATCAGAAGTAATCCTTAACCAAATTAATAGTAAACGTAATGGGAAACCATTAGCAGCACTTCAATATCTCTGCCCTGCAACACAAGGGGAAGAAATTGAATTTGTATTCATAGCTTGGAATTAAAAAAAGAAGGGGGGGGGGTGCATGATTGAAACGTTACTATACCGTTTGTTAGAGGGTTAAATTGGCACCTTGGCGCATAGCTAAACCTTTACATGTGTCAGAGACATAGCAAAAGTTTTCTGGGTGTTCAGACCCCCTACTTATTATGAAAACAAGCTGGTAAAGGCCCACGCTTAGCGCTTTCTCTCCCGGGTCTGTGTCACATGACCTAGATGGACTCTCGGTGCAACTCTAAGGGGCCGTCCAGGTCTCATAGAAACTGAATGGAGACATAGCAGACTTATTCTGCTGATCAGTGGCATGTCAAAAGCATTTTTTGGTGACAGGTACACATTAAGGCTACCTTCACACAATGTAACTTTTCTATTAATCACAGACGTTGTTGCTGATTTGTAAAGTTATGTTGCACTGCAGTTAGTATACACTTCATCAGGGATCGCTAGTGGCTGCAGGAAAAAATTTACATGTCAGTTATGTGCGGCCGCTATTCATTGAATAGCGGCCGCACCACACTAACAGCTCACACAATGGAGAGCGAGTCTCTGGCACTCTCCATTGTGTGCTATGGTAAATTGGGATGCGGGAGCAAACGAAGTTCATCCAGAGGAAAAAAAAAAGTTTTTAAATCCACTGGTGTCTGAATGAATTTCAATTTAAATATCTCAGGTCTTCCAGTACTTACCAGCTGCTGTATGTCCTGTAGGAAGTGCTGACACAGTGCTCTCTGCTGCAACTTCTGTCCGTGTAAAGAACTGTCCAGCACAGGAGAGTTTTTCTGTCACGAACAGAGGTGGCAGCAAGAATGCACCGTTTGCTGTGGGGCGTACAGCAGCTGATAAGTACTGGAATTCTTGAGGTTTTTAACTAGAAGTAATTTAGAAATCTGTATAACTTTCTGACACCAGTTAAGTTAAAAACATTTCCCCCCACAGGAGCACCCCTTTAAATAAGCTTCAGAAGGGAGATTTTTCAGTAAACTGAATACAAGAACAAGGGCACACAATCTGCGGTTAGTTGGTGGAAAACATTAGCAACATTAGAAAATATTACTTTACTAAACGAGTAGTAGATGCTTGGAACAAACTGCCAGCAGATGTGGTTATAAATCCAAAGTAAAGAAATATACTGTACACTGAAAAAACAGCTTTGGCTGTCCAGGCATGATGGGAATTGTAGTTTTTCAGCAGCTGGAGGGCCGAAGGTTCCCCATCCCTGGTCTAGATTTTAACTTTGACTTTTAGAAAAACTACATTTAGTGATTCGACACCCAGGATATTCAATATTTGTTGGCTAACAGAGGCAATATAATTAATTCATTACCAATATCAATATGCATGCTCACATATAAAAATCCATGGCATGGCCACAAGCAGAATGACTAATACATGAGAGTTAATCTAATTATGTGCTCGGAAATTTGCTTCTTACCCAGAATGTGGAAAATATTTTCTTTGCATGGAAATGAGAAAACTGTAGCGGTGATTTATGCTATTATATCATTAAGGATCCAGATTTATGTTATTACAGAAGATCCGCCATACTTTTCTATAATCACGTTACACAAATGAGATAAAATAGGACATTTAGTGACCCCTGATAAGTTCCACAATGTTCACATCTCCATTGAGTTTAGAATATTAACGGTTGCTTGCAATGTCTAAAGTTGCCCATTGTGTGGCCTGCCATATTGTTAGATCAGAGAGGACCTAGTGCCCTAAAAGAAGGACAGCTATGTGTCCAAACCCTCTTGGTACCTGGCAATGGGGTCCTTAGGGGCATAGCTCGAGTGGAGTCAGTGGTGCGAGCTATAGAGATGTCTTCAGGGATCTGCATACATTACCAACATCTACTTTAGTCATAGAATTCTTAGGGGTCGAGCTCACAATACCAACCATGTTACCTTCTCTATACAGGGCTGTATTAACAGCTGCTGCTGCCCTGGGCACTAAACTTGCAGACGCAAGTTTAGGTAAGTAATAGCTCCAGGCGTCATATTTAACACCGCCACACCAGACCTGACCAATACCGCCATACTGCGTGAATGGCGTTACCAGGAGCGCAAACTGCTCGGCATGCGCTGCCATTTCCAGCAACGGCGCATGCGTGCAATAACATGACAATGGGAAGCAGGAGGTAGGCCAATGGGTAAATATGCAGGAAAACAGGGTGGAGGAAGTAGTTGTGGGGCATGCCGAGGTGCGGCACAAACAACAAGCCACTACTCCTCTTTGACACTTGCTTAGACTGCGTTTGTAAAGAACATAGGGTCCGGTCCCGGTGCTGACAGATTCCCTTTAATAATAGGGGTTATTGTCCATATGTCAAGTAATTTCACCCCCATTTGTAGCTGTCTGAAAACAGCCTTTATATTTTCATACAAGTGTACGACATATAAAAGACGAAGAAGCCTTCCAGATAATTTCATATGTCATTATTGATGAACAGGTTGGGTGTAAATATCAATGCTTACCCTGAAACGAGTCAAATAAAAGGAGATTAAACAAACCCACAACAGATGAACAGGAGCTTAAATGTCAGTAAATTTTAATAGAACTCAGTTTGACTGACAAACCTATATGTAATCCACCGAATAAATCGCTGTCACCTTTCTTGAGCGTTGACTTGGAGACTGCATAGGACAGGCTATGGACAACGAGGAATATTTGCAATCAATGGACCTTCGTGTACTTTTTTTACACTAGTTTTTTAGGTGAAAACGTTGATAAATTCCTCCTGCCATGTACAGAATTATTGTATCTTAAAGGGCAACTCCAACAGGAAAAAAAATTCGAATTTCAACATGTGCCAGAAAGTGCCAGAGAATTATAATTGTCTTCTATTAAAAAATCTCATGTCTTCCAGTACCTGTTGTATGTCATAGATAAGGATATGCAGGACATACAGCGGCTGATAAGTACTTTCTGACACTGGTTAATCTGAAAGATTTTTTTTTTTTTTTTTTACTGGAGTTGCCATTTAATGAGAACACAACAAAGATTTAAAACACTTAAAAAACATAGATCATCAGGGAAATGGAGGTCATGGTCACAGTGTAATGGAAAGCATGTCACAGAAATTACTAATGAGAAAGGAATACATTCTATAGTATGCATATAGATTATGAATGAATACATACATGTAAAATATCCAGGTACATGCTACAAAAATGAGTACTGCATAACAAAGTTACTCCGCCATATATATCCCATATACAGTAAATACCTTACACCGCAGGATATATATATATATATATATATATATATATATATATATATATATATATGTGTATATATTCTTACAATTAATTCCCAAAGGTTGCCTACAATTGTCTGACTAAATAAAGGTAAGGCTAGCTACAAAGCTATGATTTTACTATACCACTAGGGTTAATTTAGATAGAAACCTACTCATTAGAATTATGTAGAATTATGTGCAGAATTTTTTGTATCTTTATATAACTAATTGATCTCAGACTATTATATATTTTGGAGACTACCTTTAAAGCCGACTCTTGCCCAAGTAATTGCATCTACATTAACCATGTGAAAGCAGAGGTTTTAGCTCCAGAGTTGTAACTGGAAGCAGACTGCACTGCTATCGTAAAAAATTATGTGCAGAATTTTACCATATCTTTATATAACAAATTGATTTCAGACCATTAAATATTTTGGAGACTACCTGTAAAGCCGACTCTTGCCCAAGTAATTGCATCTACATTAAGGCCTTGAGCACACACTGTAAGAGACCGGACGTTCCGGGACCCAGCCGGTTCATGGAACGGGTGGCCTCTGAAAAGATAATCCTGGCCTGTACTGCAGTACCGGCTGGATAATCTTTAGCGCCGTAGAGTTCTGATGCGGGTGCAGCCGTGCGCGCCCGCATCAGAAATCCTCATTGCACACTATGGAGCATGCGGCTGCAGCCGCTCGCTCCATAGTGTGCACTGACAGGGTTTTCTATGGCCGCTGTTCAATGAATAGCGGCCACAGAAAACTGACATGTCAGTTGTTTGCGGTGAAGCTAGAGATCGCGTCTGGAGCGTATACTATGTGTACACGCTCCGGCCGGGATTCCATAGACAGCAATCGGCAACAATGGGCGTACTTTTACGAAAGTATATACGTTGTGTGAACATAGCCTTAACGTGTGAGAGCAGAAGTTTTAGCTCCAGAGTCGTAAGTGGAAGCAGCTTGTGCTGCTATCGTAAAAGACTCAAAATTCTGCAGATTTGGAGGTTATATACATCATGGTTTCCTGCTCACCTCCCTCTACATATGTATATAATACAGATACCCCCAGCTCTCTCTTTTCTGACCTTGGTGGGATGGAAGACATTTGAGAAGCCTAAACAAGATGACTTCTGATGTTACAGCAACAAGTGTTTTACACAAAGACAATTTTGACGCTTGGAGGGTTTCCAAATATTGACACTTATCCAGAGTGTCTTCCTAAGAGAGAAAAATTGTCTCAATCAGCCGTGTTTACTGAAAGTCATTCTCATTAGTTAGGAAGTTGATGCTGGGATGTATATGAGGAATACTACAACTCATGTCAACATTGCTAGATTCAGGCACTCCGACATTCAGTGATTGCTGAGGAGGCGCTTCCACCTATTTCCTGTGGGTTAAAAAAGGCTCGATCCCCTAATTAAGTATGGCCTAAATTTAAAAATAAAATGCTCCAAAAAATGCACCGATAATTGTTCTAAACTTAGACTAGACAGCCTTCATATATACAGATTTATCAAACAGCTTCATACACCTTTGCACATTTTAAGACTGTCCCTCTAAGTTTGCTGAAGACTTAAGCCCCTATTACTCTCAGCGCTCATTTGCTCCTCGTCCTCCGGTTGCTGCCGCCGCTATTACACGCTGCGGCAGCGAGCAGGTAAGTGCAGGGGAGGCCGCAGGGGGGCTGCCCGAGTGATTGCTAGATCATCCTGGCAGCCCATAGAGGATGGCGCAGGTCTGCTGCCACCGCTGCTATTCAACGGGGTGCCGGCAGCAGATCGCTGCTATCACAATCGTTTGTCTTTCAACATGTTGAAAGAGAAACGACTGCAACGATCAACCAACATCGTTCATGTCGGCTGATCGTTGCCTTCTATTACACGGGACGATTATCGGCTGTAACGGCCGATATCGGCCGAATACTGACAGTAATCGTTCTGTGTAATAGGGCTTTAAAGCTGGATTAGATGGCTGTATTAGACAGCTCTATATTCGTGCTGCTGGGACTTCGGGAACATTGCTAGAGAAGTTTGTGCAGTCCTTTTCTTTAATCAGCCACACGCCTTCAATTACACAGAGATATGTGCGGATGGCCGCTGAAAGAAAACGATCAGCCGATAAGCAAGTGTTATAGCACATTCTACGTTTTCTGCATGGTTTTCGGCCTTTGGATGCCAGTAGGAAATGTTGAGGATTTGAAGCACACTGGCTGTAAAACTATGGTAGCTGACTACTAATAAAATCTTCTATATTTAAAATCTATGTTTACATAAAAAAGACTCACTTACCCAAAATGTCTTTATTCAGGTCACCCCTAGAGCCTACAGTACCTGCGGTAAATGCTTAGGTTGGGACCTGTGGTTGTCACAACTGGCCTTGAAACTAAATGCTCGGGTGCTCGTTACTTGAGAAGAATTTTTCCCGATACTCGGGTGCTCGTTTCGAGTAACAACCCCTATTAAAGTCAATGGGAAACGCGAGCATTTTTGCTCGGCACAGGAAAGGTTGTGTGAAAACCTGTCAACCTCAGAAAATGATGGAAACACCACGGAAATGGACAGGAAACAGCAGGGGCAGCATGCATGGATGCCTCTGAGGCTGTCTAATCGCACCATTACGCCAAATTCTGGGCAACAGCATGGCAGTGATCACACAGTGAAGGATTAAAACAGAGTTAGCATATGAACCATACTGTATGCCACCCTCTTACAAAGGGCAATAAACAGTGAGCCTGGATGTGGCTGCACTAAGAAATAAAGAAATAAGAAAATATACTGGTCACACTAGTTTTTGGAGGTTGTCGTATAGTCTGTGTGTAAGTGGTGGTATATGGTGTATGCCACCTGCCACAGGACAATAAGCAGTGAGGTTCTATGCAGCTGTACTATGAATCACAGCACTACAATGTTCAACAGCAGCACCACCAGCCACAAAAAAAATATTTTAATACTGAGGACTTCTTTGGGGTCTGTATGCAATACCAGCTTTCCCCTTTTTGCCAGCAATCAATCACCACAGTGTGCTGCTAAAATCGTGGTAACTGCACTGCAAGTCCCAGCCAGCAGTCTGGAGTAATCCAAAATAAATAAAAACTTTAAGCCCTTACAAGGGATGTTTGGTTCTTTCTATAGTATCCCTGCCTATTGGAACGCTAATTCCCTTCCTAACGCTCTCCCTGACAAGCAGCAGCTCTGTCCCTAATCGCTTCCAGCATGCATGGCCGCCGGCCCAGATTTTTATATGCCAGGGTCATCTGATCTGGCCAACCAATTGCTGCTATCGACACGTATGGGTCCCACATCATCTCAGGATGTACCAAAGAGTCTCCTGCATGTTTATTGGCTGAGAAATTGCACCCAAACTTACAGTAAAAGGATGATGCCATTTTCTCGAGTATCGTGAGATGCTCGTCCGAGTACCATCGAGTACCCTAATACCTGAATGAGTACCAAGCTCCGACGAGCATGCTCGCCCATCTGATGGCTGCAGGCCCCCGTCTGGATATTTAGAATGGTAAAAACCAATAACTTTGAGTCAGAAGGCATAAAATTTGAGCTTTTGCCTAGAAGATCACTTTCCAAACCTCTGATGGGAAGAACAGAGTCATCTAGCCCTTCATTCATAGCATTCACCATTGCCCTGTTCATACAGAGAAGTGTCCACCATCATTTCAAGTGAAAATAAGAGATTTATCCTTAAAAAAAAACTTTTTTGCTTACTTGATTTTAATTACTTTTTATTCCATGTCTTTGTAGTAAAAGGAACATCTACTGTATGTGATAATAAGAGGTCTTCAGGCATCCATAAAAACGTGCTGGCTCTGTAGAAAATGAACAAAATTGCCGCCAGTAATTAGCAGAGGACGGATGTCTGGCTCTGACCTCAAAAGCAGGCGGAAGAAACAAACATCCAGGGATTGAAGGAGCCAAATGGGAGCTCCAATGGGAGCTGTAGTTTTAAAAAAAATTTTATTCTATACCCCAACATTATGAAAAGTTTTATGAACACCGTAGTACCCCTTTAAGGCTATGTTCACACGTCGTAAGAGACCTACCTCTGAAAAGATCATCATGGCCGGTACGTTCTGATGCGAGCGCATCTGTGCGTGCCCGCATCAGAACTCCCCACAGCACAGTGTGCACTGACATGGTTTTCTACCGCCGCTATTCAATGAATAGCCGCCACACAAAACTGACGTGTCAGTTGTTTGTGGCGCTGCTAGGGATCCTTGCCAAAGCGTATACTACAGTATGTGTGTACACACCGTCCGGGATCCCATAAACAGCAATGGAACGAATATTCTCGTAATAATCACGGCCGTTGTACGAAAATTTACATTGTGTGAACATAGCCTAAGGCTGCATTCACACATACTGTAAAATTGTCCGTGGTCGCTGTGAGTTCAGCCATTCACACAATCCGTGCCGCGACCCCCAACATGACACTGATCCTCCCCGCCAGCAGGCAGAAGAGATGACAGGAACGCACAAGGCAACTGCTTAAATAACCCCCCCCCCCCCGGTGCCAGTGAAGATGTGAGCCAGCCGGCTTAGGGGGAGTAGGTGGGTAGTTGTCTTCTGCGCTCCTGTCATCTCTGCTGCTGGGCTGTGGAGGGGCTGCACTCCTCTTGGGTGATCTGTGCCGCGGTCCTCTTCCGTTGCAGATCACGGAACGGATTGTGTGAATGAGGCCTAAGTGTGAGCTTACTTTATTACGGTAATATATATGGTCATCATGAGCTTATCTTTATATTCATATTTCTATTTGGGCCAAAAGTCACCATTCATGTAAGTTCTGATTATAGTTGACGTAACATGACGATAATAGATGTATTTAGAGAAAACAGAATAATTCTCTGGCTTGTGACTTAGCATTGTATGATGGGTTTACCACAACATTAATAGAGGTCACATCCTATTCACATCTTATTATGTGGGGGCATATTCCATTAGATAATGCGAGTGACCCAGGTCATGTATTACCGAAGCTAAACCCATTCAAAATTCTATGTGCACGTGACGCGGAGAATCTCATTCACCCTTCTAGATTAAAAGTCTGCATTGCCTTTTCCCAAAAAAAAAACAGTCGTCCTTGCATTATGGTAAGCATACGTTCCTTGCATTAGATTGGATTTTATAATTAGCCTTCTATGATTGAGCGCATCAAGGGGATTGCCAACAAAGATGAATTTCATTTTAGTGTGTATAATTTTCATTCTTAACCTTGTGCATTCGTACCATGAAAAATAATGAATTCATTCCATAATGGTGATGTGAGGGAGTAATTCAGTATTTTTACATAATTATAATTATAACTTAGCCATGTTTGAATGTAATGAAATGAATGTAATTTCTGTTTAACTTACCTTAGGCTCTTTCTACAATTAAATTTTTTTTGAATAGAAGGAGTTTTACTGATTGGTATTGGGGGGGGGGGGGGGGGGGGGGGGTTGTGGGCAGAACAGATAGCCCAACTTTGTGTTGTTTCATTCTTAACAAAATCGGTAATAGTTGTGTTTTTATATCTGTGTCCATGGGTTTGATACTGTAAGACCTTTACAAATTTGTATATAGGGATAGAGATTACAGCACTCCGAGGACTACATGGAAGGAAGCTCCTCCATATACATATTACATAGATAAAACTCGGCACTCAACTTGAAAATGAATCACATAGCAAAGTGTTCGCAGGACGTGTTTCGGCTATTCACTTTATCAACTGCCAGTTGGCTGAAACGCGTCCTGTGAACATTGAAACGTCATTCTACAATAAACTTTCAAGTTCATCAGAAGTGGTGAGTGCCGGGATTTTTCGTTGCTATTTGTACATTTATAGACCTGCTCTAATGAAGTTGCTTATCAGCAGAGGAACAGTGTCAGTCTGTTCATGCTTATTATGTTTATCTGCCACCCTGAGTGCTTCTAAATGTAAAACAATTTCACTGACTATCCCCTTTAAGGTGCCTAAAAACCAAGTAAAGTTGTATGGGGGCCTCCTGACTTTATGATATGTCACTGGAAAGAAGGAATGGAAGGGCTAGATTTCTCCCACACTCATTTGTTCTTTTGGCTGTAGCTTACCCATGAACATGCGGCCATGCCAAATGTTTATGTATATAGGAGGTCAACCAAAACACCGCAGAGACACCATCACATCACCACACCATCAGTGTGGAGTAGGTTTCTGGCTAGTGGGAGCAATGCATGCACTTACTAGGCATTGCTCCAACTAGCCAGAAACCTACTCCACAGTGATGAGGGGCAAAAACCCCGAAACAGCTGTCTGTGGATGGATACCTTGCTTAGGTGGTTTCCTTAATTGGAGACATTCCTTGGCTTGGTTGTTCCTTCCCGGAGGAAGGTCTGGCTAGTTCACTGACGTCGAGACACGTGATGGTGTCTCTGCAGGGTTCTTTTGCATATGCAAATAGGAGGGCAAGGAGAAATAATTGTTGGCCAAATGATTGCTTCAACAGCTATTAAAGTGGCACTCTGGGCTGGGGGGCTTTTTTGCATATGGTCGAGGAGGAGGTGGGTGAAGGCAACAATGTCCATTTACCTCCCCAGTTCCAGCGCCGAGTCCCTTCCTTATCTTTCCCCCCCTCAATCCCCCACTAGGAAGTGAAGTAAACTCATTCTTCCCCAATGACTGTTGACCCCAGGCTGTTCTGTGACAGCCATTTTGTGACAAAGACATCATCAAGAGGGAGGCGGGTCTAAGCCCTGTTAGGCCAGCCTCCCTTTGTCAGATCACTCAGGTTGGTCAGCTCTGATTGGCTGAGCAAGATGTAAGCTATCTAACAGTTTTACAGAGTCAGTTAGACATCACAAGAGACAAAGTGCATCATGGGAAAGCCCAAACCAGGAAGTAAGGAAAAATAAAGACACCAACTGGAGCTTCAGGGACCTGCAAACAGCAGGAAATTCAAACGGAGACTCTGGAGGGATGGTAAATGTAAAAACTACATTTATGATTGATACCCGAGAGCTTATCCTCTATGTAGGTAATGTTGTTTATGGCATCCGTTTAAGTTCTAATTACAGTTAAAAATATTTATCCATTATTACTTTTTAATGTAGAAGAAAAATGTTCTGAAGTTTTCTAATTGCCTTATAATATTAGAAGTCAAAGGATAGCAAGAACTGTGCAGGTCCAACACCCATTACCAAACAGATCAGTCCCGCTCGGCTAACCACATGAAAGTATCGGTAAAAGTTCTCACATGTTTCTACTGGATATTTATGCTTTTAATTAGAAGTCAGAAATAGATAGAGAAATTAATGAGATTAGTTTCTTCCTGTACGGTGTTTCTTTTATTGACAAAAATATCTTAAAAGGCGTCTTATTCATCTGGTTCTGGTGGATGTAACATCAGTTCAATCAGAGGTGAGAAGGTCACTGTAATTGTAAACTCCATGATGAATGGATGGATAGATAGATAGATAGACAGATAGATGATAAAAGATAAATAGATAGATAGACAGACAGACTTTCCTACTATAAAGGTAATACAATACTATCTAGCGCTTTATGGAAACTTCAAAAAGCTGTTTGTTTGGGTTCAAGGAGTGGGACCCCCACTACTCACATAGTGATGGCTTATCTACATTAAAGGATGTATGTTTTTAAATTTCGGGGGCGTTTCCCAGGATTAGAAAATCCTGGCGATTTCCTTTCACTGTTATACCTGTCCAGAGGACATGAATGGCCCCACAGCTTAGCATCTTTTACATAAATGGAGCTGAAACTGCAGGACTGGACACCATCCAAGTGCTTTTGTTTGGTGCTATTTTTGCAAGAAAGCTTCCATTTTTTTTACTCTAATTCTGGAAACCTCTTCCCTTTCAGTGGATAATTTAGCAGATCTACGTAAATGCTTCTTGGAAAGCTGGCTGACAACTCCCGTGTAGACAGTAATGGTTATCATTAGGCAGAAATGGGTTTTTATTAACATTTACAAAATAAAACAATTCTAGGACATTAGAATGAATGTTTGATAAAGCAATAATAGAATGATATTAGATGTACTATCCACACTATATCATACAATGACACAGAAAATAACTCTGAACCACCATGACAGCCTGTCATTGAAAAGATCCATACGTTTTATTGAGTAATGGCGTTTTACATGTAACAGATAAGCCATTGATCATGAAATGAGTCAATCATCTGCACAGGCTGCTGAGCTGGGATATTCATCACGTATCTGTCATGCAAACTGCACATAGAAAATGATGCACTGTACTATGCTCAGTAACATCTACTTGGCTAGTATCATATGCAGAGATGAGCGAATCACTCGTAAATAGGTTTCGCAAAGTACGAACAAATTTCATTAAAAATAGTGGCGAGCGAACATGTTCATAAATTGGTAGTTCGTATGTTCGTACGGACAAGCTGCTAATTGTCGGTGTTGGCCGATACGAACAATTTATTCGATGACCAGAGTGCGATTTTTCGATGACCGATGTTCGGAGCTAAGCGAATATGCCGAATTCCGATTTGCAGATTCGCTTTGCAAATTTGCTAAACATGGCGGCCGCAGTAGCGAATGACATGCTAGCTTACACGTACACAGTTGCAAACATTACGCAGTTGCGAACATCACAAGATAAACATTCCTATGTTCGAAAAATGTTTGTTATAACTATTCTGATCATCCAACAAATTGTTCGCTTCGGCGCACACAGACAATAATGGCATTTTCGTTCAAACATTCATGAACATGTTCGCTCGCCACTATTTTTTTTTTACTTTAATTTATTTTTCTTGCAAATATTAAAAAACAAATTCATTTTACATCCAGAAGTTATCACCAAAATCTGCAGGTACGCTTTCACTCGCATATGTGCATAAAGCAGATTGAGACAAATAGCAAAATATACGATAAAAAAAACTAAATAAGAATCATATTCTTATCACTCTTTCCCGAGGGCATGTCTCCCTAAACCACCTAAATTTAAACAAATCCCAAAATCACATATCTACCCTTCCTTCCTCCTTTAATTATCACAAAAAAACGATATGTCTCGGTTAAGCGCTCGCCCAGAATGGGCAAACCCCAGACCGCACGCCCCTATCCCCTTCACCCACACGGCTTCCCCCCCGCCCCCAAGCCCGACCAGACTGGTAGCACGAGATGCAAATTCACCACTTAATATCAAAAGAAGAGAGAGGATAATCTAAATTATTGTCGGAGATGAGGTATAGGCAGGGCCGTCTTAACAGCATTATGGGCCCCTGGGTGCAGAGGTGCGAATTAGGCCCCACCCCCCGCGGCCGCCGCCATCAAAACCCCCCCATCTTTGCAACCCTGCCCCTAGCCAGTACAATTACGTACAATAAAAAAATACAAATTATTGTTAACATAAACTTTAATTCACAACACAGTCTTTCAGCAGCGCAAAAACAAAAAATAACCGTGCGTGCCTCACCAAACCAGACCAGGTTGGCTTCAAAGTATCCAAAAAACGCAATGGAGACAGCACTTCCAACAGCAATCTTCAGGGTTTATTGTCACACCAGTGCAACATGTCTCATATATACAGAGGGGCAACAACATGACTATTATTTATGAGAACCATGTTGTCTCCCTGTATGTATACTGTATAATACAATATACAGGGAAACAACATGGTTCATATATAGAGAAGGGCAAAACAACATGTCTCATATATACAGAGGGGCAACAACATGACTATTATATTATATATGAACCATGTTGTTTCCCTGTATACAGAATACAGGGAAACAACATGGTTCATATATAATATAATAGTCATGTTGTTGCCCCTCTGTC
This sequence comes from Dendropsophus ebraccatus, assembly GCF_027789765.1. NCBI lineage: Eukaryota > Metazoa > Chordata > Amphibia > Anura > Hylidae > Dendropsophus > Dendropsophus ebraccatus. Next base: position 48,550,630 of record NC_091468.1, read on the forward strand.
TATGTGAGACATGTTGTTTTGCCCTTCTCTATATATATGCCAGATAACAAGCAACAAATATTACCACCGCATACTGACTAACACCACCGCTGCTACTGACTAATCCACTGTACACAGATCACTATCACCTCATCCAGTCATATAGAGGTACCCAGCTCTACACAGGTTCTGTACACCATATACATTACAGTGCAGATACATCAAGTGACTCACATGGGACGTCTTCTCTGATCGGAGTTCTTCCCTTTTCATCTTCTTTTCCATTTGTCCTGTGCCGTTATGAGAACTTCTCCGAGCCACGAATCCACAGAATCTGCCAGACAGACATATTAGGCTCCACACTCTGTCACCATCCTCATCTCTCTACACACTGCACATCTATATTGGCCCCTTATAGATGGCTCCCCCCTGTATCCCCCCCTTATAGATGGCTCCCCCCTGTATTACCCCCGTATAGATGGCTCCCCTGTATTACCCCCTTATAGATGGCTCCCCCTGTATTACCCCCTTATAGATGGCTCCCCCTGTATTACCCCCTTATAGATGGCTCCCCCTGTATTACCCCCTTATAGATGGCTCCCCCCTGTATCCCCCCCGTATAGATGGCTCCCCCCTGTTTCCCCCCCGTATAGGTGGCTCCCCCGTACTCCCCCCTTATAGATGGCTCCCCCCTGTATCCCCCCTTATAGATGGCTCCCCCCTGTATCCCCCCCTCTCTTGTATAGATGGCTCCCCCCTGTATCCCCCCCCTATAGATGGCTCCCCCTGTATCCCCCCCTCGTATAGATGGCTCCCCCCTGTATCCCCCCCTAAAGATGGCTCCCCCCTGTATCCCCCCCTATAGATGGCTCCCCCGTATCACCCCCTTATAGATGGCTCCCCCGTATTCCCCCCTTATAGATGGCTCCCCTCTGTATCCCCCCCTATAGAAGGCTCCCCCCTGTATCCCCCCCTCTCTTGTATAGATGGCTCCCCTCTGTATCCCCCCCTATAGATGGCTCCCCCCTGTATCCCCCCCTATAGATGGCTCCCCCTGTATCCCCCCTTATAGATGGCTCTCCCCCTGCACAGCAGATAAGAAAAACAAACACCCAACTCACCTACCAGCGATCCCCCGTCGCTGCTACCTCTCCTCTTCTGCCCCCGGCTGATGCGTCGCTCCCTGGGGGATTCTCCGGGAGCGCACACATCCGGAAGCTCACATCCGGACGCGCACTGAGGTTCCTGATGTGTGCGCTCCCGGAGAATCCCCCGGGGAGCGACGCATCAGCCGGGGCCGGATTTCCTCTTGCGACCGCAAGCAAGAAAGTGCTTGCGGTCGCAAGAGAAGGGGAAGGGGGGTGGGGCGCGCAGGGCCGTCTTACCCATTGGGCATGGTAGGCGGCTGCCCGGGGACCCTTGCATCCTAGGGGGCCCCTGCCCGCTGTCACAGCGGGCAGGGGCCCCCTAGGACGCAAGGGCCCCCGGGCAGCCGCCTACCATGCCCAATGGGTAAGACGGCCCTGGGTATAGATGTCGCACTTCCACACCTTACAGCCTCCTCTGGTGATGCAACAACCTCCGGTGCTGCACCCCCAAGAGAGCAAGTCACATTCAGGCTATGTTCACACAACGTAAGACAGCAAGTCACATTCAGGCTATGTTCACACAATGTAAGAGACCGGCCGTTCCGTGACCCCGGCCGGCCGGGTCACGGAACGGCCAGTCTCTGCACGGATCATACCGGCCAGATGATCTTTCTGGCCGCAGAGCTCTGATGCAGGCGCATCAGCGCGCGCCCGCATCAGAGCTTCCCATAGCACACAGTTAAGCAAGCGGCCGAAGCCGCTCGCTTCACTGTGTGAACTGACAGGTCTTTCTGCGGCCGGAATTCTCTGAATTCCGGCCGCAGGAAAACTGACATGTCAGTTTTTTCCGGCACCGCATGGGTTCCTGGCCGGAGCGCATACGATGTGTATGCTCTCCGGCCGGGATCCCATTGAAAATAAGGCTATGATTTACCCCTCAAAACTACGGCTGTACGGCACCACAGTCCACATAAATGACATAGACTCCCGGTACCATCCTGAAGCTGGTTCACAACAGGCCAAGAGGGTTTCCCCAATTGGACTATATCACCCGCCTCAGCGTACATAACTCTTTTCACCCTTCCCACAATCTCGTACTCCGAGGACCATCTCTCTCTTTCCCAAAAGAAACTCTTGCCACTATTTTTAATGAAATTCGTTTGTATGCTGGTAGCCAATATTCGCAAATTCGTGCAAATATTTGTGAAGCTCGCGAAACAAATTTCCGAGTGATTCTCTCATCTCTTAAAACAATCATTTTCGAACATGCGAACGTTTATCTTGTGATGTTTGCAACTGCTTAATATTAGTAACTGTGTTAGTGTAAGCTAACGTGTGTTCGCTGTTAAGGACGCCATGTTTCGCGAATCTGGCGAATTTGTGAAATGCAATGAGGTGAATTAAACGCCCGATTCACTGCGAAACGGAATTTGGCAGATATTTTCAGTGCTACAGGAGCCTAAAAGAGAAGGATAATGCTTCCTGGACAACGTATAGTACAGTATCAGTTTGTCTTTCTTCATTGGAGACGTGTCCCCTCGGGCACTATCACCTTCTCTTAACCTTCCTGCTCTCAGCACATTTCTAGTTTAGATAACAGCAGCTTTCTCATCCTGTCATTTTACACCAATCAGTCCTTTCAACCATTTTCGCTTGTTTCAAATCATCGAGTGCCCACTTAGCAATCTAAATTAAATCTGTGACTCTCGGAAACGTGAGACCACAAAGAGTACAAGCAGGTCAACTTTTATGTCTCTTCTTGATCAAGTTAGAGAAGTCGCTTTTTTTTCTTTGAACCGGGAACATGTACCATTAAGTAATGGGAGTAAAATATCCTGTATCTTAAAGGGAGATTCAGCAGTAAAGAAAAATGTTTTTGAATTAACTGATGTCAGAAATTTATACAGATTTGCAGATTACTTACTGTTTAAAAATGTCAATCCTTCCAGTATTGATCAGCTGTTGTATCTCCTACAGGAAGGGGTAAAGTCTTCTCAGTCTGAGATGGTGCTCTCTGCTGCCACCTCTGTCTGGGATTGGAACTGTCTAGTGCCAATGTAAATACTCAAAGCAAACTTTTCCTGTTCTGGACAGTTCCTGGCATAGACAGAGGAGGCAGCGGAGAGCACTGTGTCAGACTGAAAAGAATACACCACTTCCTGCAGGACATACATTATCATTACAAATCTGTATAACTTTTTGACACCAGTTAAAGTGATCACGCCCGTTGCGAAGGTTAATAAGTGTTTCTGTTAATTTGGAAATTCTAGTCCCTTTAGATAACACACAATGAGACCGAAATTTGTGTGAACACCATTGGATCCAATAAGGGTTATATGCATTAAGGTCTCTTTGCATTATGGGAATCGGTGCTGGTAAAGAAAAAATAAATAATAAAAAAAAATATATATATATATATATTTATATATATAGTCTACTACCAAACTTTACATGTATATTAAGAAAGTTTGGAATGACAATGATCTTTAAGCGAATGTACCCCTAGGTACTGTATATCACTTAGTTTTTTTTACATGAACAGACCGGCGCTGGTACAGGGATGTTGGTGCCATGGTCCTTTTTTTGAACTGCCAAGCCTGAAGCACTGGAGGTGGGCCCACCGGCCCTCAGAGTGACAATTTGCCCTCCCCTCTGTGACACGGCTCCAATAGAATCAATGGAGCTGAGTCACAGAGGGGAAAAAAAGACTTTCACATTGGAGGCCAGTGGGCCCGTCCCCAGTGCTTCATGATGGGCCAGTGCTTGGGAATATACCAGCGCTATGCATAGGGGCTGGGCATCAATTTAAAAAAAGGACTGCGGCACCAACATCCCTGCATCGGCGCCGATCTGTTCATGTGAAAAACCTAAAGTAATGTACAGTACCTAGTGGTACATTCACTTCAAGTAAAGACAATAATTGTTTTGTTTGTTCTGTTAGAAAAATAAAGCTCTGACATCTACCGTAATTTACTTTGCCTTGTTTTTTAACACCAAAAGGTTGGAGAGGAACATTTTCTCATTGAGGCCTCTGTAAACATTATAACAAAAGATGAGTTTCTGTAAACGGCGACCTTTGCTTTATATTATGTTTACTGAGTAAAGTATCTGGCCCACAGAAATGTAGTACAATATATATATTTAATTCCTGTAATTGAATCCATTCTCTTTTATTCTTTAACCCCTTAAGGTCAAAGCCAATTTTCGTTTTTGCGCTTTTGCTTTTTCCATTTTATGTTTAAAAGTCCATAGCGCTTGCATTTTTTTACCTAGAGACTTATTTAAGCGCTTATTTTTTGCAAAACCAATTGTACTTTGCAATGACAGGCATTATTTTTCCATAAAATATGCTGTGAAACCGGAAAAAAATCATTTGCGCTGTACATTGAAAAAAAAACAAATTTGTTTTGATTTCGGGGAGTTTTGCATTTACGCCGTTCACCGTATGTTAAAACTGACTGGTTATGCATGTTCCTCAAGTCGTTACGATTACAACGATATGTAACATGTATAACTTTTATATTATGGGATGGCTTTTAACCCCTTCAAGACCGAGCCTATTTGCACCTAAAAGACCAGGCTCATTTTTCAAAATCTGACCTGTCTCACTTTATGCGCTTATAGCTCAGTGATGCTTTAACGTATGCTAGCGATTCTGAGATTGTTTTTTCGTCACATATGGCACTTTATATTAGTGGCAAAATTTGGTCACTACTTTGTGTGTTTTTTGTGAAAAACATCAAAATATCATGAAAAATTGAAAAAAATAGCATTTTATGAACTTTGAAATTCTCTGCTTCTAAAAAAGAAAGTTGTATTACATAAATTAGTTACTAAGTCACATTACCAATATGTCCTCTTTATTCTGGCTTCATTTCATAAACATATTTTACTTTTTTAGGGTTTTACGGGGGTTAGAAATGTATCAGCAAATTACCACATTTTCGTGAAAGTTTCCAAAACTGATTTTTTTAGGGACCAGTTCTTATTTTAAGTTGATTTAGGAGGTTTGTATACTGGAAACCCCCATAAGTGACCCCATTTTGGAAACTAGACACCTTAAAGAATTAATCTAGGGGTATAATGAGCATTTTAACCCTACAGGGGCTGGAGGAAAGTATTCACCATTAGGCTGGGTTCACACTACGTATATTTCAGTCAGTATTGTGGTCCTCATATTGCAACCAAAACCAGGAGTGGATTGAAAACACAGAAAGGCTCTGTCCACACAATGGTGAAATTGAGTGGATGTCCGCCATATAACAGTAAATAACGGCCATTATTTCAATATAACGGCCATTGTTTTAAAATAACAGCAAATATTTGCCATTAAATGGCGGCCATCCACTCAATTTCAACATTGTGTGAACAGATCCTTTCTGTGTTTTTAATCCACTCCTGGTTTTGGTTGCAATATGAGGACCACAATACTGACTGAAATATACGTAATGTGAACCCAGCCTTAGGCTGTAAAAAAATGAAAAATTAAAATTTTCCAATAATATATACATTTAGATTAAAGTTTCTCATTTTCAAAAGGAACATGAGAGAAAAAGCACCCCAAAATTTGTAACACATGTTCTCTTGAGTACTACGGTACCCCATATGTGGGCGTAAACCACTGCATGGGCACGCAGCGGGGCTCAGAAGGGAAGGAGCGCCAATTAGCTTTTCCATTGCAGATTTTGCTGAAGAAGTTTCCGAGCGCCAGGTGCATTTGCAGTGCCCCTGTAGTGTCAGCAGAGAGAAAAAAAACCATAAGTCACCCCATTTTGGAAAGTACACCCCTCAAAGAATTCATCTTGGGGTAGGATAAGCAATTTGACCCCACAGGTGTTAGAGGAAAGTATTCAAAATTAGACAGTAAAAATGAAAAACTCTAATTTTTTCCAATAATATGTTCCTTTAGTTTGAAATTTTTCAATTTCACGAGGAACAAGAGAAAAAAAGTACCCCAAAATTTGTAACGCAGGTTCTCATGAGTACAACGGTACCTCATATGTGAGCATAAACCACTGCATGGGCACACAGCGGGGCTCAGAAGGGAAGGAGCGCCAATTAGCTTTTTCAATGCAGATTTTGCTGAAGAAGTTTCTGAGCGCCAGGTGTGTTTGCAGTGCCCCTGTAGTGCCAGTGCAGTAAAATCTCGCCATAAGTCACCACATTTTGGAAAGTGCACCCCTCAAAGAATTCATTTTGGGGTGTGGTGAGCATTTTGACCCCACAGGTATTAGAGGAAAGTATTCAAAAGTAGACAGTAAAAATGAAAAACTCAAATTTTCCCAATAATATGTTCGTTTAGTTTGAAATTTCTCAATTTCACGAGGAACAAGAGAAAACAACTACCCCAAAATTTGTAACGCAGGTTCTCCTGAGTAAAAAGGTACCTCATATGTCGGTATAAACCACTGTATGGGCACACATCAGGGCTCAGAAGGGAAGGAGTGCCAATTAGCTTTTTCAATGCAGATTTTGCTGAAGAAGTTTCTGAGCTTCAGGTGGGTTTGCAGTGCCCCTGTAGTGCCAGCGGAGTAAAATCTCGCCATAAGTCACCCCATTTTGGAAAGTGCACCCCTCAAAGAATTCATCTTGGTGTGTGGTGAGCATTTTGACCCCACAGGTATTAGAGGAAAGTATTCAAAAGTAGACAGTAAAAATGAAAAACTCGAATTTTTCCAATAATATGTTCCTTTAGTTGGAAATTTCTCAATTTCACGAGGAACAGGAGAGAAAATTCACCCCAAAATCTGTAACACAGGGTCTCCTGAGTAGAACGGTACCCCATATGTGGGCATAAACCACTGTATGGGCACACAGCAGGGCTCAGAAGGGAAGGAGCGCCAATTTGCTGGAGCAAAACCGCAACTAGTAACAGTTATTAGAATAGCGCAGTTACTAAAATACAATAAAAAAAATTAGATTACAGGTAATGTTGGGTGGTTACGGGTAATCTGGGGTGGTTCCGGGTAATCTAGAGGTGGTTTCGGGCAGTCTGAGGTGGTTACGGGCAGTCTGGGGTGGTTACGGGCAGTCTGGGGTGGTTACGGGCAGTCTGGGGTGGTTACGGGTAATCTGGGTTGGTTACGGATAATCTGGGGTGGATACGGTCAACATGGGGTGGTCACAGGCAACCTGCTGTGGTTACGGCAACCTGGGGTGGTTACAGGCAACCTGGTGTGGTTAGAGGCAACCTGGTGTGGTTAGAGGCAACCCGGGGTGGTTATGGGCAACGTGGGGTGAATACGGACAACCTGCTGTGGTTACAGACAATCTGGTATGGTTACAGGCAACCTGCTGTGGTTACGGACAATCTGGGGTGGTTGCGGACAATCTGGGGTGGTTACAGGCAACCTGCTGTGGTTACGGATAAACTGAAGTGCTAATAGGTAATCTGAGGTGGGTACCTGTAATCTGGCGTGGTTACGGGCAATCTGGAGGGGGTCACTGGCAATTTGGGGTGGTTAGAGGCAAGGTGCAGTGTTCAGAGGCAAGGTGCGGTGGTCAGAGGCAAGGTGCGGTGGTCATAGGCGACGTGCGGTGGTCATAGGCGACGTGCGGTGGTCATAGGCGACGTGCGGTGGTCAGAGGCGACGTACGGTGGTCAGAGGCGACGTACGGTGGTCAGAGGCGACGTGCGGTGGTCAGAGGCAAGGTGCGGTGGTCAGAGGCAACCTGTGGTGGTTGCGTGCAATCTGGGGGGTTACATGTAATCTGGCATGATTACGGGCAATCTGGGGTGGTTATGCCCAACCTGCGGTGGTTAAGGGCAACCTGGAGGGGTTACAGACAATCTAGAATTGTTACAGATAGAGTGAAGTGCTTATAGCTAATCTGGGGTGGTTACATGTAATTTGGGGTGGTTACAGGCAATCTGGGGTGATTACGGACAATCTGGAGGGGGTCACTGGCAACGTGTGGTGGTTACGGGCAACGTGCGGTGGTTACGGGCAACGTGCGGTGGTTATGGGCAACGTGCGGTGGTTACGGGTAATCTGGGGTGTTACGTGCAATCTGACGTGATTACGGACAACCTGGGGTGGTTACGGGCAACGTGCGGTGGTTACGGGCAACCTGCGGTGGTTACCGGTAATCTGGGGGGGGGGGGGTTAGGGGTAATTTGGGAGTAAACTGTAATTATTACTATAAGAAAAAGTGTGTGTTTTATTTTTTTGTATGTTTGTCACTTTTTGTACTTTATACATTCATTTTCACTGTATTACTATATATATTATAATAATATATATTATATAATATTTTCTATCACAGTAATCATAGTTCAGTGACAGAGACCAAATTGGTCTCTGTCACTTTAAATTTTCAGAGCTTGGCTGGTTGTGGAGCGCATGCGCACTTCATAACCAGCCGGGATGTCGAGGAGGAAGGAGCTCCGTGGATCCGGTGAGTATATGGGGAAGGGGGGGTGACTGGGGGACGGGGGTGACAGGGGGGTGGGGGGCGACTTGGGGGGGTGGGGGGACATCACTTTTTATCCCCTGTCACCAATCATTCATGGTGACAGGGGATAAAAAGTGCCTGGAGCACATGGCACAAGCGATCAGCGGTATATAGTATATACCGCTGATCGCTTGTACCGGGACCCCACAGGGGGCGTCCCGATGACTGCCCCATGCTCTCCGCTACCTCCGGTGGCGGAGAGCATGGGGCTTTCATTCATTTTTCTTGCTTGATCACTGTGAACAGACATTAGTCTGTTAACAGTGATCGCGGCGGCCATCTTGGATCCGATGGCCGCCGCGGGAGGGGGGGTTAGTGACTGGGGCACTAGGGGGCTGATCTGGGGTCTGATTTTTACTTATTTCATCAGATGAAATACAGCGGCGGCACCGGCCCATTAGTGACCGCCGTTTCGGCGGTCACTAAGGGGTTAATGGCGGTCAGCTGCGGGATCGCAGCTGATTCTCATTATCTCCGGTGCTGTACACAGATGAGAGCGGGATCGCTGTCCCTGCAGCGATCCCGTTCTCATCACAAAGCCCCGTCAAAGCCGGAACGTATATGTACATTCCTACTGCACGGGGCATGTGCAATAGGAACGTATATATACAGATGGCTGACGTGAATGGGTTAAAAAATTAAAACCATTGTTAACAAATATATGTTCCTTAAAATCGCTCCATTCCCAGGCTTATAGCGCTTTTATCCTTTGGTCTATGGGGCTGTTTGAGATGTCATTTTTTGCGCCATGATGTGTTCTTTCTATCGGTACCATGATTGCGCATATACGACTTTTTAATCACTTTTTATTACATTTTTTCTGGATTTGATGCGACCAAAAATGCACAATTTTGCACTTTGGAATTTTTTTGCGCTCACGCTGTTTACCGTACGAGATCAGGAATGTGATTAATTAATAGTTTGGACGATTATGCGCGCAGCGATACCAAATATGTTTATTTATTTGTTTATTTAATAATTTATATTTATAAAATGGGAAAAGGGGGGTGATTTGGACTTTTATTAGGGGAGGGGATTTTTTATTAATAAAAACACTTTTTAACTTTTTTTTTTACATCAACTAGAAGTCCCCCTGGGGGACTTGTATATCCACAGCAATGATCTCTCAGTGCGACGCAGAGTGCCGGAACGGCCAGAAGAACGGATCTCCCCCCCGCGATCGCATCGCAGGTGGCGCAGTCCTTTTTTTTTAACCGGCGCCCAGTTCCCGTGCATGTTGCATGTCTACTCCTGAGCACCGGCCGGGTATGAAGCACTGGAGGTGAGACCACCGACCCCCAGTTGGATGAAACCCCCTCCCCTCTGTGACATGGCTCTATTATAATCAATGGAGCCGTGTCACAAAGAGGAGGGCAGATCATCACACTGGGGTCGGCGGTCTTGCCCCCAGTGCTTCATGCTGGGCCAGTGCTCAGGAATAGACCGGCGCCATGTAAGGGAACCGAGTGGTGGTTTAAAAAAAGGACTGCGCCACCTGCATCCCCACGAGAATGGATTAATATGTTTATAAGATATATGTTTATGAGAATGTGTCTCATTGCTTTCCATTGTATTTTATAATGAATAATGATCATTGACTTTTAACTTTCTGTTATGGCAGCTTAGCGGGTAATTCGGTGGGTTCTGTTATCTTTGCTCGTTTACCGCATATGCCGCTGTTCTATTCCTGGGCACCAGTTGGGGGTAAAGCACTGGAGACGGGCCGGCCTGCCCCCAGTGGGAGGAAACCCCTGCCCTTCTATGACGTGGCTCCATTGATTCTAATGAAGCCACGTCACAGAAAGAAAGGGGCTTCCTCCCACTTAGGGTGGCCCGGCCCGCCTCCAATGCTTCACCCCTGGATGGTGCGCAGGCATAGAACGGCGGCATACGCAGGAAACGTTTCAAAAAATGGACTGCGGCACCATCTTTCCTGTTCCGGCACCGTTCTATTCATGTAAAAAGCTTAAAGCGAATGTACTCATGGTACGCTTAGAAGGAAAACATGATTTTATAACTTTCCAAAAAGCCATCAGTTCAGAGACAGATATCTGTTTTATTTCCCTACCAACTATCTGCCCATGATACAGAGCTGGCAGATTCACTTTAACTGATTCTGCCCACATAGTCTCCCATTTAACTCTATGGATTCCTAACATTTCGGATGGCGGTCCTGACCAGGAGTATAGGCACTAGATAGTGATACACTGCTTGGTGCATTCCAGGGGTTTTAGATTATAGGCTTAATATGTAGGTATAGATCCCCATTGTAACCCTTGCAATGGGCTTCCATTTTGCAGTGACCAGAAGTGAGTGTACTTAGCTTTCTACCTCTCTTTTACCTTGCGTTTTTTTTGCCTTTTACTCTGTATACAAGTTATCCATTTTTTTTTATTTGTCACCGTTGACCTCTTTAAAAAGGCAATTTCAGCTGCTGGACCCCAATAGTAGGTAGTATGCCTGTTAAATTCTTGGTTATGGTTATGTTTCCGTATGAAAATAATGCATATCCTTAAATAAAAATGTAAAAATAAATGTATGTATAATCTGTCATGTAATGCAGCGGCCTAATTTATCACCAGATACCACCGGTCCTCAGTGGTGAAGTAACTCTATATTCTGCTTTACTAAGTAACCAGAAATTTACAAGTGTGGGGTGTGGGGGAATGTTTCTGCCCACATAGGATCTCACAATGTAAATCAGTCTCTGCAAATGATTATTTACTGTAAGCTTAGCATAACTTTCTCTGACCCTTTGCTTTCCTTCTGTTTTGCTAAGAGTACCTATAAATGTCATAAGACTCGCCAAAAATATAAAGTATCATTCTATATTTATGCCTCGTTTTTTTTTTTTCACTAAAGAAGTTATGCAGTATGGTGTCTATTCTAGAGGTGTAAAAGTTATCAGATCATGATTACACTTATGAGTGTGTGTGTGTATATATATATATATATATATATATATATATATATATATATATACATACATTTATTTATTTTTATCTTTTTTTTAAGGATAGCCTTATGAAGATTAAAGTGTCACTGTCCTTATAACTTTCAAAATCTAAATCAACAGTAGATGTGATATAAAGCAAGTTTGCAATTTACATTAATCCAGGGAGAGAGTCTGGGCTATGTTCAGTACTTGCAATATATGACCCTGTCTATCACCTTCAGAGGGTGCATGCTATGCCCTAAGCATAACCAAGGCTTCCCTATTATCTCTTACCATCCAAGTTCTAGGCACCTGTCTCTTGTGTGAATACTTGTGTTTCATCTGATGTCTGTATACAGTGCTGCCTCCTGAATGTAATCTTTGTCTTTCCTCTCCTTTTAGTCTGCAGTCTTGGCATCATCATTATCATCACCAGCAGTTCAGTGTTTAGTGTAACCCCTTCCTTGCTGCTGTTGCAATTTCCTTTCTATTCACATAGGACCCATATATAACATGGTGCTGTAAATCATCAAAAAAGTAGGTGTCACGATTGACCAGACAAGTAAGGGAAAGCAATGTTGTCTATGTTCTCTCTAGGCGCCCTATCACACAGGAATATTATTGGCTGAACAGGCGGATATCACCCTGTGTAATAAGACCCTTAGCACAAAGTTAAGGCCCTATTACACTGGGCGACAATGAGGAGCAAACAAGCGCTGTCAGTGCTCATTTGCTCCTCCTTCCCGGCACGGCAGCAGTGAGTGTGTAAAAGATGGGGGGGGGGGGGGTGCGGGGAGCTGCGGGAGGGAGGGGCTGCCCAGATGATCCCTAGATCGCTATAGCATATAGCAGCGGTCTGCTGCCACAGCTCCTATTCCACTGAGCGATGGCAGCAGATCGTTGCTGTATGAGTCGTTTGCCTTTCAACAATGTTGAATGACAAACGACTTCAGCAATCAGCTGACATCGTTCATATCAGCTGATCATTGCCTTCTATTACACGGAATGTTTATTGGCCGTAACGGCCGATAATCGTTCCATGTAATAGGGCCTTTAGGTTAAAAGTTAGGTTAAAAGCCAGTGTGCCTGTTGATCTAGAAGAAAGGGTTAAAATCAAAATCCCTGGTGGTCTAGGGTAGAGAAAAGAAAGGGTAAAGAGGTTGTTTGTGTTGTACTGACCTGCTGTTTTTACACGGTGTACTGTGTGGAATAAATTACCTTGGAATTTCTGGTGAGTGGCCACAAGTTCACCTTGCTCTTGGCTCTTTACAACTTTTTCTGGTCTTTTATGCTAAGTGTCATCACTGGATAGAGGTCCCGGTGTACACTGTGGTTTGGACCTGTGGAGCAGTGCCGGCGGCTTATTTGCTTTGACTGCTTTTAAACACGTAGACATAAAATAACATCCTCTTTCCATGATACAGATAATAGACTAAGACTTTAGAGAATTATATGAAGCCAATGATGACTGGATACAAGAAAACCATTATGGACAGATGACACCTTTTAGCTTTCTCATTATGACTAGGGATAAGCAAAGCTGGTTCCACAACAAAGTTTGCCAAAAAGTTGCTTTGTTAATGAAGTTGATTTTTTAAAGTTTCTCTTTTTTTTTTTTTTTTTATATATACTCTTGTTAAAGAAGGAGGGGAAAAAGGGGGAGAGGGGAGGCAGCAGTGACACCAACAGTAATTACCGGTCCTGCCAAATACGCATGAATCTACTCATACCATTCTTTTTCCTTGTGTACCATATATACTTCTTTCTCTTCCTTGAGTCACCATATTTTTCCATGCTGTCACTGAAGATACGGAGGAAGCAAGCCAATTTCAGAGTAATTCTTAATTACTAAGCTCTTATTTCCCTGTAATTTTCCATAGTTACCCAGAATAAAGATTCCATTTTTTAAAAAGATTCTATCCCAAGTTTTGGTTTTAAATTGGTTCAAAAACAAACAAACAAAAAAATATACAGTATATATATGTTCACCTGTCCGCCCTTCCTCGGTGTCCTCCTCTGTGTCTATGGTGTCTCCGTCCGCCTCCAGATGGGACAGCACAGTGGCCAGTGATTGGCTGAGCAGGTTGTGTCTCAAGACTGACAGCCTTCTAAGTCAATCACTGGTAATGGCACTGTCCCTCAGTCATTGTTTGTCTGAGTGGGATTTTGGCTGCGGGGGACACTGGTGACCAGAGACCAAGGACACTAGGGGAGCACGGACAGGTAAGTATTGATGAGCGAATGGGTGAACTACAGCGAAACTGCTAAACACCTGCAATTGTTTAGCTGTTTTAGTGTGGTTGGGTAAAGGGGTTTTTCAGTGCTACAAAAACATGGCCATTTTTGCTCCGCTCTTGTCTCCAGACTGGGTGGGGTTTAAAACATAGTTCCATTGAAGGTAATGGAGCTTAATTGCAAACCACACCTGAACTGGAGACAAAAATGGGGGAAAAAAAGGCCATGATTTTATTGCGCTGGATAACCCCTTTAAGGTCCAGTTTGGAACTTCACAAATTTTACTGCAATAATTTACGCACCTGTTGAACTGAACTTGTGAAAAATTTGCTCATCTCTCATCATGACAGTGAGCTCATTGGCCTCTTGGCTGAATAGCTTGCCGTCCTGCTGCGATGACCCCTCTTTCTTTGTCCTAGAATGCTATGTGTTTGTGCCATGCAGAGAACGTGGTGAGAAAAGTTGCAAGCTGAGAAGATCATATTCCGTGAGTCCATAAATGTCAAACATTCTGTTCTCCAGCCAGTTTAATCCGCAAAGACCTGGAATGTTGCATCCTTAATGACTATGAGCGGAGTTATCTTGTGTGAGCAGAATCTGTACTATGTGGGCTGGAGTGGAGTAAGAGTACACACTGCTCCATTAATTGTTTCTCTGTGCTAATGTTTCCTATGAAGGTGTTGGAGTTGTTTTTCTGTTGGCTCCAAATGTATTTGAGTGAAGGCGGAACAATCCAACATAAAGCAATTTGGATTTGAAATTGCCAGAAAAGCAATTAGAAGTTATATAGAAACAAAGCGCATTATACAATGCATCAATTAGAAGTGACTGCGTGTTTTAAGGGATTAGGGCTTATATACATGTATTTCCTGTACACTTTCCCGAGTAAGGCATCATGTTACCTTGGGCAGAGTAGCTGTTGAAAGATATTCTGATAATTGCGTTGTAGCTTTTTGTTTCGTACAGCAAACAGTATTCAGATTTCTTATGTTTATAATTTATTTTCCTATTTATTTATATTAGTTATATATATATATATATATATATATATATATATATATATATTGGTACCTTGGTTTAAGAGTAACTTGGATTTTTAAATTGTAACTTGCATAAGAGCATTGCTTTGGTTTAAAAGATTATTAATGCATTTATGTGCCCACATCACCCTGCTCATTCCTTCATGCTCCCAGTAGTTTCTGTCAGCTCTTGTGTTTCCCATCCTCTCCATTCATGCTATAATGTGCCTGCACTTACACTCAGCTATACACACTGCTGCTATAATGTGCCTGCACTGACACTCAGCTATACACACTGCTGCTATAATGTGCCTGCACTGACACTCAGCTATACACTCTGTTGCTTTAATGTGCCTGCACTCACACACTGCTGTATAGTTTCTGTCACTGTCCTCCTGCACAGCTCTGTGATTCTTACTTCCTGATTGGTCCTTGTTGAACACACACCCTTTCCCCATTGTGATAATGTGACTACACAAACCTCTGGCAGCCCTGCTTCTCTAATCTACCCTGTTGTGCTATGCTCCTGCATTATGCGAATCTGCAGTCCCATCCTGTATCTACAAACTGCAGCTGTTTTTTTTCCCATTCTTATGCACTTATTATTGTTATTCAGAATAATAATTCCATTATTTTTGGGGTGTGGAACCAATTGTCTGCATTTCAGTGATTCCTTATGGGAAAATTTTCTTTGGTTTAAAAAGTGATTTGGATTACAAGCACGGTCCCGGAACAAATTATGCTCATAATCCAAAGCACCACTGTATATCTATTCCGCGCCGGCTGCCCTGGATTTAAAGTAACAGTACATCCCTAATTGGTTATGCACCTAAACACTTATGAATCCCTGGGGCAAGACTGGAAGTGAATCAGGGATGCCTGGACCATCTATCAAGCTGGTTGCACCCTATAGATACCTATCAATAAAAAAAAATAATCTGAAAATACCTTTGTTGCCTCTGTCTGTGTATTCATTAAAATAAGCTGTTCAGCAGAAGTGTCAAAGAGGTGAGCTTATCATTCTCTGGGCCTTGGCACCGATATGCCTCACTGGGCTGTATGCCCTCTGTCCGTTTTTTTTTTTTTAAGTAAAAAATTACTTTATTTGGGCCTTGAATAGTGTCAAAGAGGCAGAGGTTATTGTTCCCTGGGCCCTAGCACTCCTATGCCTTTGTGCTACAAACAGAGAGTATATCAGCAATCATGCCTCTTCAACACTTGACAGCCTGAATAACGGCTTCTTTTAATGAAAATGAGAAGAAGAGTTAACCCGGATCAGGTTACGAAGTGCAGTAGGGATTCCTCCTTTAGGCTATGTTCACACTACGTAAAAGTATGGCCGTTGTTGCGCGTGTCACGGCCGCGGCGGCGTCCCATGCTCCGGGCCGCCGCCGCGACCTCCCCCCATCTCATGCAGCTGCCGGGGTCCCGGTGCAGGGACCCGGCGCTGCTACATGTTCGGCCCCGGGGGGCGCCTTACCTGGTTCCGCTCTTGCCTCCGTCTGTGCCGGCCGGCGCGCGCGTCCCCGCCTCCTAGGGCGCGCGCGCGCCGGCTGTCTCAGATTTAAAGGGCCAGTCCGCACCTAATTGGCCAGTTGCACCAATCACTCCCTATTTATTCCAGCCCTGCCCCACTACAGGTGTTGGAGCCTCTACATGCTTCCCATAGCGTTTGGCCCAGCTCCCTGTTGTTCCTGATTCCCGTCCGTTACCTGGTTCCCAGTCCCTGTTCCTGATTCCTATCCACCACCTTGTCCCTAGTCCTTGTTCCTGGTTCCTGTTCCCCTGCATCACCGTTGCTCCTGTGTATAGCCTGTCACCTGCGGTCACGTCCACTGGCCTCTGCAGCACCATCTCCTGCCTACTGCTCCTGCCACGCCTCGCCTGCCGTCACCAGCAACCAAGCCAGGGGTAGCGACCTGGGGGTCGCCTGCCGCAGCAAGTCCATCCCGCCTTGCGGCGGGCTCTGGTGAAAACCAGCGGCCCCTTAGACTCCGCTCCCTGGTGAGGTTAGTGCCATCGCTGGTGACGGTCCAGTGGATCCACTAGTCCAGGCGTTACAGCGCGCAACATAACCTTATCTGATATGGGATCCCAGCCGAAGCGTATGCGGGATCCCATACGGGGCCGCAAATAACTGACATGTCAGTTTTCTGTGGCCGGAATTCAGTGAATTCCGGCCGCAGAAAGCCCTGTCAGTTCGCACAGTGAAGCGAGCAGCTCCGGCCGCTTGCTTCACTGTGTGCTATGGGAAGCTCTGATGCGGGCACGCGCTGATACTTAAGTACCGGCCACGATGATCCGGGCACAGACCAGCCGTTCCATGACCCGGCCGGGGTCACGGAACATCCGGTCTGATACGTTGTGTGAACATAGCCTTAATGAAAATGAAAACCCAGACGCAGGCAATAATGGTTTATACTAAATTCTCTTATAGATATCTATCCAGGGGTGCCACCAGCTTGGTAGGTGGTCGGGGGGTAACCGCCGCCCGCATCCTCCATCCCGGACCCCCATCTGCACCGCCGCCCGCATCCTCCATCCTCCCCGCCGCCCGCATCCTGCAGCCCGCCGCCAAGAGCATACATTACCTGCTCCTCGGTGCGGCTGCAGTGAGGCTCCTGGTCCCGCTCAGCCGATCAGTGTTGCCGTGCACTGATCGGCTGAGCTGGACCGGAGTCGGGAACCTCACTGAAGCCGCGCCACCGAGCAGGTAATGTATGCTCTCGGCAGCTCGCCGCAGGATGCGGGCGGTGGGGAGAATGGAGGATGTGGCGGTGGGGATGATAGGGGGCCGGGATGGAGGATGCGGGCGGCGGTGCAGATGCGGGGCCGGGATGGAGGATGCGGGCAGCAGGGATGATGGGGGGCTGGGATGGAGGATGCGGACGGCGGGGATGATGGGGGCGGGGATAGAGGATGCTGGTGGAGGGGCTGATGCGAGCAGCGGGGCTGTGGGCGCCAGGGGGTTAAAGCACATATTGTGCCCATAATGTTAGCACATAATATGCTAACATAGGCATCAATGGACTGGATCCACAGCTGATCTCGCTGCGAATCCGCAGAAGTGAGATCCGCTGCGGATCCGGTAGGTGTGAAGGCACCCTTAAAATGGATTTCAAAGCAACTAATCAAAAGGGCCTACCGGCCTTGCCTCTGCTTTGTAACCCTGGTCACTTTACACCATATATACTGATTTGCACGAGGCTCCAGTGATTTCCTATGGGCATCGGACTCATGGCTACTTTTTTGCATAATGAGCACTCGGAGGAGCTGCAGAAATTTTCCGGCGATTATCTACATCACTATTTACCTAGAGACTAGTAAATCTGTATATGGGGTGATACCAATATATATGTTGTTTAGGATTCACACACATTCTCTGACAGAATCTTATTTCTGACTTCAGTCCTTAAAGGGGTTATCCAGTGCTACAAAGACATGGCCACTATTTCCCCCTCTCTTCTCTCCAGTTCAGGTGTGGTTTGCAATTAAGCTCCATTTACTTTAGTGGAAGTGAGTCGCAAACCCCACCCAATTTGTTGACAATAGAGGGGAATAAGTGGCCATGTTTTTGTAGCGCTGGCTAACTCCTAAAGTAAATGTACCACTAGGTACGGCGCACTCCGCTTGTCCACTGCCAACTTCCCAGCAGTATCTCAGAGTATTAAGGCTCAGTTCACACAAGGTGTGGTGGCACTCAGCTGTTATCAAAAAACAGTCCATGCAGTAATCTCATGAGGTAGAAAAAGCCTTTCAGCAGCATTCACCATAATGCTATGTTCACACTACGTAAAAGTACGGCCGTTGTTGATCGACAACAACGGCCGTTCTTTGTTCAGTGTGGAACACTGCCTTTACTGCTATGGGATCCCAGCCGGAGCGTATACACATCGTATATGCTCCGGCCGGGATCCCATACGGCGCCACAAAGAACTGACATGTCAGTTTTCTGCAGCCGCAATTCAGTGAAGTTCTGATTCGGGCGCGCGCCGATGCGCTCGCATCAGAACCCTGCGGCCGGAAAGATCATTCGGCAGGTATTTAAGTAATGATCTTTGCAGAGAATAGCTGTTCTGTGACCCGGCCGGGTCACGGAACGGCCGGTCTCTCACGTAGTGTGCACATAACCTAAAATGTTTTTGTTTATTCAAATCCCAATAAACATCACATCAGGACTCACCACCTCCTGCATTGGTACGATCAAGGCAAGGAGAAAGCGCCGGAGGGCGGGAAACGATCGTAGCAATGTAGGAGGTGACGTGTCTTCACTACTTCTGATGTGATGTTTATTGGGATTTTAATTAAAAAAAAGAAACATGTTTAAGGTGAGTGCCGCTGGAAAGCTTTTTTTCTATCATATAAGGTTATTATAATGCTTTGGTCTTAATAACCTATAGGTAAATTGCATACTAAATCACCAGCACATTTTACCCAGAATTGGGTCACATGTAAGAGGAATTAAAATGGAAAGAAGAAATCATCTTATAAGAGATTGCAATTAAGTATTTAGCATAGTAATGTGCCTGTAAATACAACGTATCGTTCCTGAAATGATAAGAATTTTTTTTTATAGATATAGATACTGTGGAAATCTAAAAATAGACACCGAAGCCTGGAAATATGGTTCCTCTAAACAGGATTCAGCTGTATTTTATTGGTACAAATTGAAACAATATTTTTGAAGAATTTTCTTTTTAAGTAGCAGTCTAAAATAACAGACTTTTTTCGAAGCCTGACATCCCCTTAGAAAGAACGGTGACAAAAGAAGAACTGTGTTCTAAGAACTAATAAAAAACATCCGCTATTTGCAAAAAACGTCCGAAAATAATGTTCATTATTTTGACGTTCGCGGCATAAAACGTCCGTTTTCCAATGCATTGTGTGCATAGGACGTCCGTCTTCCCATTGACTTCAATGCAATTGCATTGAAGTCAGTTAAATTGCTGCAAAAACGGACGTTTTTTTCAAATAGCAAAATCGGACGTTTTTTCTCCATTTTTGACGTTGTGTGAACATAGCCATAGACTGCACAAAAGTTATATAATGCATCACAAACTTTAAAGGAAATGTTTAAAAGAATGTTTTATCAGATTGTTTACATTCGGAGGTGGGGGGTGGGGGTTAAACATACTTTTTTAAAGATTTTTCTAATGTTTTATTTTACTATTTATATTTTAAAATAATATTGAAATCTTGCAGTATTAATTCTGATGGCAAGATGAGAAAGAAAATAGAGGAAAAAAAAACAAGTGATGTGGTACTCACAAAGTCAGCGCTGTCCCAAAATCCCAGAGACAGCCAGTATACAATAAATGAGCATAATTTATTTAATTAAGCAAAAACGTAAAACACGTTTCGGGAGAAAACCTCCCTTAGGGTGCGTTCACACCTACAGGATCTGCAGCAGATCTGCAGCAGATTTGATGCTGTGTTCAGTTATTTAAATGAAATCTGCTGCAGAAAATCAGCTGCAGATCCTGTAGGTGTGAACGCACCATTAATGGGAAAAATAGTGCACAACAGTGCACAACAAACAACTACAGAAGCCAGATTTAAATGGAGTCAAGTTTGTACTTGTAAATTTTCACTGTACAGTGATGACTTAGGCTAGGTTCACACTACTTTTTTGAAATCCGTTTTTGCAAAAAAAAAACGGAGGAAAAATGGATGAAAAAAATGGATGCATGTGTGTGCATCCATTTTGAGCAGTTTTGCTATTGAATTCCATTAAAAAAAAAAAAAAAAGGATCTATTTTTTTTACGTACACAAAAGTTATGTCAGCTAACGTTTTTGTGTATGTTTTTTTTTTTAAATTGAAGTCAATGGAAAAACACGCACACAAATGCATTCATTTTTCCATCCGTTTTTTTTTTTTTTTTTTTGCAAAAAGGATGAAAAAAAATTAATTGCAAAAATGTAGTGTGGACCCAGCCTAATTCAGAACAATCCCTACAATTAATACAGTATTAGCAATCAATAGTGTAACATATTAGCCATTGTGTAATCTTATAGTCAGACCATAAACACAATATATGGGGCGGGGTAAGAGTGACAGTTGGAAAAGTCCTGAGTGTAGTGCAAAAAGGGGAGGAGCCTGCAGAAAATACAATCAAAATTAATGGAAGTGCCAGAGGAGTGTGTACCAGATCTCTATATAGTGGTCACGGGTGCCCAAAAAGGACAGGGCCAGCATCGAAGCATACTTTTGTCAAAACACAGGGGATGGTTGTGAAGGGGTTAATATATTGGAGTATATATATATATATATATATATATATATATATATATATATATATATATATATAAAACCCCTGGGAAATAAAAAAACACTATGGGGGAGATTTATTAAACATGATGTAAAGTGAAACTGGCTCAGTTGCCCCTAGCAACCAATCAGATTCCACCTTTCATTTTCCAAAGAGTCTGTGAGGAATGAAAGGTGGAATCTGATTGGTTGCTAGGGGCAACTGAGCCAGTTTCACTTTAAACTGTGTTTGATAAATCTCCCCCTATAGGCCTATGCTGAATAGCCTTGGATAAAATTGGTGATATTTGGTATGAACTCCAACTGTCAGTCTCCTTAGCTTCTCCTGACCTGTACGCACTCTATGACCTTCCCTTACAGGCTCAGCGCTTCTCTCCAGCCAAAGTTGAAGCTGTAAAATAGACACATGTGACATCCTCAGCTTCCTGCATTCGGCTAAGCACAGATTGTCAGCCATCTGCCCAACAAATGCACAGGGAAAGTGGCTGAAAATAATGAAGAACATTTGTGATATTAGATGTTTCAATACACGTCCTGCCATTAAAGCGGAAATTCTTGTAAGAAGGAACCGACTGAGAAAATGATCAGTAGACTACAACAGTGATATGAGATGTAGTTATACTGTACAAAGCATGTAATATGATGGGCGTCCACCTATCTTATAGATCTTGTACATTACGTCTATTAAAAAAAATCTCAAGTCTTCTAGTACTTATCAGCTGCTGTATCTCCTGCAGGAAGTGATGTATTCTTTCCAGTCTGACACAGACAAATTAGTCAAGAAAAGATATATTTAAATCAAGTTTTAGGCTATGTTCACATACAGAAAAATAAAAACAAAAAAGGATAGTAAAATAGGAATTAAATGCGGCTGTATTTTGAAACTAAAGTCTATAGTAAAATGTCTGTACACATATTGTAAAAAAAAAAATCCTTATATTTTTTGTGAGCAAAGAAGGCTTTTCTATAGACTTTCATATAGTACATTATTAGATTTAAAATACAGCCGCGTTTTTACCTATTTTACTGTCGTTTTTTAGTTATATTTTACAGTGTGACTTGTGCCTAAATGTTAAACTTTACTTTTTTTTTTTTTTTTTTTTTTAGAAATTTTTATGGCAATTAACTGGTTTTATGCAGACTATTCAGAAGATTCTATATCTAGAAACAAGTTTTTGTTTGAAAGAAGGGATTATAATGACTGTGATTCTGTATAAACCTAGAGGGAGGTATTTCTGGTAGTGATCCAGGGTACAGGCTATATTCAGTAGTCAGCACGTTCAGCTTTTATTCTAATTATTTCCTTAGATGATTTGTGATTCTGGATAAAACGTAATCAGCGACATTTTACACGTAGAATCAGCAGTGACAAACATGGGAAATATCAGGAACACGGAGCGTAGGCGTATAATCGTAGCAATACTGTATATACAGGATATAGAATTGTAAAGAAGGTGCAGAATATTACAGGCTGATGAAATAGATCTACTGCTTTGTCTTGTCTGTCTGATGAATTTGGGTAGCGGCTCCTTCAGCTAGGGGTGAGGTAACTTATTTTGTTAAATAGGATCAAAAATAGAGATAGGCATGATGCGCCATCACAGCTCAGAAGAAGCTCTTATGTGAATGAGGACTAGATAGTAACATATAGGGGAAATAATTGACACCAGATTTACATGCAGAAAATTCATAGGGTGTTGTACTGTTGATAACCGTCAGTTTCATCTCCCACCCGCCTCAGAAACCTATCAATTTTTTATTTTTATTTTTGTATATTTCGGCCCTTGAAGGGATGTTTAAATGAAATATACAAAAAATAGAAACAAAAACGGTAAAAGGTTTCTTTAAGACATATTAAAACATTGGCAAAAATCATAGAAAAAAATGTAAGGGAGGGCACTCACCATTAAAATGTAGCCTTTATTTCATATCTTTAAAATCGTCCATGCAGACAGGCACGAGGACGCCAGCTCCGGCATGATTGTGAGGGGCGGGACAGCTGTTTCACATGTGAATTGTGCTTCTACAGACGCTGACTAGGTTCACAACACCTTTGGTATATAACCTACTTGGGCATGCGCACACTAGACTTCAATGCTTAAAAACAATGATGTTAAAAACATCGTAACACAATCATAAACAATACAATTAATCATTATTTATCTTAATTTGTTCGCACTATTTTTCCTTTTGAGTTTTAAGAACATATTTAGTTCGATTCTCTCGTTTAGTCCGGCCGGACCTTGAGCATTAGTAGCCAAAATTAGTTTTGCCTCCTCCTGTAGTAACAGTTTATTGTTGTCCATTCCTGCTTTGGGTCGTATGCGTTTTAAGCCAAAAAATTTCGAACTAAATAACTAAGATAAATAATGATTAATTGTATTGTTTATGATTGTGTTACGATGTTTTTAACATCATTGTTTTTAAGCATTGAAGTCTAGTGTGCACATGCCCAAGTAGGTTATATACCGAAGGTGTTGTGAACCTAGTCAGCGTCTGTAGAAGCACGAATCACGTGTGAAACAGCTGTCACACCCCTCACAATCACGCCGGAGCTGGTGTCCTCGTAATTGTCTGCATGGACGATTTTAAAGATATGAAATAAAGGCTACATTTTAATGGTGAGTGCCCTCCCTTACATTTTTTTCTATGATTTTTGGTATTGTAGAGGAGAGAGCACCACCACAAAACAATACACATTCCATTCTCTGCGTCTTTTCTAGGAGTCCAGTGTGAACTGTTTGGTAGTGCCAACCGCAGTATCTTATTTTTTGTTGTTAAACCGTTGGCAGTATGCCGGAGTTCTAATGTGTCTTGCAGAAACCTATTACATTTTTACCTTCTAATCTTTGTATATTTTGTTTAAACATCACTTTGAGGGAGGAAATATACAAAAATTAGAACAAAAAAAGGTTACAGGTTAACCAGGCACCCTCCGCTTTGCCAAGCAAGGGGCAACTAGTAAAATGCTTGAGTCTTTCATTGATTTCAATGGGGTTTGTTACTTGTGTTGAGCACTAGAGTGTTGAAAAATGCTCGATTTGAGTAACGAGCACTTATGCGTTTTAATGCTCACTCAATATACATACAGGGTAACTAATTTTCGATGAAATTGTGGGACTGGTGGGATTGATGTGTAGGAGTGATACATATCTCTGTATGTTTGTGCTAAATAAGCAAAAATGTTAAGTACATAAGCAAGCGTCTTTAGTTTTAAGTAACATGACCATTTATGACCACTTTAAAATGTGACCTGATACCAAAGTGGGGTGAAGTACTATAAAACTTTACTTGTACTACTTTCTGATTCTCACTGTACGTGATTCCATTGTTCATGGTGCACTCTCAGGAATTAATAGTCAGTGTACACCATCGCTGTTTCTCTTCTGAATGTGTTTGCAAGCATCCCACAGCCTCCTCCTTGCGTTGGAAACTATCTGTAGGTAAAATCTGAAGATGTCAAGTGATAAATTTGGCCTGTCAGGAGGAAAGTCAGCCATGTAATCACAATGTCAGAGGCAGCATCGGAAGGGACAATGCTTCGCTATTTTACTGTCAGCTTAAAATATGAGTTCACAATACTTGTACCGTTCTCATAAAATTATAAATAAATATATATATATATATATATATATATATATATATATATATATAATCACATTGTGCAAGAGGAGGCAAAGCATAAGAGAGATAAAATTCAGAAAATGTATACTATTACAGCTGTCGTAGAGGTTATCACCCTACTGTTCTAAACCAGTCAATGGATTATATAATCATGGTCATGCAGCAAAACTGGCCATCAATATAAAGGAGACCTTGCTATGCTAATATTTTGTGACTGATTTTTTTAAAGTGTAGCACTGCCATAGTGAATGTATTTAAGTAAAAAGTCACAAAAAAAGGTTGCAAAAATTGCACAAAGATATTTACCTGGTACTGACCAGACATAGGCCTGCACCTGTTTGTGCAACTTTTTAAAAAGTCGTAAATTATAACTTAGGCGCTTATGCCAGATTATGCAAATTTTTGGGTGAATACTCAAAATAGACAGATTAAAAAAAAAGTTGCATCTAAGAAATATTTGCTTGTCGAATACTGGTTCATAAATAGAACTTAGACCAAAAAAGGGTCAAAAATCAAATAGGCGCAAAGGCCCTGATAAATTTTCCCCTTTGGGCCTATTTTTAGGTGAATAATTGGATTTTTCACTCACTTTTGGTCTAAGTTCTTTTAATAAATCAGTATTTGATGGGTGAATAAAATAATACTTTTTTTTAATCTGCTTGTTTTGAGCATTTACCCAAAAATTCACAAAATCTTTCGTTTGTGCCAAATTTATCATTTAAAAATATGTTTGCGTCATTTTTTTCGTGAATATTCTGAGAACATTCTATTCACAAATATATGAAACGTTTGTTAAATTAGTCCTATTCAGCTGAGTAAAAGGCAAATGAATATTTCGTAGAAAAATCACACGTTTTAGATTCAATAGTAAATGTCCCCCAGTTTTTACCTAAAAAAATGTAGATTTGCTCTTTCTTAGTTTGCCTAGTCTAAGTTTAGACAAGTATGAAACATTCTGAGTAAATCTGAATCATTGTACACAATTTAAAAGAGTGCCCCTTTATTGGGCTGAGGGTCTTAGAACTCAAATACCATTTTATTCACAGCAATACAGTAAAGAGAGCTAGGGGTGAATTTTTGGTACATGTTTCAGCTTTCTATTAACAACATGTAGGATAGTGTTTGAACATCGGCCATATATTTGCTTTCTTTTACTCCTCTTCTAGACACCTTTTAGCTAACATGTTAGATTCCTGGAATGAATTGTCTCTGTACTGTTGAAGTCATTAATACTCTTGATACATTAGTTTAATAGTGACCCATTCTCTCCATTCCAGGTACTTCAGCTTATGCTATTGTGAGATTTCTTCTGTGCTCCTGTCTGACCTCATGTAAAGTGAGATTACTGGAGTGTAACTACTGCCATTTCTATTCTTTGTGTAAAAGGAAAAATTATTTTCAAAACGTCAAAGAGTCTTACATATTATTCCACAGCCTGAGAACCGATAATAGTAAGGATGAACACAACTTAAAGGGCTATTCCAATAATTGTATTTATGTCCATGTCCATGAGATATGTGTGTGGGCATATACGTTCAGAAGGTCTTTAGTTCTTGTGGCCTTGGACGTGCAACCATTTCCTTCTTAGAAGATTTCTATAGTAGAAACTTGAAAGAGTTCTTTACAAAAACAATTAATCGAAGTCATACAATCTGTTACATTGTCTTTATGCACACAAATCCATGAAATAAGGTTTGTTTCTTAAGGGAGTTTTAGGCCTTGTGAGCTCAACAATATTCCCCATTTATTGTCAGAGACAATGTTAGGCACACAACGTTCACACAACGTTTTTTTCAGCTCCGTTTAAAATTACGTCCGTTATTTTGAGTCTAAAATAACGGATGTTTTTAGAAGCCTGGCCTCCCCTTAGTGCAATGACGGGTGTTTGCACATTATTCTAGTTTGGGGTTACTAATTGCCCTTTGGTTGTGGCTTAATTGAAAAATCCATTGAATTTAATAGTAAAAACGGAGAAAGAACGGTGACAAAAGAAGAACTGTGTGTGAACAACTAATAAAAAACGTCCCCTGTTTGCAAAAACGTCAGAAAATAATGTTCATGTTCATTATTTTGACGTCCGCGGCAAAAAACGTCCGTTTTTCAATGCATTGTGTGCACTGGACGTCCATCTTCCCATTAACTCCAATGCAACGGCATTGCAGTCAGTTAAATTGTGGCAAAAACAGACATTTTTTTAAATAGCAAAATTGGCCGTTTTTTCTCCATTTTTGATGTTGTGTGAACATAGTCATAGACTTATATCTGCCCTGAGCCAGATGCTCCATTATACAATATGATGGATGGTTCGTAATATTTCAGCTAGAGTGTACAATGTGGACGACTTCCAATTTTGGGCAATTTTGGAACTAGTGGTCACCAATATAAGAAACACTACCATTTTGTCTAAACAATCCAACTCCTCATAGGTCAATGAGAGCAATACAAAACCCGGATGCAAAGGCCTTTTCTACCTGTTTCCAAAGAAGGATAATAAGAGGGCCTTACATCGCCAACACACCGAAGAAGTACCTGGGAATAGCTTAGAGAGGCGATATGGTGTAAAGTACCAACGATACAGAAGCTTACGGGAAACCTCTAAAAAAGTAACACAATGAGATACCGCATGCGCTATTGTGTGCAACTTTTCCCATCGTTCTGGGATGAAATGTCTAGACAGTTCCTCTTCTCATTTTTGTATGAATCCCAGAGGGGTGTCAGAAATTGCAATATAAACCATAGAAATGCCCCTGGTAACCTTGCCAAGATTATAGAAATATTTTTCATACCTGGTCTGGGGAAGTGTGATGTCTATTTTCAGGGTGGTTGCAAAGTGTCTCACCTGTAAGTACTTATAAAATCAGTTCTTGGTAGGTCATAAGACTGAGAGATATGGGTGAACATACAGTATGCATTGTGTTACCATCAAAGAGGTGACCCACTGTCTTAATACCTTTTTGAACCTAAGACTTTATATCCAGATTGGGTATGTGTATTTTTTTTATTTATTTTTGCTTTATATTCATATTACAATTTTTTTTTAATTAAAAACTTACCTAAGCGCTCCAGAGCGAATCTATAAAGAGATGGGGACAATGGATGATTGGTTTGCTTTTTTCTTGGTATAGAGTTTAGCTTTGTTTTTTATGTGACTTTTCTATAATGCTAGAAGCAAAAGCAACTTCGGCCTGAAACGCGTTAGCAGGTTTCACCCAAAATGCTTATGCCGTATCTTTAAAGAAGAAACAATAAAGGATTTAGCTTTTCATTCGTGTGCAAGATAAGATAATAAGTATTTTCTCCCGTTTTGATGTGAAGAGTCACCATTATGCTTCGGGGCTTTCATGTAAAAAAACGTATGGAGATATTTGCACAGTCTTATAAAGCCTCAGGCACCAACATTTGCGAAATGAAATAAATAACTGAAAAGACGCGGTTGCCCTAGAAAGGCAAACAACCTGCTATAAATTGACCTGAGATGAATCAGATGATGTACGTATCTGAGCGCTCTTATTGCCTTGCAGCATCTAAATGTTTATCTGAGCTTTGTGCCTATGTTGTTATTTTGCTCAAACCAGCCCCATGTGCCAGGGCCAAAATTTTGCACATGAAAGCAAGTTTGGATAAAAGCGCATTTTGAGCATTAGCAATGCTTTAAGATGTTTTATTCAAAATAGCATTTACATATATAGAGAAATCAATGCAGAAGAGAGAAATAATTGCCGGTCCCGAGAGAACATTTAGAAAGACTGACATGTTTGTGCGCATATTGGATGCAGCCGCAGCGTTTGCACTGATAGCAGGGACCATATGGTATACAGTAAGTGATCATTTTTCAATGTCGCTAAACGCGGCCCTTTATCAGTCAACCACTGCGTTCAATCGGATGAAAGGATAAGATAATTAGAATAAAATCCGATCCGGAGGTAAATTGTGGATGCATGATGTGTTGGGAAACATCATTTCTGTCTATTGGAATACTTAGCGAAAGAAAGGATCGAGATTGTCACCATTATTGCTTCCTTTAAGAGCCGGAGAAATTCGAGGTAACAAGAAGCATCAAGAATGGGCAATCAGATTCCTATCACCAACACAATATGAATGATGTATTCTGTAGAAAGCGTGGGGGGAACAACCGTGAGAAAGAAGAGTTCCCTACACCTGCTTCCCCTTATTACCAGCAGTAAGAATGAAGAATATAGTTTACATTAGGTAAGGATTACAGCCCAAGCATTTAAACCTTAATGGCCCCATTACGCGAAACGATGGCGATGGAGAACACGAAAATCGCTTTGTCTAATGACACCCTAACCCTCTTTAGAAATTTTTTCGTTGCTACATTTTGGGAGCCATAATCTTTGTGGGTTTTTTTTTATCACCCTAGCTGTAACAAGACTTATATTATTTTAAAATACAAGAAAAAGGAAAATTTGAAGGCACCCACCATCAACAAACAGCATCCTTACAACATACAGGTGTGCTGGAGCCGGCGAGGATGCTGGACACTTCATTAACGTACCAGCTGTTTCACACTCACGTGATTGGGAGACAGCTGCTGTGTTAATGAAGTGTACAGTGCCATCGCTCCAGCACACCTGTATGTTTTAAAGGAGAAGTCCGGCAAAAATTTTTATTAAAGTATTGTATTGCCCCCTAAAAGTTATACAAATGACCAATATACACTTATTATGGTAAATGCTTATAAAGTGCTTTTTTTCCCTGCACTTACTACTGCATCAAGGCTTCACTTCCTGGATAACATGGTGATGTCACTTCCTGGATAACATGGTGATGTCACTTCCTGGATAACATGGTGATGTCACGCCCCGACTCCCAGAGCTGTGGCTGCTGGAGAGGATGATGGAAGGGGGACACTGAGGGACACAGGGCACTGGAGGGACACTGAGCATCCCCCTGCCATCATCCTCTCCAGCAGCCACAGCCCGCACAGCTCTGGGAGTCGGGGCGTGACATCACCATTTTATCCAGGAAGTGACATCACCATTTTATCCAGGAAGTGAAGCCTTGATGCAGTAGTAAGGTCAGGGGAAGAAAGCACTTTATAAGCATTTCCCATAATAAGTGTATATTGGTGGTTTGTTTAACTTTTAGGGGGCAATACAATACCTTAATAAAAAAATTTGGCCGGACTTCTCCTTTAAGGATGCTGTTTGTTCAGTAGAGAAGTTGCGAAGGACGGTAAGTTTTTTTTTCCTTGTATTTTGGATATTGACTTCACTGTCGGTATGAGAGTGAGCACCTATCAACAACCGAGGTTATATCCACCACATCCTTTGAGCTAATTTATAACCCTTTGAGCGTAATGGATAGGGTCAGCTGGTATATCTTTTCCAAGGTCTCGGTTATATAATTTTAAGACAAGGTGTATTTTTTTATTGACACCATTCTGAAGGACTTATATAAACTTATGTAAATGCTTTGTTAAAAAGAAAAAAAGTGACCATTTTGCCTACGTACTGAGACTCTGGATTCGTAATAAAGTAGAGTCAGACAAAGGCAAAGTTTTTGCAGACATTATACACAGGTAGGGAATGAAATGTCATCCTAGCCATGGTAAAAGAATGACAATGTAACAGTGCATAGAGGAAACAGAATGCTTTCCTTGGAAAAGATCAATAACAATGTCAACTAAAAAGTTAAGTTGAGTTTTACACTTAACTGGTCACATCATGATAACTACACACAAAGATGGATAAAGCCATGGTAGACCACTTCACTTGACAGACCATACAGTCAGGGGCAGTTATTAATTAACAAAATGTCAACTCTACAGCCCTTGATAACTAGTATCAGCTGTGTGTGCTCAGTGCATTGGCATTGCCCCTCCCCCTACAAAATACCAAAGAATAAGAATAAGTAAGGAATGACTATGTTTACACTGCTGATAAGAGTATGTTAATGCTTGTCAATGTACTGTAGTAGTGAACCAATATAGGGAAAGCACTTACTATATACAGCAATGGAGAAGTGAACTATTTAAGTCTAGGTAAATTATAGGAAGTGCACGCAGCACTTACCGTTTTCCATACAGTAACTTCTATAGACTTCAATGAAAAGTGCCATGTGCAAACAGAGAGTACAAAAGTACAAACTTACCTCTCCCCATGTCTGCGGTCCAATAGCTGATGGACTGGCCGCTCAGCCAGTCAGTGACTGGGGTAGGATGCCGCTCCAGTCACCGATTGGCTAAGCGGCCTGTCCATCAGCCGGGAGAGGCATTTTCCCTAATCGTGACCACATCACAACTTGGGAGAAGATGCCTTCTGGCGGGGGTCCTGAAGCCGATCCCGATGTTCGTACTTGTTATGAAATCCCCCCGCCCCGACCCTGCCAGCTGTAGGATTTTAAAAAATGGACGGACTTCTCCTTTCACATTAACGGCCACTGACTACATTTGGTAAATTTAGTCTGGTCTGCTGTGCTCTTGTGAAAACACTATGGAGGTGATTTATCAAAGGGTGTAAAATTTAGATTGGTGCAAACTGTCCACAGCAACCAATCACAGCTCAGCTTACAGCTCTGAAAGCTAAGCTGTGATTGGTTGACAGCTTGCACCAGTCTAAATCTCACACCCTTTGATAAATCCCCCCCGTGTTTTCTGGAAACTTGTAAGTAGGCTACATTCTGTCAGTCAAACTAGGTCAACTCCAAAATAGGCCATGATAAATGTCCTCCCCATATCTTTTTGCTGATATGCCAACAGCCCCCCCCCCCAAATGTAGAGTTCAAACATCATGTGAATAGGATCTTAGCAGAGCGAAGGAATAGCTACCGTGTTTCTCCAAAAATAAGACAGGGCCTTTAGAATAATAAAAAAAAAAAAAACCTAGGGCTACATGTTACATATAGGATTACAATCCCAATATGAAACATAGGTTTTTCTCCAACAGCAAACCAATATCATATGTGAGGCATTGAAACTAACTCTATTAAAAGATTGTAGAACTTTTAATCTATATATAGATTAAGAATATTGTTTATAACATTGGAGAACCTTTGTGTCCCTGCAGCCCCTTGTATAAACCGCAGCTAAGACTTTATGATGTCATGTTTAGTTTTATAAAATGATAAGCTTAGCTTTGCTAAATCTGTATTTATAACGTTAGAGTTAGCATAGATAGATAGATAGATAGATAGATAGATAGATAGATAGATAGGAGATATACAATAGATAGATAGATAGATAGATAGATAGATAGATAGATAGGAGATAGATAGATAGATTAGATAGATAGATAGATAGATAGATAGATAGATAGATAGATAGATACATAGATAGATAGATAGGAGATAGATAGATAGATAGATAGATAGATAGATAGATAGATAGATAGGAGATAGGAGATAGGAGATAGATAGATAGATAGATAGATAGATAGATAGATGATGGATGATAGATAGATAGATAGATAGATAGGAGATATATAATAGATAGATAGATAGATAGATAGATCTTATTTCTTTGCTTTTCTTAGATCCCGGTGTACCTCTCCGCAGTGTCTCTCAGAGATCACATAGACATTGCACAATGCAGGGTTACTTTATAATTAATGTTCTGTCCTTTAGTGCCTATTAGCTCTGCCAATCTTGCTTTGAATCTCTGAAGATTTTTTAGAAATTGTTAGCGTTTCCCTTTCATGATTTTTAGTTTAGAAAAGCTGAACCAAGTCCGGTCTGTTACCATAGCACCAGTCTTTTCATTGTGCAGTCCAGGACTCTGGCTTTTGGCAGGTACAGTACATCGTGAATGAATTTTACTTTGTCTTTACAGTATTTTTAACCGAAAAATTTCTCTGGCTAGTTGCATAGATATTATTGTCTTGTGGAAGGTAAATTGATTCTTATTGGGTGTTTGTGGGCCCTTGGTGTTTTGTACATTACATAGCATACTGAGTTGGGTTTTTTGACATTTTTTTTATTATGCTTATATAGGCCTCTGTAATAAAATGAAAGACACACGGTCGGTGGGGGTCTGACATGTCTGTGTGGCCAAAGCATTTTAAAGAATTTGCTAGTTGTCCGTAAATGAAAGCTGTGTATCTCCGTAAAGCTCGGTGTATACCAAATCATGGGCTGGCGCACAAATGTGCAGCTTAATGCTAAAAGGCAAGCATCAATAAACCACTGATTGTTTGCCAGAGGCTCGGAACTCACCAAAACAGAGAAGAGAACAGACAGCCCCATACATTGTGTAGTGGCCAAGCTGGGTAACTGCAGCTCAGCTCCCATTGTAGTGAATCATTTTTAACAATTAACAACTAATGATCGCAAACAAGATTGTTTATTGTTAGCCTGAAATTGTTCACCATATTACACAGAACAATAGTCATTAATTACTACGATCATTACTACGATTGTTTACTCCATCTGATCCCAGCAAAAGAATGAACGATGTTCAATTACACTGAACAATTAACGAACCATTAACAATGATTTTAGGATCAGATCTAAATCAACGATCAACGACACACAAGCGATTTTTTTGATCGTTGCCTGCAATTTGACAGGACGATTATCGTTTAAATTCAAACAATATCACAATTTTTTACACAACCATAGTCCCATGTAATAAGGCCTAAGAGCTAGTTTGCAGCAACTCAGCATT
Organism: Dendropsophus ebraccatus; assembly: GCF_027789765.1. Lineage (NCBI taxonomy): Eukaryota > Metazoa > Chordata > Amphibia > Anura > Hylidae > Dendropsophus > Dendropsophus ebraccatus. Next base: position 48,583,857 of record NC_091468.1, read on the forward strand.
GCCACTACACAATATAGTCTGCTTTCTGCTTTCCTTCATGAGATGTCATGGCTCTGTCAGATCTACACTGGATCTACACTGTTTTGGTATCGATGACTCATCCTGAGGCTAGGCCATCATTAAAAAAAAATTAATTAAAAGAGGAAAAACTCTCTTGAGTTGTATTCCACCAATTTTAGTATGACATCATAGCTAGAAGAGACAGTATCATGATGTCACCCAACTCGCCTTTTTTTTTTTTAGGATACTTCTCCTCTTATTCAGCTCCCATATACTATATGGGTTTAAAAGCTTCTAGAAAAAGATATTGACAAAATAAATCGGGATCCAGAGACAGGCTATATATGTTAAAGGACTAAATAAGGTTCAGGAGGGAAGTGTTTTTAGAAAAACTGACCACAAGAACAAGAGGACACAGTGAGAGGTTAGTTGGGGGAAAGATCAGAAGCAACGTGTGAAAATATTACTTTACTGAAAGAGTAGTAGATGCTTGGAACAAACTTCCAGCAGAGGTGGTAGGTAAATCTACAATAACAGAATGTAAACCTGTCTGGGATAAACATATATCTATCCTAAGATAATAAAAATACTAAAAGGGCAGACTAGATGGACCAGGTGGTCTTTTTCTGCCAACATTCTACGTTTCTAATGAAAACCCAGCACACACAGTTTGGACACCAACATACTTTTCATGGCTGATATAACTTTTTAGTGATTCATTGAGGGCTTCCTTAGTAATTACAGCCTCATACCGCTAACATAATTTCCAAACATGGAATGCAAGCAATTAAAGGCCTTGTTAAAAATGAATGTGTCCAGATTTCCCCAGTTGCGCAGCAAACTGGAAAAAAAAAATTGTGATTGGGACCTTAACATATCTCGCCTTCCCATTCTTCATTATTCACATCTGTTGCTATTGTTTCCATGGATACAATAAAATGTAAATGGATTGCCATTCTCTTTGATATAGGACAGGTGGCACTTTTATTTCGCAGACACCAGACTATGGCACAGTGTGCTAATAAAATGTATACATCACACCTACTCAATGTGGGGAGATTAATTAGAATCAATTTACTTCTGGCATGATGTCTGATTCATATCTTTGTTGGCTGTGAGTGATGCATGAGTTCTTTAAGGGCAACGGACTGGCGGGTGAGGAGGAGGGAGGGAAAAGCAGCTCTGCGGTACATCTGTCTGCCGATGATGAGCGGCTGCAAAACACATTGGAGATATAAAACCTAACAGTGATACATGCAAGACGATTATTGGTGTCAGAAGGTCTCTTATTATCTCATTACGGTACGCCATAACTGTGCCTCTTCTTCTCCCTTACATTGTGTTCTGTAATCTAATATCGCATGCTTCCTGTATCATTAGTACTATTCGTTTGGTGCAAATTTTTATAATTACAATTACAGCATCTATATTTCCTTTAGATATTAAAGGGAACCCGTCACCATGAAAATGCTATCTAATCTATCGGCATCATGTTATAGAGCAGAAGGAGCTGAGCGGATTGATATATATCTTTATGGGAAAAGATTCAGTATAACTTGTAATTTATAGAATAAAAAGGTTTCCAGGCTAACGAGTCCAGCCCATTGAGTGACTCCACCCACTGGACTCCTTAACACATAATGGGCAGGGATTTCAATCAACAAGTTACAAGTTATACTGAATCTTTTCCCACCGAGATATATATTAATCTGCTCAGTTTTTCCTGCTCTATAACATGATGGTGATAGATTAGATAGCATGGTCTTGGTGACAATTTCCCTTTAATATAGATCAGTTAAAAAACAAAATTAGGTTTAAGGATTCTCTAGTATGGACAATCAAAGGGCCCGTTGACAATTATCTGATTAGAAATTGCTCCCTGAATTTAAACGTTTACAAATGATTCCCATTTGACATCATAGCACCTGGCTGGGAAACTACATCTTCCTAAATGCATTGCACCTCAGAGCCAACTGTGTGGAACCCACCAACTATTGGCTCTTTCTGATTTGGTCGGATGATCACTGGTAGGTTAGAGTTACATTTACAGCTTGCCCAGCCCACAGAAGAGTCATCACATGTCTGTCTCATAAGGGAGGGGGAGGAAAGAGGAGTGGAGACAGAGTGGACCAGGCAGTGAGGATTTTAAGCAGCTTCAGGGGGTGAGTCAGCATGGGATACAAACAAAAGGCCCAATTCATGAAATAAAAGCAAATTATGAACAAGCTTGGATTATGGGTGGGAATTGAAGGGTTAACTCTTTCCTAACCAAAGTACCTTTTTGTTTACAGAACACCTTAACAATAGTCTGGGGAAGGGGTAGAAGGAACATATCAAAAAGTGCATGGGCTTACGCACATGCAGGTACTGAGAATAAGATGAAAGCCAACAGATTGGGCACATGTTCTAAGTCTCTCCCTATCTTCAACATGCGAGAAAACTGTATGCCTAGATTTAGTAACAGCCCTGAAAGGGGTGGCCCGATACCAGACCTTTCCTCTAATTCCCTATGCATCTGTGATTATACCACTAGGTGGAAATTACCTATAGAAGATCCTAGATAACTTGCATTTGGGGAAAAGGGCAGTCAGCAGTATAAAACAATGTTAGGCACACAAAAAAAACTCAAGATACCCCAAAGCAGCCCCACTGACACTATTTTATAAGTAATATCCCCAAACAAACAAAGTCGTCAATAAACGTCCCAATATGTTTTGCTCTGTATGGGCTTTCTCAGAGAACAATCTGATCCTGGGTATATATGATGGCAGACGGTAATGGTCTCCAGTGTAGATCACATGGATTCCTGATGGCAAGAACTGGTGGCAACCCTCATCTCGCCAGCTCCAGTGCTGATGCCGATACTGACACCAGCACTGGAGTGGGGGAGGTGAGAGCATGTTACTTCTTTCATCCTCCCTGGCACTCTGCCAAAATCACCCCATTCCAGAGTTCTTCTTTAAGGTCAACTCATCATAGGAAGACCCATCTACGTAGAGGGAATTGTTCAATCACTGGGTGTTAATACATAGACATCCGGTGACCTAGCACTATGCATCGCTGAATATCTTGAGTTTAGAGTTAAATTAGGAAATACACATAAGTATGTATTCTATTTCCATTGCCATTTGTATTTCATACATACATACTATTTTTACTTCGCCCATTAAAAAATAAGGCAATTAATAGTGTTTTTTGATTGGTCCTAATGTTTTTGACAGTGAGCGGCCACGATATGACCATAAAGCGTGTTGACAAGAAAGTGTAACTTTTAATTCAAAGCCAGTGGATTGAATGTAGAAACTGTTCCTGAGTAACTATGTCTTTACTTGACTTGCACATAGAGCACCTTTTCTGAACTGCAATCTTTGAAGCTCAGAAATATGAAGCTTTTCGAAAAAAGACGGATGGCAAGCAGTATCCGAGATCACACCGAATCCACAGCATGAATTTTGCATTTAATAGGGCTGAACGGTTTTTTTTTTTTTTTTTTTCAGTTGACATTTCATGATGCCTTGAAGACTAAGGCAAACTTTTTTTTTCCATAGAAAATTGAGTGAGAGTAGTATTATTTAAAAAAAAAAGTTTATTTGAAAACTAAAAAAAGAGTTTGCTGTGGACTTGGCAATAGAATAAAGTGATTGAAGGGATAATGTATTTTGGAGTTTGTTTTTTTTCTAAGCAGTTGAATAGTAAAAAGCCTATACTCACCTTACTTCCTGCCCTGCTGTTATCTTGGTGTTGGTTTCCAGTACAAATACTCCCTTGTGCAGATGTCTGTACAAGGACCTTCCTGTCCCGCTAACCAAGGATGCAGAGGATGAGTCTATATGTCTTTGTGAGCAATAAGCTGAATATTAGGGGTGCTCTGCTCAAACAAAACCTTTCATATATTTCTGGCCATGATGAGAAAATAACAGACAGGCTATTTTTGACTTTCCGCGCTATCCTCCTAAGGCATGTTTGGGTCCCCGGCTGAGCGATCCTGCCTCCACTTTCGACACAGACTATTCTGGGGGTAACAGCCCATTCAGCTGATCACTGGCCAAGATGGGGCAGTGCCGGGGATTGAGGTGTAGTTTGTGAAGTGTATGTATGCTGACTTATTTCTGTTCCAGAGTTCCTGCCTACCAGGCTATGGCCTGCAAAAGCTAACGTGGTGACTGCTAAGGTGCTAAAGGGCCAAGGCTTGTCCATGCTGGGGAGATTATTGCTTTCAATCTTTTCTGCAAAGTGGTTGGAGAAGCCTGATATATATTGATGTGTCCTGCTTTGTTTGCTCGACCTTCATGGTTTAAAGGAGAAGTCCGGGCAAACTTCCGGGGAGGGGGAGGATAAAAGAAATAACATGATCTTACTGACGCCGGTTTCATACGGTAGGGACGTGACGTGTCAGGCCGACTCAGTCAGTGGCCTCTGACTGGCTGAGCAGACTTGACACATCACGTCCCAGGTCCCTACTCAGACCTGGAAGTAGCCACGGACCCTTTAAGTTAGTTGTTCAAGCCTGAGACCAGTACTAGTGGACTTGCCACTCCAATATATCTAAAGTAGTTGCAACATGAGCCAAAGTGGTCAGAACTCCCTACAGCAGTGTGACGTGCATATTGGACATGTCCCCTCCAGGTAGTGTCCGTGCTTCACGTCTACCCAGAGTATCCTTCAAGAGACATTTCATAAACCTTACCTATTTCATACTCCAGTCTATCTGCTAACAGAGTCTACCCAAGTAGCTTAAAGTGTACAAAGTTGTTATAACTTTCAAAATCTAAACCAAAAGTAGATGTGATATAAAGCAATTTACATTCATAATTTTTTCTAGTTATCATGGAGAACACGGCACTTCCTGTTTTCTAACTTTTTTCTTTCCTCAAAGAGTCAGAAAACAGAAAGTCCAGTGCTTCCCAGGCCATCTGAGCTATCACAGAAAAAGCAGTCATGTGATTGACAACCATATTAAGCCGTGACTGTAGTGGCCGGAATTTCTGTATTTAGTCTTTAAATATCTGCCTACAGGAGACTGGACCTGGATTTCTGGTAAGTTCAGTTTTGTTTTACAGCATGGTAACAAAAAAAACAATGAATGTATATTGCAAACTTGCTTTATTTCACATATACTAGCGATTTAAATTTTGAAAGTTATAATGACAGATACACTTTAAAGGGAACCTGCTGGCAAAGTGATTCTCAAGCTCTAAATTGCACCTTTCAAGCAAGGCCTTTGTATCTTGTGTACTGTGCCTTTAAGATGCTGTTTAGTAAAGCTGCCTGTTCTGTACCTACCTCTTTCAGTTTTATCATTGCACAAGCACACTGCATGATGGAGTACGGGCGTGTGTTGGCTCCCAGGGAGAACTAGGTATCACACTGATCTGTGTGACAAGTTAAATGCCAAATAACTTTATGCTATTATGCTAACTTTTCTTGCTTTAACAGAAAGAGAATATTACATTTCTGCAAAGCTTTTATTTTAGGCCGGTAAATTCTTCTGCTGTAAATCATTCTACATAAGTAAAACCTACAGAAAATCCTTCTATCCACCATTGTAGGTGATTCAGAGCTACAGTTTTTTTTTTTTTTAGTTTTTTTTTAGTCTATAAAAAAGGATTACAAACAAATAAAGGTCACCTAGGCTTTTCAGGGTTATTAAGGCAAAGAGAAACACAATATATTGATTTCTGGGAAATATAGGTCTCACAGTCTTTTGATAGTAAGCCTGTAGCCTTATTCTGGCTGATGATATGTGACAGCTAGAATATTTGAACCAGTCTCTCATATTAGTATTTGAGAAAATTGAAAGCATGCTAGACCTTCAAGTAATACCGGTAAGCTACTCTTTGACACTCAGACTTACAATGCAATTTCCAGAAGATAAAATATTTGACAGACATAAGTGGCCTGATACTCTGTAAGTGGAGAGCCTTATGGTGCAGTTTCAATACAGATGCTCATTATGCCGGGAATATATAGTCCTTTACAGGCAATGTTGCCGCAAAAAAAAATATAAATAAATAAAATGAAAAAAACAAAACAATAAATTCATAAAATTTATGCTGCACAGTAAGAATGCTTTCAAATATAGACTTTTCTAAAATCAAATAACGAACTGTAAAGTAAATGAACAGAAGAGAAATCTGACTCTAATCAATATTTGATGAGACTGCCCTTTGCTTTAACCTGTTCCTGACCAAAGGTCATTGATGCATGAATGTTAAGGTCAAATTCAAGCAATGTTCCTCTTTGTAAGAGCCATAATGGCTTTAGTTTTAAATGTGCAGGACTAGTTGGGGGCTCATTTTTTTGAACCATGAGCTATACCTTTGATTGGTATCAAATTGGTGTAAAAGAAAAGTTTTGATTACTTCTTGTTACTGGTATACCCCCCCCCCCCCCCCCCTTTTTCATTTATTATGTTTACTATTTGGGAACAATATTGTTATATTTATAATAGATTATAATTTATTCATTTATTATGTTTACTATTTGGGAACAATATTGTTATATTTATAATAGATCGGACAATTCCACACGCTATGATTCCAAATCTGTTAATTTTTTTTTTTACATAATTTTATTTGTATAAATGTAAAGGGGTTGATTAAAACCTTTATTGGGGGAATCTCTTAATTTTTTTTTTTTTTTTTTACTTTTTTTAAAATTAATTTTCAAAAGTCCCTCTAGGGGTCTTACATATGCAATCATTAGATTTCACAGGGTCTGACAGGACAGAGGTTAGTATTATACCCCTGTAGGGAAAGTGACCGGGAAACCCTCCATAGCTGCATGGGTCCAGATCAGTCAAGGACAAATACTTATCCTGTCAGTGTAGGACTGGGGTATCTTTGGCCCATCAGGAAATTTGATTCTAGGGGCCCACCCCACACATCATATACAGATATAAACAAATGCACATTACATATATGCTTAGATAATACAAACACTCATGCAACGTACACATAGACTCACATACATACTTCATATACACACAGATTTACCTCTGGTACAGGAAAGCACCAGGTACAGCTCACATTCTGTCAGATCTGTAGCTCCAGGAGCTGCTCCAAGGCCATACTGTGAAGGCTTCAACTTCTCTCCCTCCCCTCCTGTGTCCCAACTGCCAGCAGCAGCACATAGAGCAGATGGAGGCAGCCTGAGACGAGGAAGTGGGGGAGGGCCCCAGGGGAGAGGGACTGCACTGATCCTACACACTACATGCTGCTGTCGGTTACTCTGGTCACTTCCTGCCTATATATAAGATGAAACGCCAGGTCTATATGTCTATATAGAGACAGTGAGTTACCGGGTGACAGGCATGTGCAGCAGTGCTGGGGGATCATATGTCATCCTGGAGCTGCTAATCAAGAAGGCCTACTTTCTGCTCAGTGGCCCACCAAGGGGTAGGGCCCACTGGGGGAATTCCCCTGCTTCCTTGTGGGCCAGTCCAGGCCTGTATCCTGTCACTGACTTCCTTAAATGTCGCAATCACTATAGATCACTTTGTTTAAGGAGTTAATGACAGGCAACTGCATGATTGCGGCTGCCTGTCATTATCTTCGGCTCCTGGGACACTAATGTATATATACGTATAAACGTGTTCCTACTGCACACGGTATTGACAATAGAAAAGTATATATGCACATTGCTGATGTCAAGGGGGTTAAATACAGCATAAGTGAAGAAACCTGACAGGGAGTTTGTTCCATCATCATGGAGATCTAAGCACAGATCTTCTGTGGATGGCGCTGCTCACATCCTCCTTGTATAATTCCAGACAGGCTGGATAATGTTGCTATCAGAGCCCTGTAGGGGGTACATGATATACCTGGGTCCTACAGGTTTCTGCCATTTCTGAACTGATGACACTGCTGGCCATCTAATTTGGAAGAAAAAAAACAAGCATGAAGTGCTTCAACCTTCTGCACTAAGTTTCCTTGTATGACCACTGATTCTACAATCCTCAGGTTTGCCCTTTTCTTTATGCATCTTCATAAGAGCGTGAGCAACACATGCTGAAACCACAGTCTGCGGTGCTTAGCCATGGTGTATGACCAGTGACAACCTCTACAACCTCATCTTTGTAGCAGAGTTTGGCTGTTCCATTACCTGTTTGGTATAGTTGGTTGATCATAAGCCTGACTATAACCTTAAAAAAAGCCCTTGTGAAAGCGACCTAGAAGAACGGATACTGTTTAGAAGGAAAAGTGGGATCACACCAAATATTCATTTGATTTACTGTAGATTTCTCTTCTGTTCTTTCTTTTTGCATTTTATTTATTCATAATTATTAGTTTTCCACACCTACCTAAAACTTTTGAATATTACTATATACATTTTACACAGTTGACGGTATATACGAGCCACATCTAACTCTCTGCTAACCTAAATGATATTAAACCAGGGCAGAGATACATTCTATATTAAAAGAAAAACGAGCATCAGCCTCTATGGGCCCTAGGATGGCTGTCAGTCAGGATTTCCTCCCAGTATCTATTATCAAGATGAGGAGAATATTTTGCTTGGCAAATCTCTTTTTAATAAAGAAGAAAGTACGGTCACATTTGTATCTTGACACTTATATTGCTATGATTAGTACTGAAAACACATAATAAAAAGGAATTTTGGAGAAATCTAAGTTAAGCAAGAGCTACAGTATATATAAAGTTCAGACCCATTTATTCGGTTACACAGACCCATTGTTATTGTCTATGACTTGTGGTGAAAAAATAAAAAGACTATCGTAATTGGTCAACAGTAGAAATCTTAGTTGTAATTTTTTTAAATTTAAAAAAACAACAACAAGAGTTGTGATCACAAGCAGTTTTGCACTATACTCTTTATTTTTAAGTTATCTTTGTTTAAATCATATATATATATATATATATATATATATATATATATATATATATATACATTCCCTCCGTGACAATATTTGGTGTTTTCTCTGTTTGGAAAAAAAAAAGCAAAATACAGCAAATTCATCAGGACAGGTCTTCACCACATTCAGTAGCAGAGAATCCTGGGGGTACTTGCATTGTATGGTCAGCTCTCCTGCCACACAGCCCCAAAACCTCTGTAACCACATAGTTACATTATACTAACTAAATTGTTGCATAATAAAGAGCGTTGTTTCCTGGTAAGCATGCATTGTTAATATTATAATTAGCATGAGTTTATATTATCAGTCCAAATTAATAATTTATTAGCCCTCAGTTAGTATACAACCTGCATGATAAACAGGACTGTGTTTTGGTCTCTTTTTTTGAACAGAGAAAAGACCAAATATCAGCACTGAGGGAGCATCGACCGCAGTTTGACAGGAAGGGAAAGGGAAGGACATACAGTACATGGTTTCCAATACTCTAGAAACCATTGGCATCTGAGCTATACAGATGCATAGTAACACACTTCTTACACAAGGGGATAGCCAAGTTTTTTTTTTTTTCACTGTAGAAAATGTGCAAAGTAAATAAAAAGTTACATTTTGTAAGAATAATGTTTTGTGTAGAGTTATGTAAAAGTGGCATGGTGGCGCTATCGAATAGATTTCTTACAGCTCTGGGATCTGAGGACTTATTTTTACTGTTTAGTTCCACTACATAAGTTGAATGGTTTTATCACTTGGAAATAACACCAAGTAGTAGCATAGTTGCCTGGCTCTCTAGTAACACTGACAACCTTTACGAAGAGCACATCTGACTTTTAGCATCTGGCCAAAATCCCAGGCATATGTTTCCAATGAGGGATTATTTGCTATGCATTTTACATAGCATTGTTACATGAGACATTCTCTTTTTTCCATGTGTAAATCAAAGGAATGTTACAGGCACAACTGTTATTTGTGGCTTCATTTCCATCATTTTTATTACCGGCGGTGATGTTAGTTTGACTTCAGCGAGGTCTGTTTTGTAAATCAGATGTTGTCTTGAGATTTCTTGTATTGAGATGTAGAGCTTCAAACTTTGGGAATGTTGTTGTTGCTTTGTTTGGTCATTTACAGATGCAAGTAAGTTGTAACACAAGCTCAGACAGGAGCTAAGTAGTATTTATCATTTCCTAATAAAGCTTAAAGAGTCACTGTCGTATTTTTTTTTTTTTGCAGAAATCAATAGTCCAGACGATTTTAAGAAACTTTGTAATTGGGTTTATTAGCCAAATCTGCCATTATCTGCATGTAAAAAGCCTTTTCCCAGGTCCCCCCTCCTTCCTCTTTTTCATCCACTCTGAAAAATCTGAAAATTGTGACTTGTTGCAGGAGACGTCCCCTGTCTGCTCTAGGGAGAGGGGAGGGGGGAGGAGGAAGGAGGGAGTTAGCCGGCAGCAGAGAGCAGATAACAGAGGATTACAGGCACGGAGCTGGGTGACAGCTGTAATCAGAGCTCAGACAGGTCACTGGTGATGGTCAGTAGAGATATCCCGTGAGGGATTTGTAGATTAACTCTTTGTTGTCCTGTTTTGGTCTTTTCTTTAGCTCTCTCCATAGGAGAACAATGAAGACAGGGGGGAGAGCTTCAAACTGCTTTTTCATGATAAAAATGCATTTTTCGGATAATAAACCCAATTACAAAGTTTCTTAAAATCGCCTGGACTATTGATTTCTGCAAAAAAAAAATTCACGACAGTGACACTTTAAGGTTGCGTTCACACCTACAGGATCCGCAGCAGATCTGCAGCAGATTTGATGGTGCAGATTTGATGCTGTGTTCACTTATTTAGGTGAAATCTGCTGCGGATCTGCCGCGGATCCGCAGCAGAAAACCGGTCCGGTACGTGTGAACGTACCCTAAAACACTATTATAACACATGTAGATTTTGGAAACCTGAATATTTTAGGTTTGGATGTTTTATCCAATGCGCAAATATTATAATATTAGAGCAAAGTTTTTAAAAAAATTATTTCCCCAAATTTCATAAATATATCCTGTATTATAATCCAGAGCTTTATTTACAAGTTCTATATAATAATGTGTAATAATTAGAGATGAGCGAACCGGATGGAGCCAATGACTATATCCATGTTTTCCACATAGCCTTTGGGCTTTATCCAACTTCAGCAGCCACCGCTAATCAAATGCTAAAAGTTCGGGTTCGGATGGACTCGAGTATGCTCGAGGTTCGCTCATCTCTAGTAATAATAATAAAAACTATAATGTCTTCACGAAAGTTGTTATGGGTTTGAATGCAGACATCATGATACCATATTTACAGAGGAATGCATTGAAGACTGAGGATGATGATTTATCAAGTGTATTGTCAGGGCCATCAGTCATGTGACTCTGTAAGGGTGCTATTACACGGCTCGATTATTTACTGAGCAATTACACAGGCCGATTGGTCAGCAAGGGCTGCACAGATGTCCGTTCAGCCCTTGCCTTTTACACTTAAGTATAATAAAGTATTAACTTATCTTACCACGTTCCCTTGTGTCCTCGAAGGACTTCCCCAGTGTCTGCAACTCTGCTTCCTGTTCCGGTCTCTAAGCTGACCGGACCGCCGTCCAGTCAGCCAGTTACTGGCCGAGGCAGGCTACAGCCTGTCTGTGCAGGGACTGGAACAGGAGGCAGAGCTGCAGACAGCAGGGAAAGTAGTAAGGCAAGTTAATACTTTATTATTTTACACAACAATCATCAGCCGTCAGCCTTGCATCGCTATTACACATAGCGAACCACGCCCGACAACTGATAATTTTAGGTCTAGACCGAAAGAAACAATCAGACGATCATTGTTTCATCGGCTGATTGTACTTCCTATTTCATGGAGCGATAATCGGCCAAATCGGCCTCATTTGGACGATTATCGCTTCATGTAATAGGGCCCTTTATATAGTGCTAGCAGTACAGGATGATACAGTCAGCTACAAATACAAGGCAATATACTAACACTGTCAGTATTGATTCAATACATTATAAGTAATGGCATTTCCTATTGACAGTGGGAATAAGACTCAGTTATCAATTTATTTATACATTTTTAGGGAACAACTTTGTGCTTCTCCACAAGTAATATAACAAAAAAAAAAAAAGTTAAACTAGCGCAACCAGGATTGTCTTACAAGAGGTAAAGTCACCAATGTAGTAATGTCTTTCATTCTCTTGTTCCTTATAGGTAGAGAGCTGGGTACTAATTGGATTAGCGGACACTCTAGTCAAAAAGCAAGAATTCTGAAATAGCTGTTGACTTTTTCTTAGTTTCCCTCCTTCTTGATGAAATCTAATTTGCATATCAATTTTCCCATGGAGCATTACTTAAAACAAGTCTCCATAACTAGTGTTGAGATCTATCAAAATGGAGTTTGATTTTCTGTGGCTCGAGAAGTTGGATGTCGTTGTATCCATATTTTCCTGGCAGCCATCTTCTGCAGCTGTGGGGAATGAAACACTGAGTATTTGGGTTTGAATAGTTTTGCCAAAACCTGAATCAGTACCCTCCATTTCTAATACTAATTTCAATCAATTTCCATGTGTGTACTGTTTATTTGCAGTCACACATATTTTGACTCAGGCAAAAAATAGTATATACAGTGGTCCCTCAACATACAATATAATTTGGTTCCAGGACGACCATTGTATGTTGAGGCCAAAAATCTATAGAAAACTGGTAATTGGTTCTAAATCCACCAAAATGAGAAAAAAAAGAAAATTTAAAGGAAAATAAGCAGCAAACTAATATGGATACAGTAAGTCCATACATACAACAGCTATTTTTTTTTATATGTTCTGCAGATCTGGACTGTCTGTACAGCATTGTATTTCGAGTCTGGTCTCAAGTTACGATGCTCCAAAAAGGAACATTGCACAGTATGTTGAAAATAATGTATCTTGAGGCCATTGTAAGTTGAGGGATCGCTGTACTTGGAAATAGAGTGAACATAATCAATAGTAGACTAAGTTTGGTCCAATGAACTCAATAGACCTGCCATGGTATGGTATATATGGGCATATCATTGCCAACATATTCCCTGAATGTGGACTATTTTTCATAAGTGACCATAGCCTAAAAAAATATGCTTCAAAATTTGTATTTAATAGTAGTTCAAGTAGTAAGTAAATTAGATTTGTCAGCAAAGCCGCCACATCTAGAGAGTCTAGAAAAAAAATCTTTTAAAAAGTCTAGAATTTATTTTTGCTAAAATTTGATATTGGAATCAATACTTAACTATATCATCCAATTTTATGGTATATACGAGATATTATAGCATACAGAAATGTATTAAGCCATTGTGAAGCTATTTTGGACCAGTCAACCATGTCCTCACATAAGATTGGTCTGTCATCTTGCGTCACAATAGGCCGTATTATTCTGCTCAATGATGAATTATAACTGTTCACTTTGATAGATTATATGTTTTATGGTGTCATGATTGGGTCATGTAGCCAAAGGGCAGACATTTCTGACGTCAAAAAGATATCAGTTTTTGTAAAGGCGAAATAAATCGGGGATGTGTTATCTGGAGGAATTCTACGCTCATCTGGGGATTTACTTGTCTATACAACCTGAAGCATCGAAAAATGTTTTCACTGGCAAAATTGCACATTATAAATGATAATGTTCTGAATAAATGGTCTGTGTGATCCCGTTGCTTTTTGCACTGCATAGTGATGAATGAAGGTCATGCTATTTTCATTATCGTGTATTGAAATGGAATCGGATAGATAATTGCAGATCTGCGCTCTTTTGGCTGTGCGGCTGCAACGTTCCTGATGTAATTTGACGTCCGCTGTCATGCAGTATGTTTTGTTTCATTTTGCGGGTAACAAGATGACGCTCGACAGTAATATGTTTATCTCAAACAGCAAAACAAAAAAGATAGAAAATAACCCTAATTATAGCTGCTTTGCTAGTCTAGTATAGATAAGATACTGTTATAATCCAAGCCTTTAGGATGATGCCATATCTAATTATTAGGTGTAAACAGACAAGTGGTGGTGGTGGGGCGATATAATGAAAACGGGCCTTTCCTAAACTTGTTGGTCCACCTATACCCTTGCACTGCCATTGAACAGAGAATAAAGGCTTAACAGACCCTTTACAAACTTAAATTGAGTTAGAAGTACCAAAATGATGCCCAAGTGGTTGGAAGTATTGGTTAAAAAGTGACTCTGTACCCACAATCTGTCCCCCCCCCCCAAACCACTTGTACCTTCAGATAGCTGCTTTTAATCCAAGATCTGTCCTGGGGTCCGTTCGGCAGGTAATGCAGTTATTGTCCTAAAAAACAACTTTTAAACTTGCAGCCCTGTGCCAAATGGCCATTGCCTAGACTATCTGTGCCCTAACTTTGCACCGCCTCTCCGTCCCTCCTCCCTGCCCTCCTCACCATAAGGTATGCTCTAGCCAGGTATTCTCCTATTCCTCACTGCACAGGTGCCTTAATGATCCAGCCCATGTGTCGTGCTGACACAGGTGATGAATAGTAGAAAATCTGCCTGGGGCATTTCTTATGATGAGTAGGGTGGGGAGGGGGGACAGAGGGGTTGTGCCAGCCTAATGCACACACACACTCTAGGCCACGGCCATTGGGCACGGGGCTGCAAGTTTAAAGGTTGATTTTTAGGACAATAACTCCTTCACCTGCCGAACAGACTCCAGGACAGATCTTGGATTAAAAGCAGATATTTGAAGGTACAATCCGTTCTGGGGGGGACAGATTGTGGGTACAGAGTCGCTTTCAGGTCTTGCTTGTCTATGCTACTCTACTATTACTAGTATTGATATAACAAATCCCAGAAGAGGCAGCACTCCAATTTCAAGTGGAAAGAAAGATGATTTTTATTCACTCATTAATGTGCAACGTTTCGATCTCCCAATTACATCTTTTTCAAGTTTGAAAAAGATCTCATTGGGAGATCGAAATGTTGCTTTTTAATGGGTGATTAAAAATTATTATTATTATTATTATTATTATTATTATTATTATTATTATTATTATTATTATTTTCACTTGAAATTGGAGTGCCACCTCTTTGTTGTACCACTTTGAAAGTCTGGAGTCCGACTGCCTGAGGTTGAGCACCCACCATAGCTACAGTGCCGCACTGTGCAGCACACACTTGTGTCTAGTATTGATACTGTATAAGGTGTGTTCTTACTGTAGTGTATGTTTAACATAAGAACTAGCATTCAGATCTATATGTTAAAGGGGTTATCCCAAGATCAAAAGTTACGCCCTATCCATAGAGTAGAAGATAGCAGCTGGTGGGGGGACTGACTGGTAGGACTCTAATTCCAAAAACTGAGCTAGTTGTCCCCAATTAATGGAGTGGAAGCCAGTACTCCACATATTCTCTATGTGGCTTCCGAGCATTGCTAGTTTTTGCCAGTGTCTGGAAGCCCCATAGAGAACGAGTAAAGCTAATTGGTTTAGGTATTGTGCTACCACTGCATATGTCCTAGGAAAGATCTGGATTGAGCTCATTTTTGCCCCGAATAAGTGGAGGGGTAGCCCACATATGCAGCCAGCATGTCATTTATTTACTATAGAGCTTTTGAACATGGCTGAGTACTTAACTTGGCAATGTCAGAAAGCTCCATAGAGAATTTTAAAAAAAATGCTAATTGTGTGTGCTGACACTTTTTATTTGGGGGACATTGGATTTCCATTCTGAGGATTGGTGGGACTCCATATATTATCTTTTACCAGACAGTAGTCAAAAGGGTATCTTACCTCTAGAGTTTTAACACCCAACACTGGTCAAACGTTACACCATAAGGGCCCTTGCACAGTACGGAAATCACGCAGATAATTTCGCAGATTCCGTGACTTCCGTGCTTGCACATAGCCTGATGACCCTTCTTTACTTATGTTCACTGTTCTTTGGATCATTTTCTTATTGTATATACCATGTAATATGAACAATATTGAACGATTTTTCCATTATAAAATGTTTACCTTAAATTGAAGTAAATCAACAATTTTTTCTTTATAATTTTAGGACCCCAAACTGAAGGAGCAGCTGGAAGTTGGGAACTTTGGAGGTCGATTAGAATATCGAATGTTTACCATCGTCTATGGGCCAGACTTGACTAACATTTCATATCTGAATTTAGTAGCATTTCAAGAAGAAATTGCAAAGGTGGGTTGTGTTCACTATTCTAGTTTTTTTTGGTTATTGATTACAAAATATAGGTTTTGTTCTAATAAAAAATAAAAAAACATGGTGAGTCATGAAGCACAAAAACTCACATATACTGATTCAACCGTGATAGATAAGAGTATATATTCTTACACAGCACAGGCAAGCATTCTGGGAATTTTTTTCTTTAACGTCAATGCTTAGATTTAGGGCATGGCTTACATTCTATTAATAAATAGCTGAAACAAAACATAATCATAAACATCAATTAAGTTCAAGAAACTATAAAAATGTGATAATAATAGTGGAGGTATCACATGGGGCATAGGGCCAGAGGCATATCTTGAAGCTCCTTTTAAAAACACAAGGACCCATCAATCATCATGTGTCATTTATAGTACTGATAATGAGAAGAGCTATTGGATCCCCTCAGGTAACAGGCCCCAGGGGTTTCTCTACATCCTCTATAGTTACACCGCTGCATGCTGTTTCCTCAAGATGGGGCTATAACATAGTGAACCAATACATCAAAACCTTATAGAGTGGTATCTCGGCTGTCAAACTGCTAAGCACTCAAACAATTCCTTTCTCAATATTTTCAAGGATGGTTTTTCTTTAGAACTCACTTGCTTGGTTCTCAAACTGTTTTTCAGCTCCCCATAGTTACACGGTTAGCGTGGTTGAAAAAAACGACATGTCCATGGATGGATAAATTCTATAATCTATATATTATTACTACTTATGAGGGGAAAAAACTGCTCGGTTCTCAACCAGCCTACCAGAACAGATTGTGGTTGAGAACAGATTTACTTCTGTACTGGGTTCACACATAGTATTTTGGTCAGAAGTGGGTTCAAATCCTTTAATTATAGTTTTTCTTTGTTTCTTTACGAGTGTCAGTTGTAATATATAGCCATTACCCACTGCATATAGAGCAGATTCCTCTAACCCATCCATATACAATGACCTGACCTTAAAACACATATGAAGATAAGGGGATAATACAGTATATGCAAAGCAGGCCTCCAGCACCACCTATTGGAGGTAGCATTCCCCTTCAAGCCAGTACTTGTGGTCCATTAAGAATCCTAAGAACATGACTGGGGATTTAATAAGCCAACTTTATGGAGATTTTTAGGCCAGTCATGCTCCAGTGAGAATCCTGGGGAGAAGGATATGTACAGCAGCTCTTTTGCGCCACCTTTTGGTGGTAGCTTTCCCATCACCAATCTTTGTGCCCCTTAAATCCTCCCTAATCACATAGTGGGCCATTTCTCAGGTGAAGATAATTAAAAAATGCTAATTGTAACATTTAGAAGAAAATATTTTTGTAGACATTCAGAACTCAGTTTTCCATTTATGAACATACTGAGGAAGGAACACCTTTGAGGTATGAGCTGTTTTTGCATACAGTATGATGTCTGATTTGTTAATCAAGTTATAATCCTGAGTGACTTAGTGTGACATTTACGTCTTTCTTGATGGCTTTTTCCCCATGGTGACATGCAGATTTATAGTAATTAAGTCTGTCAAGGAATAACGGGCCTGTGGGAATCTGCAGTACATGTTTATGAACAACACAACAGACGCTCGCTCCAATGTTTACATTGTATTTCCACATACACGATTATAACCTGCAGTATATATGTTTATGAACATTAATAGTGATGAATTGGGACTGGCCCATCATTATGTATATGGATTTATTAATATTAATATGTATAAAGATGTTAAGTAATGTATGAAATGTATAGAACCACTGCAGTGGAGAGGTTATTGAATATTAGGATGCAGGAAGGACTGCAATCCATCCTATAAAGTTGTGCCACTCTGTGTATGTGTATTTCAGTCTTAGGCTAGGTTCACACTACTTAAATTCTATACTAATAATGGCAATTGTTGCAATGGCCATGATTGGTACGGAACCTACAATGTGCTACAGGCCTAGGGAATCCAGGCCAGAGTGTATACACAGGGTATAAACTCCGGCCGGGATCCCTAGCGGTAACGTAGAAAACTGTCAGTTTTCATGTCAGTCATGTCAGTTTTCTGCAAAACCTGCAAACCCTGTCAGTGCACGCTCCATGGTGTGCAATGGGAAGTTTTGATGTGGGCGTGCACGGATGCGCCCGCATCAGAACTCTGTGGCGCTAAAGATCATTCGGCCGGTACTGCAGTCCCGGCCAGGTTGATCTTTTCTGAGGCAGGTTCATGGAACGGCCGGTCTCATACTAAGTGTGCACATAGCCTTAGTTAATATAGTATAATAATTGTGTAGAACTATATAAGTCGAACTGCAGTGTATGGCTTTGTTTAGAGAAAATTAGTTTCTTGAGGTTCGCGAAAATTTGCACAAATTCTTGAATATTTTTATATCTTGAAAAAATTTTTTTTATCATAACAGGCAAAATAAAGTAGTAACTATAAAGGGAGCCATAACATATACCTGTTTAGCACTGAAAGCGCTTTTTTCACCTTGTGTTTGAAAGGCCAAAACACTTTCATTTTTCTAACTACAGACCTATTTGAAGCCTTATTTTTAAAGCTTTATAATGACCTGCTTATTTTTTTTCCATAAAATATACAGGACTATATAATATATATTTTGGCGGTGAAATGGAGAAAAAAAAAAGGCTATTTGGTTTGGGCGTATATTTTACACCATTTGCCATGTGGTAAAACTGACATGTTATCTATATTCATGTTAATATAATTGCAAAAATACCAAATTTATATACTCTTTTTTTATTTTTATTTTATTTTACTACTTTTACAAAATGTACATGTAAAAAAAAGGCCTTAAATCGTTCTATTCTGTCTTCTCTACTTTATCTTTCAGTCTGTAGGGCTGGGTAAGCAATTTTGCATTTTGGTGTTTTTTTTTTGCACTTGCGCCATTTACTGTGTGAGAACAGGAATGTGATATTTTAATAGTTCAGGTGATTCCACACAAAAATATCAAATGTGTTTGTTTCTTTTGTTTATTTGATTATTTATATTTTAAATAGGAAAAAAGGGGATCATTTAAACTTTTATTATGGGATGAATTTATTTCTATTTTCAAAACATTTTTAATACACTTTTGTAGTCTCCCTAAGGGACTTCTATGACCAGAACATTGATTTCTCATAGAGATCAATGGAGTACCTTTGTACTGCATTGATCCATCATATCGGCACTCGTAGACACAGGCTGAAGCAAATACTAAGGTCAGGCAGCCCAGAACCTTGCATAGAGTAGCCGATCTGGACCATTACACCATCAATGAGGTATGTATAGGCCATTTGAATGCATCTGTCAGTTTTGACAGCAGCATGTAAATGGTTAAATAGGCAACATGGATTATTGCGCCAGCTATTAGCAACACCCCCCAACTGTTTAAAGCAGGCGGGAGGCACCATGTATAGAGAAAGCTTGAGTCCTTACCCCACTATATACTATGTTGAAGGCATCAGGATGAGCATGCTTGTTCTGTATCATCAACTGGTTAGAGGTGTTTTCTGTTGCAAGAAATAAAGTATTTATCCTTCCAGTTCTAGATATTCACATGGCTTAAAAGATACCGGCGATTGTATCAGGGACACAAATAAGGTTAAAAGCTAAGTTAATGATAAATTGAAAAGCTATGTCACAGTTATAACCTCATACGGGGCAAAAATAATAGTATGACGTTAGCTGATTGTTATTTGGTATTTGACTATTGGATACATTTACTGAGCTCTGGTACATGTAATGTGACTACTTTCATTTTTACAGTTCCATATAACTTTAACTCGATGGAAATGTTCCTATAATACAAGTTCAGTCCCTATTCTAATTTATTATTAAACTTGAATGAGTTAAAATAGATTTCTAGGACAGCTCGATATTGTGCCGCACCAGCCACCCGGATGTCATATTGTTGAACCTGACGTCTTCTAGTGTGACATACGCCATCAAATATGATTAGGATCAGTGTCTGACATTAGGAGGTAACGTTCCAGTTACTCATCAAATTGTTGTAAGATTGTCGAATAGACAGATCTGTCTCTCATGCTCAACTCGAAAGAATCTGAAATGTAAGAGTAATGGATAAGTATGACTCGAAATTATAGTCAGCGACTTTTCCCTGGGAAATTGCAGAAAAAGTGCACTTAGCTCAGTAGACTGGTATATAGTGCGGGTTATTTTCAGTGAGATTGTTTGAACTTTCTCTGCATTTTACTTGAGCAATTCGACTATTATGGGTTTTTCTTTTGCCTTTTGGATTTCATTATATGTAGATTTGATAACACCTGAGGTTATAATACGCTGAGCTTTTTTCTATCTGAGGCAAAAGTTCATCTGGAAGAGATGAGCAAACTTACAGTGGACGACAGTTATTATAGGTGTATAGGCACCTAAAGCCCACTCGCCTCTGTTCCTGAACTAGATGTTGGATGGACCATGGTTCATTCACTTGCCTCCTGATCCACACTTCCCACAATCAGTTACTGGCGTTCTTATGCATACTTCTAGTTCCATCCAACCTGATTTCTTCCTACATGTACAGTTGTCACTGTAGGGGTCCTATTCCACGGGCCGATGGGGGCCCGATCAATAATGTATACGAGCGCTGATCTGCTAGATCGGCGCTCGTTTACTGGGCCCATTCCACTGCCCAATAATCATTTAGCGAGGGCTGCAGGGACATCGTTACCAATGTCCTTGCAGCCCTTGTTTAAACACCATACATTACCTAAACATGTTGCAGGGCTTCTCCTGCGCTCCTCCTTCCTCTCAGTCCAGCGTGCAGCAGCAGCTTCGATGTGGCCTGTCTGAGCTGACAGACTGCTCAGCCAATCACTGGCCGCGGTGGTCCTGGCCAGTGATTGGCTGAGCGCGGGACCGGGAGGAAGAAGGAGAGCAGGAGAAGACCTACAACATGTGAAGGTAATGTATGGTGCTTTTGAGATCGCCGGTCGCCCGCCGCGCATTGCTATTCCACGCAGCGATGCGCGGTGGGTGCCCGCTGATTTTAAGTTTGAACCTAAACAAACGATCAGCCGATGACACGATCATTGGCTGATCTTTGTCTCTATTTAACGGAGCAATAATACGATTATCGCTCCGTGGAATAGGCCCCTAAGTCAGTTTGAATTCCCCCTGGGCTCTTTTACACAGGCAGCTTCAAATATGCAGTCAGACGGATAATAAATGTTTACGCATTCATTGGCTGATCACTGGGCCTATTACACAGGACAATACTGGCCCATTTGGCTAATAATCGCTTCTTGTAATAGGGCTTGCAGTGCCTTTTCTGAGAGGTAGCTTGCTTCAACAGTAAGGGCCCTATTACTCAGAGCAATAATCTGCCCAATCAGGACAACAATTATCTGATGAAAATGATCATAGGCTGATCGGGTCTTTTGGTCCCACCTAAAAATCATTGGCCGCTGACCATGCATCGCTATGTGTAATGGATCACTGATGGCTGTGTAAAAAGAAATATCAAACTTAATACATACCTCTCCACGTTCCTCGGCTTTATTCTCGCTTCATTGCTGCTGAAGCTTCTACACCGGTCTTTGAAGTGACAGGCCGCTCAGCCAATCACTGACTGTGGTGCTGTCCCATCTCAGCCAGTGATTGGCAGAGCAGCCTGTCACTTCAGCAAGAAAAACAATGTGGAGCATGGACAGGTATATAGGACGCTTATTATTTTACAAAGGGGTATTCCAGGAAGGAAAAATCAACTTTTCCTCTATTCACAGGATAGGAAAAAAGTAGGAGATTGTGTGGGGATCTGACCTCTGTACCCCCGCCGTATTGGGCCCCCAGCCCATGGGTACAGCATATGACCCGCAGCTCTATTCATTCCTATGGAGCCGACAGAAAGAAGTGAGTACTGTACATCGCCCTACCGGCGCACTCGGCTCTTTCTGTCACTCCATTGGAATGAATACAGAAGCCGTGTCCCCGGAGATCAGCGGAGGTGCAGAGGTCAGACCCCCTGTGATCTCCTACTTTTCTTCTATTCTGTGAAGAGGGGAAAAGTTGATCTTCTTGGAATACCCCTATGAGTCAAGGGCAGCATGGAAATCGTTAATGATATATATATGACGTCTATTGAGCCGTGTAATAGGCTCAGTAAAGGCTCTATTACGCAAAACGATTATCGTCCGTATGTGGCCATTATCGGCCGTTACGGATGGTAATCGTCTTGTGTAATAGAAGGCAACCATCAGTCGACATGAACGATGTCGGCTGATCGCTGTAGTCGTTTGTCTTTCAATATGTTCAATATAGCAATGATCTGCTGCCGTTGCTCCGTGGAGTAGGGTGGCGGCAGCAGAAGGCTGCTATCTGTTATGGGCTGCCTAGATGATCTAGCAATCACCCATGAAGCCCCCCCGCAGCTCCCCGTGGCCCCCCCTTTACTCACCCGTGGGGAACAACGCTAACAGTGCTCCTTTGCTCCTCTCAGTTGCCCTGGGTAATAGGGGCTTTAGCAAGCGCCGATATAGCAGATTGGCACCCACTTTTCCGGAATATCAGGCCGTGTAATACAGCCCAAACCCTGCAGGTAGTTATGCCCTACACTTTTTTTCTGTTCTATAGTTAAACATAGAGAAAACAGGAAGAACACAACAAAACAATTAGCTTCCTGCATTTTATTTTTTATTTGCTCATGAGTTACAATAAGTACTATTCCTTTTAAATGTGTATTTTAAGCTAGATAATAGAAGATTAGCTACCCTGGAAAAGGGAAATAACTTCCCTGTACGCCAACAATCATTAACGCAGACTCAGTCATTGTGCCAAGTCTTCAGCTGATTATTCAATTCATTACCCCTGTTTACATTGGGAATTTCACATATTTGTTATAGTAAATGTTTGCTATTTAGTTTCTAAATTGCCCGTGTACGAAATTGAAACTCTTTTACGAAAGTCTTTTTGCGATGATTAATGTCTTCCTGCGTGACAGAGCAGCTTGGGTTGCAGCGTACCTGTCTTCTCGCAGCTCCTCTTATTAGGACTCCGGCTGTCTGCACTCTTTACCAGAGTCCGTATTGAGGAGGACATAAATTTGAATTACTGAACCAGTTAGAGGAGAATGGAGACATAATTTGTGGCTTTCTCATTATTAAAATGACTCTGCTTTCTTGGAATTGCATTTCCCAGCTGGAAGATGGAAGGTCTAATAAACAGAGTGAGAAATTTTCCTCTTGGAAATGGGAGCTGTAGTTTGGTGCAATAAATCCCTGGCTTTTCCTTTCACGTCAGATTAGTTTGTGTGCACGTTATCATGGTTCATATTGGTTGTAATGATATCTATCACCGACGTTTCTCATTCAATTACTTCCCAGCTTTTATTTCTAAATTAAAAACAGCAGATTTGGTATGCCCAGTCACAAGCCTGAAACTGTTCCAGACCGGGACATGTCCTGATTCCACAGTTCTGTTTTTCTATCACTTAAAGGGGAACTATCAGCACTTTAGATGAATCTAACCTGCTGATAGCCCCATATAATGCTGGGGACAATGAGGAGTAAGATATGTGTCTTATCTTCCTCCTCAGTGGTCCCGGGCTGTTAGAAGGAGTAAACTCCACTCTGGAGCACCCTTAGGAGCACTTCTGCGTCATCCAGCCTGCCGCCTCCATTCCGGCGCTCCTAATGGTGCATTGGAGCAGTGTTTACCCTGACTAGCAGTTTGGGATCAGTCATCTCTGCATCCCCTGTGGTTACATCTAAGTCTGTCCCTTAGCTCACACTAAAGAGTCCTGTGTATTTCCATGAAAAGCAACGTAAGTCTGTCTCTTCTGACTCCTACTAGTTATAGTTTTCTCTTTGTTATCTCACATAAACAGGGGACAGACAAGGGAAGTGAGAGTCAGGAAAGGTTTATAACTCTGCATTTAATCACTGCATGGACTCTACTACTATATCACTGCACTCCTGGCTTCCTAGATGCACTGCAGAAAATATCTCATCATACATAGGGGGCTATATAAAGCTTTTAAGATGGCGGAGCCTCATGGAGTGGGGAGGAGTCTGACATCTGCCCAGAAGGATGCAAAGCTATAGTTCACTGGAAATCCTCCTCATAAGAAAAGTAAGATTCAAACTGGCTATAAGACTAGAGTCATATGATATAACTGATCATAAAGAAAGGGTTTAATACATAGGAATTAAATAATTACACTGGTATAATATTGTCGATAAATTTGCATTATATGTTGAAATAATCCAATATCTGTCCTGGGAACCGTTCGGCAGGTGATGCAGTTATTGTCATTGAAAACAACTTTTAAACTTGCAGCCATGTGTCAAATTGGCGTGGTCTAGAGTGCATGTGCCCTAGGCTTGTGACGTCTCTCTGCCTGACCTTTCCATCCTCCTCATCATTAGGTATGCCCCAGGCAGGATTTCTCCTAATTGTCACCTGTCTGAACACTGCACATGTGCATATTTTTTAATATGTTATTACTTATGGAAAGTTATACAAATTCCTAATGTACATTAATTATGGGAAATTCACATAAAGGGCTATTTCCCTTTAATTAGTAGATTATGGAGTGTTGACATTCTCTCAAAATTCGTGATGTCACGAATCAGGTGTAATTCCTATGGAGTGTCCAGCAGGGGGCGCACTATATATAGAAGTCTATGGACTGTTTTGTGCCAATAGGACTGTATGTAAGTAATGGAGTGTTAGGTTACTGTACATTTGGCTTTATTGATTACGTTTATGGAATACTTTGGGGAGCAAGTGTCCTTGTTTCACAAAGTATTCCATAAACGTGGACGACACTGAGCAGGGAGGGAGAGAGGTGCCCCTGCATCTAACTACCTCCCCCCTCTCTCCTTGCTCGGTGCTGCTGCCACATATACACTGTACTACTCCTCCCATCATCTGCTCATAGTATGAGCAGATGATGGAGGAGTAGTACCAGGGCCTATCCCCATCATCAGCACCCCCCCCCCCCAGCCTGGTCCTGATAATGTAAGGGGACATGCTGCTGCAGTTAGGCCCTGGTTCTACTCCCCAATCATCTGCTCATACTATGAGCACATGATGGGAGTAGTAATACAGTGTAAGTGGAGGTGGCAGTAGGGCTGGGGGGATGCTGGTGATGGGGATCATCCCTGGTACTACTCCCCCATCATCTGCTCATACTATGAGCAGATGATGGGAGTAGTAGTACAGTGTATATGTGGCAGCAGCTCCCTCCCTGCTCAGTGCCATCCACGTTTATGGAATACTTTGGGGATCAAGTACACTTGCTCCCCAAAGTATTACATAAGCTTAATCAATAAAGCATAGTGTACAGTAACCTAACACTTCATTACTTATGTGACGTCTTGAATTTTAAGAGAATTTCAACACTCCATGATCTACTAAATCAAGGGAAATAGTCCTATATATGCATTTCCCATAATTAATGTACATTAGGAATTTGTATACTATGAGCAGATGGGAGTAGTAGTACAGTGTATATGTGGCAGCAGCACCGAGCAGGGAGGGAGGGGGGAGGTAGTTAGATGCCCTGCACCTCTCTCCCTCCCTGCTCAGTGCCGTCCACGTTTATGGAATACTTTGGGGGGCAAGTACACTTGCTCCCCAAAGTATTACATAAGCTTAATCAATTAAGCATAGTGTACAGTAACCTAACACTCCATTACTTATGTGACGTCTTGAATTTTAAGAGAATTTCAACACTCCATGAGCTACTAAATCAAGGGAAATAGCCCTATATGTGCATTTCCCATAATTAATGTACATTAGGAATTTGTAGAACTTTCCATAAGTAATAACATATTAAAAAAATACTTTTGGCCAGAGTTCTCCTTTAAAGGACCAACACATGTGCAGTGTTCAGACAAGTGATGAATAAGAGAAATCCTGCCTGGGGCATTCCTAATGTCGAAGAGGTTGGGGGGGGGGGGGAGGGACAGAGAGGCGGTGCAAGCCCAGGGCACAGACACTCTAGGCCACGCCAGTTTGACATAGGGCTGCAAGTTTAAAAGGTGTCATTTTAAGACAATCACTGCATCCCCTGCCGAACGGACCCCAGGACAGGTCTTAGATTAAAAGCAGTTACAAGCAGTTTGGGGGCAGATTGTGGGTACAGAGTCACTTTAAGTGCTTCTGTCTGGCTTAACAGTTCTGTCTGGCTAGGCTGTAGGTAAATGGAAACTTATTATGCTATTATGTGCCTATAGGGCACTGAGAATGAACGTAATTCTCTTACTTTGATCCTCAGCGCCTTTTGGGGGAACTTTGTAGTTTATATGATATGTGAATGAGGTAGTTTGGTGCCCTGAGGCCGGGACTAGCAACCGAACATCCGGCCTGTCCCTCCCAATGAATATTGAGGCAGTAACTCTGCGGTCACTTTGGGGCTCATCACTGCAGAGTTCTGGATAAATATTCATTAGAATCCATCCATCCGGGGCAAAATGGCACACTGGGGGTGGTAGTCCTGCCCTCACTGCACCATACCACCCAATTTACATATCATATAAACTAATGAGGTTAAGAAAATTACCTTCATTCACCCTGTGTAATGTCTGGACATAACAGCAGGTTATATGTTTCTAATCTGCTGTGAATTTCCCTTTAAATAAACACATCATACAATACAGGCTCTCGTGTTTACTTTGTACAGTGGTGCCTTGGATTGCGAGCATAATTCGTTCTGGGACTGTGCTTGTAATCCAAATTAACTCTTAAACCAAAGCAAATTTTCCCATAAGAAATCACTGATGTGCAGACAATTGGTTCCATGACTCAAAAATAATCATTTTATATTCTGAATAACATGTAAAACAGAAGAAACAAACCTTCAGAAACAGCTGAATGTGATATAAGTTACTGTTCAGTAATGGAGAGGAAGGGAAACACAAGGGCGGACAGAGACTGCAGGGAGCATGGAGGAATGAGCAGGGCAGATGTGGGCACAGTATAGCAGCACTCTCTGTCCGGGGAGAGAGGGGTTACAGCTATGGAGAGATTACCTCCACAGTCCTGTCCCCTGATGCAAGCCCCAGCCTGAAGTGTATCTACTATGATTTGGAAGGTGTGGGAGACTTCCTGGGTCAGAGTACAGTGCTGTAGACCCCGCTATGCAGACCATGCCCCTCCCCCTGTCCTGCTCCCACCCAGTACAGGGAGCTCCTAAACCAAAACAATGCTCTTAAACCAAGTCACAATTTTGAAAAACTGTGAGCTCTTAAACCAAGGTACCACTGTATATACTGGTTCTAGAATCTTTCCCTTTGATGTGGTTTGCATGCAGTGCTCTGCTGCCTACATTTTCTACTGGGCTGGCTTTTAAAACATAGAAGGGGCAGAGTCCTAACACTTGCTCTGCTTCAAAGTTGGCCTTGCACTTCACCTCTCCTGCTCCCCCACCATAGACATGTTTGATCAGAGGACAGGTGTTTTAAATAAGGAAAGGGTCTTGTTTCTACTGAGACCAGAAGGATTTTGCATGTTGAAATCCAACTGCTTGGTCTTTTTCTCCCTTCAACTTCTTCCCTCAGGGGAGAGCTGGGGTCTCCCCTTACATCTTCCCTTTAGAGTAACATTTATACAGAAATACAAAGAAATGAAGATTATTCCCACTCCAATTGGGGCACAGAAAGCGGGTGGTCATGTAAAATAAAATAAATAAAAAACGAAGAAAAACAGCAAAAACAAAATCATATTATTAGTTACAAAGACGACAAGATGGGATGAGAAATATAATAGCATATGGGGGGTTGTAAGCAGGGGCAGAGAAAATTTCACATGGCCTAATATGATTTATGATGATACAGTAAGAGCCCTATTACACAGAGCCAATAGAGACAACAATCAAATAACGTCCGCCGTCTGCAATAGACATCCAAAAATAATTGTCAGGATCATTATTTTGACATCTGCACAGACAACGTCCGTTATTTAATACACTGTGTGCATTGAAAGTCCGTCATTCCATTGAATTCAATACATTGCAGTTCTGGACATGTGGATAATAAGTCCTGCATTCAATAACGATTGCCCATAATAGGTTACCTAAATAAACGAGTCTCAACAATTCCTTTTGTATTATTCTCATATAGATTACGCTCTTTGTATCCATGCACTTGACAAAACTATGTATAGACGGTAATGCCCCTCCCCCCCCCCCCCCATGTGATGAACAGGTCATCTATGGATCACCTATATAAAAGGATGTCGTAAGAAAGTAAATTGTTAAGGGAAAGAAACATATTTTTTTACACTATCCAACACCTTGTTTTTTAATAAATTAGGGCCAGTTCACATGGAGCAAAATCGTCTCACACGTGTCTATGGGAAGGCTCACGTGCCTCTGCTTCTGTCGCTCTCTGCTCAAACAATTGACATGTCCATCGTGGAATTCCGACGCTTTTGATCCATGCGAACTGGCCCTTACTGCTACAGGTGTGGATGCTTCTTTTCTACAGTGATACACATGGTCAGGTAATTGCATGGTCAAGTCTTATAGGGTAAAGAAAAATGTGAGAAAAAAAAAACTAACAAAAAAAAATATAGTTCCTAAAATTTTTCAAAATTAAGAAGAAAGTAAGTGCTGTATTATGTAACAAATGCAAACAAAAATATGTTCACATAAATGTTACCAGCACATCCATAAAAGCACAATCGAGAAAATTGTTGTTATTGAACGTTTCTTCAGTAAACACTGTAAAAAAAATATGCCCAAACTGCTGCATTTTGTTTAAAACTCAGAATACATACCACCACAAAATGTTTTTTTATGATGTAAAAATAGAAAAAAAAGGTAATATTAAGTTGGCATCGCTATAATCATACTGACTTAGCAACTTAAGTGTTGCATGCGGATCCCATTTTTGGGAATCATCGATATCTTCTACTTTTATTTACTTTTGTCGTTCAAACCGCGTTTAAAGATATGGCTTTGTTTCATACATTTGCTGGCAGGGCTCTAATGGGATAGAACAGTATTCTGTTAACAGCGCATGCGTAAATGGGGCTGTGAATCTGCGGCTTTCCACTACTGTTAGGTTGTTACGAGCGCATGCGTGATGTAGCGACATTGAACTTACTCATAAGTTGAGATGCATGAGAATGGTCTTGAGCCTCAGGTTTTCACGTTTTATGTGCTTAGAGCGCATGCCTGATATAGCTGAGCTGGTTTGTAACAGGGACACATGCGTGAGTGCCACCGTGAGTTGGCAGCCTTCATATCTGTAAATCGATTCCAGAGCGGATACGTATTCTGACACTGGAAATGTCATGTTTTCCCTTTTGAAGCCATATACTTATACTGTCTTGCTAGTAATCTTGCTAGATCTCTCTACATACCACATTCACCATTTTGTTTCGCTCTCTCCATGCATCCCCACTGTGCCATTACCACTGCTAGATTGGTGTTGATTAATTGTTATTTTTTACATTTGCATCTTTTCTATAGTATTCAGCATCTAAATAGGATCCCTACATAGTATTCCCTACCCCTGACGAAGCTCCTGTTGGAACACAATGTGTAGGGAATTATGGGTCACGACAATTTAGCTCCTCTCCCTCTAGACATGGTATTTAGGGATGGTCCGAACCTGCTGAGGTTCGGGTTCATACGAACCTGAACTCTCGTCAATGATTCCCGCTGTCTGCCCGCTCCGTGCAGCGGGTGGATACAGCCGGAGGACCGCCTGGAAAACTGGGATACAGCCATAGCCAGAGGCTGTATCCCTGTTTTCCAGGCGGTCCTCCGGCTGTATCCACCCTCTCCACGGAGAAGGAAGACACCGGAATCATTGCAGAGAGTTCAGGTTCGTACGAACCCGAACCTCGACAGGTTCGGACCATCCCTAATGGTGATATAATTTGACCTTTTAGGTTGCACTTATTAGCTCTACCTACACATGTAATAACTATTCACATAACACTTTATATCACCTTCATACTATGTATACTTTAATATCCGTCTATTAGTTATAGTTGAGGGTTTGTTGAGCTTATTACCAATGATTGTAATGTAGGCCCGGGAGATCCTTTGTATTGTATGGGTCTCCCATGTAATTGTTTTTCTTAAATTGTTTTCAATCATGTACAGTATAGGGATTCTGGTCTGTTTGTCATTTTTTGATGCCTCAATTTTTATAGATATAGAGAGTATATATTTTCTGTATTTTGGTTGGTGTGTTCCTTTTTTCTTGTGAAATACCACTTTTTCTTTTTTGGGGATGTCTTTTAGGGTTGTGCAGGCCCCACTCAGTACTGACTGATTCCAGCATGGGGAATGTTGTATAAACCAGAAAACTAAAGCCAAATTATTTAGCTCCTTTTTTGTTTTGGGTATTTACTCTCATTATATGTATCCTAAGATTAGGCCTCTAAAAGTACAGCTTGGCCTGTAAAAACTACTCCAGCAGAAGCAATAGAAGTAAATTACAAATCTCTGGCACTTTCTGACACCAGTTGATTTAAAAGAAAAAAAAATTTCACTGGAGTTGCCCTTAAATTATAAAAGCCACAATACAGATGTCATATATGGATATATAGACATCATATATCAGAATATTTACCAATATCATCCAAAACAAAAGCAGCAAGCACTAGTGAAACTACAGTCAATCTGTTATACCTAGCCTGTTCATGTACTATGTCTATGGCCATTCATTTGAATTTCCACTATATAATACATTGTTTCTAACAGTCCTGAATTTGCTGGGACTGTCCCTATTTTTGGATGGTTGTCAGTAGAGCACTGAGCTCAGAAATGTTGGGAATACCCCTTTAAGACAGGTTCTTTGTTTTGAATATTTGTATTGTCTCACAGGTAAGAATGGCATCCCGAAATTATATGTACATCACTGTTTTCTTCTTTCCTTGCAACTAGAGATGAGCGAACCTGGAGCATGCTCGAGTCCATCCGATCCCGAACTTTCGGCATTTGATTAGCGGTGGCTGCTGAAGTTGGATAAAGCCCTAAGGCTATGTGGAAATCATGGATATAGTCATTGGCTGTATCCATGTTTTCCAGACAACCTTAGAGCTTTATCCAAGTTCAGCAGCCCCCGCTAATCAAATGCCGATCGTTCGGGTTCGGATCGACTCGAACCCAAACCCAGTTCGCTCATCTCTACTTGCAACATAAACATATTTGGTTGGCTACGAAGACCGAGATCGAGCTAACCGTCTTATGGCTTTTGTACTTTAGCTAAAGCATGTTTATTTTATCTCTACTTAGGAGTGGACAGATGAGATTTTCAGTCTGGCAACAAATTTGCTGGCACAGAACATGTCCCGGGATGCATTTCTGGAAAAAGCGTGAGTAGCTTGAATATTTATTGCAAGCGATGCTGCTAGTTTCCTTGTTCTTATGTTAGAGGTTTTAAACTCTTTTGTTTATCCTTAAATAAGATGTCACTTCTATAAACATCACTTTTCCTCCTGGAAGTATCTTGAGAGTATGAAAAGTTTCAGACAGGCAAAGAAACAGATTGTAATGTGAAAATTGAGAATTTGTAAAGAAAAGGATACATTAAAGGAGAAGTCTGGGGTGGGGGTGGGACAAAAATTTTACACGGGCAGGGGGTTGGGGGAAATAAAAAAAAACAAGTTATAGTCACCTGTCCTGGCACCCGTGCAGAACCACGTCCCACTCCTGGACCGCGGCAGCTGTCTTCTGAGCTCCCAACTGGCGACATCACAACCCAGCTGATGAATGCCCCGCTCAGCCAGTCAGTGACTGGGGCAGGACACCGCTGCAGTCACCGACTGGCTGAGCGGGCTATATCCCACCTGTTCGTAAGGTGGAACCTGGGTCGTGATGTACCCGGAACCTGGGAGAAAATGACAGTTGATGGGTTCTGGAAGCTCCATGATGCAGCACCCCACTCCCTGCCTCTAATGATTTTTTACTTCCCCACCAGACTACTCCTCTAAGGCTAAGTTCACAAAGGTTGGATATTCTGTGGATAATTCTGCAGCACATGAAGGGACAGGGAAATCTAGGAGAAATTCTGTTCAACAATGTTCCAATTTAGATGTAGATTTTGTTGAAACATTCCTAGAGTGGATGTTTTTCATGGAGGATGTTTAGATACTATTCTTTATTCATGGCAGTGTTCTTAGGCAAATTTGTGAGCCCAATCCCTTGGATGAAAAGCAACCCCATACATGAATGGTCTCCAGATGCTTTACTGTTGGCGTGAGCAGAACTCCTTGTAGCGCTCACCCGATCTTCTCCAGACAATGGTTCCTATAAATGTCCCAGTTTTACAGTCCATGCCTGTACTTCCTGCAGAATGTCAGTCTATCCTTGTCTTGGAGAGAAATGCTACCAGGCCAGCCTCCCAAAGCCTTCACCTTACCGTGTGTGTGGATGTACAAACACCTGTGTGCTGCCATTCCTGAGCAAGCTCTGGATTAATGTGAAGACGATCCTATAAATAAATAATAACAACAACTACAATAATAACAACAACAGCTACTGCTACTACTACTACTACTACTTCTACTACTACAACGACTTCTTCTACTACTACAGTAGTACAAAAACTACAACAACAGAAACTGCTACTACTTCTACTACAGCAACTTCTACTACTCCTACTACTACCACTACTACTACTACTACTACTACTACTACTACTACTACTACTACTACAGTACTACAAAAACTACTACTATAATAACAACAACAATTACTACTACTACTACTACTACTACTGCTACTCAGGCCTGTATTTGGAGTACATGCTGCCCTAGGCACCCTTGAGTGCTGACCCCCCCCCCCATGCATTGAGGGTGTGGTTTGTGGAGGTGTGGCCTATTGGGGGAGTGTATAGACCTTACAATTAGGACAATACAGAGGGAGCCTTACAGACCCCAGTGTCAGTGTCCCAAGTATATTACCCCAGTATAGAGAGTGGTATCCTAGGTTTTTCTCTTCAGCTCTCCAACCTCTGCTTATACTGAGGTGCCAATACCCCTGGGAAAGCTGGGTGACCTCCATCATACTGACTACTATACAAGATGCTGGGAAAGCTGGTTGACCGCCATTATACTGACTACAATACATGATGCTAGGAAAGCTGGGTGACCTCCATCATACTGACTACTATACAAGATGCTGGGAAAGCTGGGTGACCGCCATTATACTGACTACAATACATAATGCTAGGAATGTGAAATAAAAATGAAAAAGTTGCCAAACTCCTATGTAGGCCAGCGCTGCCGCAAAAGATCACTGGCACTAAGTATTAGAAATAAATATAAAAAGATTTATTGAAAATTAGCACAGATATAACGCGTTTCAAAAGCAACAGCTTTCTTCATCAGATAGTGTGCATACATGTTATGGTGACAAGCTGGGATTAAAAGGATACAAAAAGGGCGCCAATCCCACCCATTTGGGTTGCTAGGATATGGTAAACATAATTACAGGATAGACAATGACTGCTGTGACGTAACACTAACGGACAGATAAAACAAAAGTGATTTACATATGATGTCTAAAGTCAGTGGCAGTAGTCTTGCTGCCACTTCGGAGACACTGTGGCAGTATAAGTCAAAGGGATACAATTGTAGCTGTGCTTGTACAGTGTTCTGACAACTGGAGAGTCACGTGGGAAAGCGGAGGCCACTCTGGGGAGGAGGTGTGTCACGCTGATCCAATGAGAGCGCGGCAGTGAGAGAGGTATTACACGAGGCAGTAAACAGTATTACACGAGGCGCTGCCTCCTGCCTTTCCCTTTTTTTCCCCCCTTCATGATGCTAGAAAAGCTTGATGACCTCCATAATACTGACTACTATACAAGATGCTGGGAAAGCTGGGTGACCGCCATTATACTGACTACTATACATGATGCTAGGAAAGCTGGGTGACCGCCATTATACTGACTACTATACATGATGCTAGGAAAGCTGGGTGACCGCCATTATACTGCCTACTATACAAGATGCTGGGAAAGGTGGGTGACCTCCATCATACTGAGTACAGGATCCTGGGAAAGCTGAGTGACCTCCATCAGACTGACTAGAAGATGCTGGAAAGCTGGGTGACCTTCATTATACTGAGTACAGGATCCTGGGAAAGCTGGGTGACCACCATCTTACTGACTACAAGATGATGGAAAGCTGGGTGACCTCAATCAGGCTGACTACAAGATTCTGGAACACTGTGTGACCTCCATCATACTGAGTACAAAATACTGGGGAACGCTGGGTGACCTCCATTAGGCTGACTAAAAGATGCTGGGTAAGGATGCTGGGAAAGCTGGGTGACCTGAGTACACAGAGAGGGGGCAGGGGATCCTGTATGATACAGAACCCACCCTTACCCATGTACTGTTCAGGACCTCCCTCCCCCCTGTATATATGGGCAACAGGCCCTGAACGGTACACTGGGGGTGGGGGCTACAGGTACAGGATACCCCCCACCATACTGCTTACTAGGCAATGGTGCAGGGGAGAGGGGATACTGAATATAGATCCCACCCAGATTTTGCTCATGGATGCCCCCAGCCCTGCGAGGCCCCACCCCCGCAACTTTGGCCCCGCCCCCTTCCACCCGCGACCCCCCCCCATGTTCCCTACCTAGGCCAGATAGTGGTGGTGGTCTCCTTTGGTCCCAGGTAGAGGGGGCGTCCATCTTCTCTTGCAGGGCAGGGGGCAGCTCTCACAGCTCCTTGCTTCAGTAGTGGAGCAGGGAAACTGTGAGCCGCGCTGCCAGCTCCATCACTGAAGCAAGGAGCTGACATCAGGGAGCACTGCACACGCTCTCCCGGCCATGATCGTGACTCCGCCCCCTCGATCATGGCCCCGTCCACACTCATTAGCGACCATGAGGGTGCAAATTTTATTTATTTATTTATTTTTTTTGCTCAGAAGGTGCCGCCCCCTGCAGGCAGGTGCCGCCCCCTGCCACTAGGCAAGGGACCACGGGTGCCTAGTGGCAAATACGGCCCTGCTGCTACTGCTACTACTACCACAACAACAACAACAACTAATACCACCACTACTACAGTAACTACTACTATTACTATTAAATAATAATTACTTTATATAGCAGCAACATATTCTGCAGCACTTTACAATTTTGGGGATACATACATTGGCAAAATCAGGCATTACAGGGATATACATATAACTATCAGGTCAAACATGAGGAGTGAAGGCCCTTACAGTCTGTTAGGATACTCTTGAGGAGACAGTCCTGGCACTTGCTAAGTGTAAGGCACTTTTGATTTAAAGCAATGGTGACTGCCCAGGTTAACCATGGTTAACAGTTACTGCCCCCCAAGAACCGACCCGACTGTGCTCCTCGCTACCCTGCCCCATCTTATGATTATCATTGGAGGGGGACGGCAATGGTGACTGCACACGTTTCCTTGGAGATAACCATGGTTAACAGAAGAAGAAAATGACTTCATCCTTGGCGCCGTTGCTGTGCTGTTAGCTGTGAAATCCTCTGCCCAGTATGCCATTCGGAGCACTGGGGGCTACCTCCCCTGAGCACCGATTTAGCTATGCCCCACCTGCCATGCCCCTTCTAATGATTATCAATGGAGGGAAATGGGCGGGGTGGACCAGATTGGTGCTGGGGGGGGGGATTATTCCCGGTTCTCCTAACAGCTTACTGGGCAGAAAATTTCACAGCTAATACCATGATAATGGCGCTGAGGATGAAGGTAACAGACATACCTTCATCCTCAGTGCCCTTTGCTCACTAGGGAGCTATTAGCAGGTTAGATTCATCTAACTTGCTGATAGTTCCCCTTAAGCGCTTTCCCCTGAGCCAACAAGATGATCACCGGGTCATGCTAATTATCTGACCACTGACTGTATTATCACGCAAAAAAAAAAACGTAAAATAAAAAAAATATATGTAATGTCTAGAGATGAGCGAACCTCGAGCATGCTCAAGTTCATCTGAACCCAAACGTTCGGCATTTGATTAGCGTTGGCTGCTGAAGTTGGATAAAGCTCTAAGATTGTCTTGAAAACATGGATACGGCCAATGACTATATCCATGTTTTCCACATAGCCTTAGGGCTTTATCCAACTTCAGCAGCCACCGCTAATCAAATGCTGAACGATCGGGTTCGGATGAACTCGTGCATGCTCGAGGTTCGCTCATCTCTAGTAATGTCCCAATAATACATGGCAAACCCTGCTGCGTATTGTTTACCAAGTATTTTTGTTAAAAAGATATGCCCTAAAATGATGGTCAAAAATAAGTTGGGAAAAGTAGTAAGAATGCCAGACATCATTTCTATTGTGGGTCTTCTCAGGAAACTGACTATGAAGACTCCTTAAAGGGGTACTCAAGCGGGGGGGGGGGGGGGGCATTTTTTTCCTGGGACCGGGGAGGAGGTGGCTGAGGGAAACGACGTCCACTCACCTCCCCGGTTCCAGCGGCGGGTCCCGTATCGCAGCGCTCTGGTCTCCGGTTCCCGGCCACTTCCTGGTGTCTGAAGCGGGCCCGAGACGATACGTCTCAGGTCTGCTCAGCCAGTCAGTGACAGAGACGGGATCTGAGCGGACTTGAAACGGATCCCGCCTCCGTCGCTGACTGGCTGAGCGGACCTGAGACGTCACGTCTCAGGCCCACGTCAAACACCAGGAAGCGGCCGGGGACAGGAGCGCTGCGATGCGGGACCCGCTGCTGGAACCGGGGAAGTGAGTGGACGTTGTTTCCCTCAGCCACCTCCCCCCCGCTCCCAGGAAAAAAAGCCCCCCCCCCGGCTGGAGTACCCCTTTAACTCATTGCGATACCGTAGACAGCGAAGGACACATATTATCAACAATCTCCAGAAATAAATCTTTCTAATATTTATAGAATATAACCTGTGTCTGGTATCATAAATAATCAGCAAGTCTCCTAAGTGTTCCCAAAGTGCACATGACATGAAAGTGACAGAAAGTAAAATGTGAGTAATATCAAGCCTGCATTATGTGTGAGGGAAGATCCTGCTCTGGAATTGAACTTGCCAAGTATCCAAGGCCATTTTAGCTGTTTGTGTACATAAGGGCCTACAGGTTCTTAAATAAAATCGGGAAAGGCTAAAGGGTCTTTTGGAATATTGTGCCAAAGGAAATGGAAAATTTCATTGGAAAATAATAGTCTAATTCTCAGAATAACAAATTAGTCACCTTATAAAACCCAGTCTGAGACATGCTCTCTTTATTAAGACGTTTTAGTGCACATGTGATATTTTCCATAAAGAGATGAATTCACATTAAAACAACATTGGTAGCGCTTGTCCCTATCTACCATACTTCCCATCTCCTGCTTAGGGATCACAGACTAACTTCCTAGTTAGATCTATTCTGATGCTGTAATCCATAGGCAGGACAAGCAGGGTGGGTGACTGGGATCCTAGAGATGGGTAAGTATAGTTTCACTTCCCTTCACTATCTCCCATCGAGCTCACACACATTTCCAGGGCTTGGGTTGTCCCTGGAGACATGTGTAAGCTTAGTGTAAGGGACCAGTGCAGGCAGGAAAGGAAATAGTGTGGCAGTGGGCAGGGCCGTTTCTAGTGGCGGGCGGGCCGTGGTGGCACCCTCTCCCCACCTCCCCCGGACCTCACCTTGTGGCGCGCTCCCCGCCCG
This sequence comes from Dendropsophus ebraccatus, assembly GCF_027789765.1. Taxonomy (NCBI): domain Eukaryota; kingdom Metazoa; phylum Chordata; class Amphibia; order Anura; family Hylidae; genus Dendropsophus; species Dendropsophus ebraccatus. The sequence goes on from NC_091468.1 coordinate 48,621,506, forward strand.
GCCGCTCAGCCGCCCCATCATCTTATCCCCGCCGCCACCCCACTCGGCAGGATCAGGCACCCCCGGGCCGGTCCCTCCAGGGGCGTTAAGGAGCCGCGGCCGCCAGATTTCTTGCAGTACAGTGAGCTTCCTGCACAGGCAGCCTGCCACACACTGTCCCGGAAGCTCACTGCTGTAGCCCCGCAGCGCCCGGACTTCTCTCCTCTTTGGCGGTGGACATGTGACGTGATGACGTGTGTGGCAGGCTGCCTGTGCCGGAAGCTCACTGTACTTGCAAGTTTAGCTACCAGACGCTGGGAGACGCTGCTGCAGGATCCAGGACAGGTGAGTGTATTTTTTTTTTCTTCTCATAAATGCTGCCTAGTGGGGGCTATAAAGGGGCCCATACTATGGAAGGCTACACAGGGGGGAGGGCTATACTATGGGGGCTACTTGGGTAGAGGGCTATACTATGGGGGGCTACTTGGGTAGAGGGCTATACTGTGGGGGGCTACACAGGGGGAGGGCTATACTATGGAAGGCTACACAGGGGGAGGGCTATACTATGGGGGGCTGCTCGGGGAGAGGGCTATACTATGGGGGCTACTTGGGTAGAGGGCTATACTATGGGGGGCTACTTGGGTAGAGGGCTATACTGTGGGGGGCTACACAGGGGGAGGGCTATACTATGGAAGGCTACACAGGGGGGAGGGCTATACTATGGGGGCTGCTCGGGGAGAGGGCTATACTATGGGGGGGGCTACTTGGTTAGAGGGCTATACTATGGGGGGCTACTTGGGGGGAGGGCTATACTATGGAAGGCTACACAGGGGGGAGGGCTAAACTATGGGGGGCTACTTGGGTAGAGGGCTATACTATGGGGGGCTACTTGGGGGAGGGCTAAACTATGGGGGGCTACTTGGGGGAGGGCTAAACTATGGGGGGGCTACTTGGGTAGAGGGCTATACTATGGGGGGCTACTTGGGGGAGGGCTATACTATGGGGGGCTACTTGGGGAGAGGGCTATACTGTGGGGGGCTACTCAGAGAGAGGGCTATACTATGGGGGGCTACTTGGGGGGAGGGCTATACTATGGGGGGCTACTCGGGGGGAGGGCTATACTATGGGGGGCTACTCGGGGGGAGGGCTATACTTTGGGGGTCTACACGGTTATTACTATGGGGGGAGCACAGGTGGGATTATTACTATGGTGGGAGCACAGGTGGGATTATTACTATGGGGAGAGCACAGGGGGATTATTACTATGGGGGGAGCACAGGGAGGATTATTACTATATGGGGGCACAGCAGGGTATCCTACATACAGGGGGCAACCCACATACCTACTGACTTCACTGCACATGACACAAAAAAGGGGAAGTTGTTGTGAAAGTGCCGAACCTAAGATGTTTGTCTGGCAGGTTCACAAGAGATGAACTGTTGCTGCAAGAAATCATCATGGAGGTCTCAGCCAGAAGGAGAGGAAAAGGAAAGTGACGCCTCAGATCAAAGAAGACGTCACCTGTGAGTCACTGAATTACTTTTTTTTTTTTTTTTTTTTGGGGGGGGGGGGGGCGCTTTTAGCAATATTCGCCCTGTAGTCCAAATTACCTAGAAACGGCCCTGGCAGTGGGGTGCGGGAACATAATAAAGAAGTGTCATGTCCCCTGCTCACCGTCACCCTCCAGTCTCCAGTTTCTTCTAGGTTCCTGTTTCTTCACGACCCTGCGGGAGATACCCACCCCAATCACTGGCTGGCCGTGCACTCCTGAGCTGGGTTGTGACATTGCAGGAGAGGGAACTTTAGGAGGCCGACGTCCGTGAGCAGTGAGGCAGCGCAGAGGGGGTACGGGGATGGGTAAGTATGCATTCTTTATGATGTTCCTGCACCCCACTGCCCGCACTGGATTTTTTCATTTTCGCCCGAGTTCTCCTGTAAAGGAATGTTCACACCAAGTAAAACAGGCGGAATTCCGCGGTGGAACCCCCGCTGCAGAATCCCGTCTGCCTCAGTGTGTCAATGGGATGCCTCGCACGCCTCCGCTCTCCGCCGCTCTCTGGTCAAAGAATTGACATATCAATTCTTTGAGCGTTGAGCAGAGGCACGCCGTAAGTCATACCATTGACACACTGGGGCAGACAGGATTTTGCGGTGGGGGCTTCACCGTGGAATTCCGTCTGTTTTACTCTTTGTAAACACAGGTCCAGGATTTGTCTATACGGGAAACTATAAGAACAGTGTACATTACAAACAAAGGGGGAGATTTATCAAACTGCTGTAAAGTAGAATTGTCTTAGTTGCCCCTAGCAACCAATCAGATTCCACCTTTAATTTTCCAAAGAATTTGTGAGGAATGAAGAGAGGAATCTGATTGGCTGCTAGGGGCAACTAAGACAATTCTACTTTACACCAGTTTGATAAATCTCCACTGGATGACAAAGTTATAAAAAAATAAAACTTTATACAGTGTTTTTGTGGTGAGCCCCTCGGATGATGTAGCGGTGGGATGGCCGATCACCTGCTAGATGGAGTTGTGACGCCACTACTGTGGTGGATGGCTGAGATACAGCCGGACCTTAAGGGTTTGTCATGTGATGCCCGTGCCTGGTGGGCACACAGGTGTGTTGACACGCCTGCTTTTAAAGTGTAAGGCCGGTTGTACCCTTTTCCCCTGTGGTCGATGTCCTGTTGGGTTGCTGCCAGGTCCGGTGTAATGACCCTCCGAGTAATGGTAGGACCTGCCACCCACAGTAAGGGCAAATGTCCCAAAAGGTTTTGGTGTAAATGCTGTGCAGGTGGTAGTGAATAATTACAGACTCCGTTGATAACGCTGTAAATGTTCGATAGGTAATACAAAGGTGCTTGACAAATTTCCAATAAATACTGAGACGTAAAACCACCAGATCTGCTTGATAAGTGCTGAGTAGGATGTAGTAGATTTCATAAGGTTGTACTGAGATAGTATAGTAGAGAGGAGGGTGTTATGAGAGTTTCAACCTAAATAGTAATGTGCTCTGCCGGGATGTTGGAGTGTATAGAAGAATACTTGTAGAAGAAGAAGAAACAACCAGTTCCTGTGTATTGACCTTTCCTATAGTCTTCACACCACCTTATGCCCACTAGCTTTGGCTGAACCGTACTAATGGGCTACACAGGCCCCAGACCTTGTTACCTGGGATGAGCAGAGTGCTGAGGGTTTCCTGCTGACACTCGCACTGCGAGATGGAGTTCATAGGCTTTCCAGTAACTTTGCTCCACCCAGATCAGTTCCTAGCTCTTTGCCTCTTTAGTGGATACTGTACTGCACTGTGGTTACTCCTAGTTCATGGCGTGGGTTGAGATGATCTTTTGGCTAGTCCTCTCCTGAAGGGTTTAGAACTGCATCACACAGTGTACAGGCACTTCAAGAAAAAAGTTTGTAAGAGGGGACTGTCCTGCGTCCTACCCATGCGGGGTACTGACTAAGACTAACTCCTCTTAGGTAGAGGGGACCTGGCAGAGGGCCAGGTCCCAGGTAAAACCACTGTGGAGAGCTATCTGAGCTGCGTCCTTTATCAACCGAAGCTTAACTAAGACTCCTCCTTCACCCAAGGGACTAACTTTCTATCTAGTGTGTAAGGTATGCTGTAGTTGGGTGGAAAGAGTGCAACAGAAGAGTAGAAAGGGAAGAGGTGATAGGACAGAAGAAAGTAAAAATCCTAATGGTTCACAGAATCTGGTACATACAAATACAATAACCCTTTGAGACACTTCAGCTGTGTAGCTTCTATACTTCCAAATTTGATGCAGCAACATCTAGTGATCATCTTTTAGTAATACTTTGACTACAATAAGAATACAAAAAGTACATATTTTTACAAAGGGTGTAAACAGCAGTAACACCCCTAGTGGGACACCACATTTTACTAAAGTTACAAACAAAAAAGCTTAGTCTAATTTCACTAACTACAAACTACACTACACTACAAACTACTTTTAGAAATACTTAATACTTTTCTGTATCAATGGTTGGTCATTTGCAGTAACATTTGACATGTCCTCACACTCTGAGACCTGTTGCAATCCTTGGATACAGCGGTGGGCAGTGCGACATACGACTTGCTTCCTTCATAGACTCAGTGAGCAAGTTGGATTTGATTGACAGTCAGGAAGAGAAGCGCGTTGCTGATCATTTCCCCTGCTGTTTCTCGGAATCGCAGCAGGTCCCAGGAGTGAGACCCAGTGCAATCAATAATTTTTGACATGTTAAAAGTTACTGCAAATGTCAATAATGCTTTACATAAAGGTTTTGTTGGGAAGAATATATGCAAATTTCAGCAAGCCTTATTGAAATGAATGGAGCTGTTGCAGAAATTTCTGCAACAAATCTGCCTCATGTGAACATAGCCTGAAGAATTATTAGTAAGGGAAATCTTGTTAGTAGAGATGAGCGAAACGACAGTAAATTTGGGTAAACTCGAACACTTGGAATTTCACTCCCAGTGGGTGTAGAAGATGAATGCAACCACCAGGAATGAAATGCTAAGCATTCAGGGTTTTACTGAACTTGGGCTCCATTCACAAGGAGGAAAACTGGCGGAATTTGGAATCCCGCCTGCCTCCGTATCATAATGACATCCTAAGGGAGGCTCGGGCGCCTCCTCTCTCCGTGCTGAAGAATAGACATGTCTATTCTTCAGCACGGAGAGACGTGGAGAGAGGAGACGTGCAAGCCTCCCATAGACTGTCATATTATGACACGGAGGCTGGCAGGATTCCGACAGTTTTACTCCGTGTGAACGGAGCCTTACTGTAGTTTTTTTTTAAATTAGTTATTACTGGATCACAATCTAGTAATAAAAATAGTCAGACCCCAAAAAGAGAGATTACAGAGAGATGGCTTATTCTCCTATCACTTGTTGTTCACCTTGTTGCAAGAGTAATCCACAATATTCTCCATCCGTCTCTTGCACATTATCATAAAACCATTACAGAGATGCAGGCTCCTGAGAGAAACATAATAGTTACACAGCAATATTGTATCCAGCAAAGCTTAAGGATGACTTGAATGTGAAATCTAAGCCGGCAACACGACACTGGCAGCTTTGTGCTTTCGTGACATTCCAAATATGACTCAACTATTTCTCGGCCACAATGACATAAGGCATACCAGTGGAATACTTATCCTGTCCTACTTCCCGTAAATGACTAAAAGGTCAATTGGACAAAACAGAATTGAGATGGTACAGTCAGCGGGTTACGCAAACTATGAGAAGGTGCAATTGAACATATGTTGTGGTGCTAATTTTTCAATGTGGCAAAGCTGAGTTTGTCTTCTGGCACCAGGTTGCTATTTTCCATATGTGATAACTGTGGATTATAAGGCTAAATGTACACAAGGCAGAAATGCTGCAGATAAAATCCTAATAGGATTACAGTAGACGACTATTGAATGATATTCTGTAACTCTTATACATGGGCGGCAAAAATAGCATGCTGTGGAGTTTCATATATGCAGAATGCTTATTCTGTTGCAGTATTGGATTTGCATCATGGATGTCACCACTATCTCTGGCTTAGGAAACGTTCACACAACATAAAATAAATGCAAAAGAAAACAATGTGTGAGCAAACTCTTAAAGGGGTGCTCCGGCACTTATTTATAATATAATGCTGCCTTCATATAAAACATAAGGGGGGGGGGATTTACGAAGGGTACGCCATAGCCTTACGCCATAGCCGTACGCCAGAAAGAAGGTGCAGATTTGCCCCTTCTTCCTGGTGTACGCCTTTCGTATGCCCCGCTCGCCCGATGGGCGGGCTGGCGGAGCTTGCTGGGGCGTGATGAGGCAGGGAGGAGGTGTGGCCTCCTCCCGCTACTCATTTTATCATGATTTACGCCTGCTCGCAGGCGCAAATCATGACGCAAATCTACACCTGCTGATTTGGTACGCTGAGCGCAGATTCAGGTGCCCGGCCGGATTCACTAAGAGGCTTTCGCCTCTTAGTGTATCCTGCCATGAAAAAGGGGGCAGGACTTAATATAAGACCAGTGTACTTGTACGCTGGTTTTCATAAATCTCCCCCAATATGTTTTATAATATTATATTCTTTCATCCCGATGCTCCCCCCATGTTCTCTTGTTGTGTCTCTAGGTCCTTGCTGCCACCGCCACTTCAAAGACAAACTTGTCTCTGCAGTTCAGCTAGCAGTCGTGCTACTTCGTCTTAGTCAGTGATTGGCTGATCAGGTTCTCACTACCCAGACCACAGGAGGGCAAGAGGGGAGCATAGGGTTGTAAGAATCTAATAATAATAATAATAATGTTTAATGTAAGGGTAGCATTATATTATAACTTTATAGCCTTTAGGCTATGTTCACACTATGTATAAACAATGGCCACTTTTTGACATGGTCCTGCAGCTGATATTACCATAACGACTGCAGGAACATTATTTTATTTTATTTGGATTGCGGGTGGGTGTGCCTGCAATCCACTTATCCATTGAAGTCCATGCAATGTACAGCCATCAGAACGGCCATACATTGTGTGGACAAAGCAGGAACAACAGCCGTTGTTCCCGCATTGGCGGCCGCAAATAATTGACATTGGGGGGCATTGTTGGTGCGGCATACACATGGAACGGACCGCATTGCATTCGTTTCAATGCAATGCCGTCCAGGCTGAAAAGAACGGCTGCTGTTTTCATTGAAAACAGCGTCCGTTTAAAAAAAAAAAAAACAAAAACATTCCCTTTTAAGCACATCAAGGTCTATTCTGATAAATGGGCAGTTCTAATATTTGTTGAAGACCTTGTTGTAGCAGAGAACATTACTGGTTATATATTGTGTTACAAAGATGCTATATGTGTGTACCAATCCATTGCGGTACAGAAGCCCACGTTACTTCTATAAGCTGAGCTGTGCGTACATTTGTATTGGATAGCTATGGCAGCTACAGTAGCTAATGATATTGTGGTGATTGATATTTTCGCACTGTGTCCCTCTTCACTTACTCTTTCAATCTATTCCTCATGTCTGGGAAAGAACAAAGATGAGCTATCTGGGAAGAAACTCAATGTTCATTCTGGGATTTCTAATAGCATTGCTTTTCGTAGTGTAATACCAAGATAAATCAGATCACATAGTGTTTAAATGGCAACGCAAAATTTCTACACTGTGTATACTTGTGGGCCCTTACTATATCTTATATTATATAGAGGAAGATATAGTTATTTCTCTGAAATTAAAAGAAACAATCAAAGGAATTTTTTTTTCTTCATATTCTGTCAGATGCCATATTACATCTATAGGAAGACACCTCTGTAATACTGTGTTAAATACAGCAGTATTCACAGTGCAAACAGCTCTGCAAACATAAATTTGCCGATTATCGTTCAGATTATCGTTAAATCTTTAAATCTAAACGATAATCGTTCGGTTTAAATGCAGTTAACGATTAACGACCGAACGAGAAATCGTTGATCGCTTTATAAGACCTGGACCTATTTTTATCGTTGCTCGTTCGCAAAACGTTTGCAAATCGTTCGCATTGAATAAGATGTCGTTCGGCCGTTCGCAGTAGATAGGAATGCAAAAGCGAAGAAATAGCGAAGAACAAACTATCGCAAATATGATCATAAGTAACGATTATCGTTCCATGGAAATGAGTGAACGTTTTTAGGTCTTTCGCAATAGCGGTCGTTTGAGATCGTTAATCGTTAACGATTATGCGAACGATAATCGGCCGGTGAAATAGGGCCCTAACTCCACTAGAATGGCGTAGAGGAGGAAGGTAAGAGACATGCCTTCCTCCTCAGCATCACCTGTGCAATAGAGGTATATGAGCAGGTTAGATTCGGCTAACCTGCAGATAGTTCCCCTTCAGCAAGAACTTGCCTTTCAGCCAATCAGTGACTGGAGTGGCGTTCCGCCCAAGTCACTGACTGCCTGAGTGGCCAGTCTATTAGCCCTTTGTGCCATTATCCTAATGGTCTTAATATGATAAAAAATTCTTCTCTAGAAATCTAAACATGATTAAAAACACAACTCTCTCACAAATGTAAAGGTTCAATTACGTTAAATTTAGAATGGTATAAGATTTCTTGGGGCCACAATGGGCCTAAACCTGAATGGGCTAACATGTAGCACCAATGGACAAGAAGCTAGAACAAAGGCAAGATCTTTGAACATAGATAGAACCATTGGCACATCCATCTCCTGGTGGCCAGAAGTTTACGTTGGTGAATTACTATGTTGGATGTAATCCTGAAGATCAGGGTCATGACAAATACCCTTAGTAGTGATATGCTTTAGGACAGCCCCATTTTACATGGCTTTCTTTTGTACAGACCCGATCGTTAACTTATGTGGTAGCTTGTAGGTTTGTTATCTCTGACTAAGTACACATTAATATATCCTTTCACTCTTTTCAAAATGTCCTCCTGTGGTGAAAAAGTAAAACTAACAATATAAACTCCCTACTGTGCAGTACTGAAAGTGGCTTTGGATATGGAACATTGATAGAACGCCTTTTCTTCTTTCCTCATTGTGTGGTGAAATAAAGGTATAGGGCAAACAACAGCTTAGTCGTGGAGCAGTAGGCCATGCAAGCTCACAGTACAAGACTTTGAAGAGTGTCAGACACAAAAATTACCTTTTCTCAGTTACGTCTAAGTTCCGCACTCTCTGGAAGCAATTACAATGTAAAAACGGCTTGTCAGGAACTGACATTAGAAAAGCAGCAATGCATAATCCCGAGGCTTCCATCCTACCACTATTGGACTTTGGAGAGTTGGAAACATGTTCTCTGGAGTGTTCAATTACACTTCACCATATGGCGATTTGATGGATGAATATGGCCTTGATGAATGTTGGGAAAGCTCTCTTTCCAATTACATGGCCATATGCAGAGTGTCAACTTCAAAGCTTGGTGGTTGAGTAGTAAGGTTTTCCAGGCATTTCTTTTAGCTTTAAACTGGGCCTCTCTGTACTAATAAAAATTAAACCAAATACTAGAGCATCCCATGAAGAACTGTGGGCGTCCAGTTGTTTGGTACGGTGTAGGGAATTTTTCAGGTTAGATTTTGTGAAACTTTATTGGTCCAGCCATAACTCCATTTTGTCAGTTTTATTAAACGGAAACTAATACCAAGTTCGAAGTTTGTAACCTGCTGTTATGTTTCCATGGTGCACAGGATGCTTATTTTCTTACCGTTATCCTCAGTGACATATGTGTGAAATCATTACTTTAAGTAATGTGTAAACTAATGGTGCTGAGTAGGGATGGTCCGAACCTGCCGATGTTCGGGTTCGTACGAACCTGAACTCTCGGCAATGATTCCCGCTGTCTTCTACCTCCGTGGAGAGGGTGGATACAGCCGGAGGACCGCCTGGAAAACTGGGATACAGCCATAGCCATAGGCTGTATCCCAGTTTTCCAGGCGGTCCTCCGGCTGTATCCACCCTCTCCACAGAGGTGGAAGACAGCGGGAATCATTGCCGAGAGTTCAGGTGCGTACGAACCCGAACCTCGGCAGGTTCGGACCATCCCTAGTGCTGAGGATGAACGTAAGAAAATTGCCTTCATTCTCAGTATCCCATGTGCTACGGAAACATAGCAGATTATGGCAGCAAGCATGTAACAATCTGAAATTTCATCTGTGAGCCATTTTTTTCCCACTTAAAATAAATGTTCTAAAGTCTAGTGGATTACCAGTGAATTATTGGAAACTGAAGACTATGGACCATTACAAAGAATGGCTTATGGTTTTAGACCAGCTTCACACATTGTATGGCAGCGAAGGGCCGCTGTCTGTGAAGTTCATCCCGGATGGTATTGCAGTACCAGCTGGACAAACTAAACTTCTTTTTAATTGGAATGAGAGCGCATTTGGGAGTTCCCACATTTAAATTACCCATAGCAGAAAATGTAAAGTGTGACCGGAGTTGCACTTTACATTGTCTGCACTGTCTGTTTGGTGCGGCCGCTATTCAGTGGATAGCGGCCGCACAAAACTAACATGTCAGTTTTTTTGTGCGGCCGCATGAAATCCCGGCTGGAGTTTATACAGTGTGTATACACTCTGGCTGGGATTACATAGCAATCAAAGCCATTAGCAAATTCATTAAATAACGGCCATGGTTGCAAAACTGCAACTACGGCCATGGGTTAATGAATTTATACGATGTAAAAGTGTAATATAAAATATATAATATTGTCCAAAATAATTTTGCTGGGCAAGTCAGTGATGGACAAAGTAGAAAGTAAAACAAAAAAACCCAAAACAATATAAACTGTAAAGTAGGTGTTTAAACAAACAAAAAAAAATGTGACTGAACTTTTTTTTTTTTTATAAATTTGCATGAATTTCCATTTATCTGCTTATTCCCTCCATATTATTCTCAAATATATGTAAATATTTAAATTATATGGAACATTCTTTTGAAAACTTCAATGACTTCAGCTGAATGGCTGCCAGGATCTTTAGGTTTACAGCTGTTTCAGGAGACAGGAATCCTCAGCTCAAAAGCAATATATCAAGAGGAGATTAAACAAGAATGGCTGTCCCATTACAACTAGAGATATCTACAATGGAGATGTCTACTGTAATTACAGATGAAGTCATATGCCTGATCCTGGCACTCCTGGTCATATGCTGCTTGCCTTGTGTGCTGTTTTCTTGCAATTTGTGAAACCAAGGTGTCTGGAGAAGAAACATATAAGGACTAGAGATGAGCGAGTGCTAAAATGCTAAAATTCTAAAATGCTCAAATGCTTGTTATTCGAGTCGAGTATTTTCTGATGCTCAAGTGCTCGATTCGAGTAATTCACCCCATCAAAGTCAATGGGGGACTTGAGCATTTTTTCAGGAGCCTCCTATTTGGCAGAGGGTGTCTGGTGCACCTGAAAACCTCAGAAACTGAAACACCATCGTAGTTTAACTGGCACAGCAATTACACCACTTTTACATACTAACAATATTGCGCACCCAACCCAACATAAAGTTTATTTTAAAATGGGGAAAAACTTAGGAAACACTCTTTCCTATACATTTACATCCTCCTTACAAGCTGGCACATCTCTCACCTTAGTTCCCGTCATCTCTGACAACCATATATGCCGTAGACGAGGAGGAACTCAAACTACACCAGTCATTGTGGCCGCATGGAATCCCGGCCGGAGTGTATACACTTGCGAGACCACTTGCTATGGCCTGCCTTCTCCCTCTGACCACACCATTGCCTCTTGCAGCTGGTGTTGCAAATCCCCCCCCCCAAAAAAAAAAAAAAAAAAAAACACTGGGTCCAGTCAGCTCACCAGTTGGACCACTCGCTTACTCATCCCCTCCTCAATACTCTACATTGGAAGCTCAACGCTTGGAGGATCGGTGGACATGATCTCCGGTTCCTCTTGAACTGTTATTTTAGAATGTGTAGTAGCAACCTGACTAGCAATATCCACCATCACGTTAAACAAGGTCATGCTGTTCTGTATTCACTAGTTGCATAATGAATGCCCCTACTAACTGGAAGCAGTGACCAGTGATCCTGCTAAGGCTGTGGTGGTGTTGTGCCTCACCAGCAGGCTCTGAATAAAGAAGCCCAGGCCCATGGCTTGTGCCTGTACTCTCATCAGTACGCCCACGTCCTCATCTCTTTACAATATTTTTTACCTTTTTTAATTAGGAAATTACAGGTAGTATACAACAGTGTATACTGAGTCACCACCACTAGACTGTTGCACTATGAGTCTGTATGCCAGATGTTTTTTTATAGTCCTAAAAAGGACTTTACTATAGTTGTGGAATGTGGATATAACTGACAACTACCACCACCTATATACCACTAAACTATTCTTTTCCTTAGTATATTATATGGCATTAGCTGCTTTATTTTTCCAACATGATGCACGGGGTAGAGAGGAGTGAAAGGTTTAACCTTTAAACCAAGTCCAAGGGATCTGCTGGAAGAATTCCCGTCAAGGCCAAAGGAAGTAGGATAATCACTCGTCAGCGCCCTTTTCACTCCTCTCTACCCCATGCATCATGTTGGAAAAATAAACTAGAAAATCCTTCATATCGTTGAGTGCCGCATCGTTCTTTGTCTTTCTTTTCAGCTAGTGATATTATGAACTATTTCTCTGCCCTACTCTAAGCACCACCGTTAAAGATTTTTCTCCAACGTGTATTCATACTTGAAGTGTGTGTTTTTTTTCCTATCTGGACTTCCATAAGCAAACAAACAATATGAAATCAAATAAAACGGCAGCAATGCAAACCAAAGAATAGCAATCCATGTATACGTTCAGGGTGTTCACATGACCTATACATATATATATATATATATATATATATATATATAATCACTGTGTCTATATGTCTAGCACAAATAAACAGTAAATGGATCCATTGGAATGGATGGAATTATTACATAAAACATCACACAGCAAAATCCTGACATCAACCTATACTGGCATATTGTGCACAGAGGTTGTATGGCTCTATATTAATGGTAGTAAAAAAAAAAATACATGGCTTATATTCTGGTTTTCTGATGCACAGACAACCAAAAGATTTTAAAAACAAGTATAATTGGGTTATGGAACAAGAAAAGATCAAACACAAAGAATTTTGAGGCCAAATATCAGCTGAGCCTGTCATTATGACATAACAGCCATTATTTGGACTCAGATAGCGTGTGAATTTAGCCTATAACTAATTCATCACAATAGGAAACTGAAAGTTAGGGATGGTCATAATCCCAATTTCTAGAGATGTTGTGGCAGGAACTGAAATGAACAACTTACGATTGTCTCAGCTGAAACAGAAGGGGCAACAGATCTTATCCAGTGATGTCAAGAATGATACAAAATTATAGGAAGCCGCTTCTTAAGGTGGATCAGAAACCATCTAGTGTGAAGAATACGCAATAACCACATCTGGAAGGGGCCATATATTTGTAGAAGAGCTACGCTTGACATTTACATTTCTTTTATCCCGTGCGCAAATCAATGCAATTGAACTCTGATGTTTGTCTGAGTATTAGGTTTCAGGTTTGCTTTTCAGTACGTCTTGGCCCTGCCAATTCATCTACCATCCAACATCCCAAGTGGTTCTTTAAAATTTGTGATTTTTTTTTTTTAATATAAAATAGTACATTCAGTACCTTTATCAGAAGTAGAAGAATAAAATGGTTATCTTTTTTTAAATTTTACAGATATACCAAGCTGAAGCTTCAAGTCAATCAAGATGGGAAAATCCCTGTTAAAAAGTAAGTCAATGGCTTCTAAAGCATAACTGCTGCTGTCATAGATTTTTGGATAAAATAGTCGTATATGCCTGAAACGTAACAATCTGTTAGAGGGAAGTAAGGGCAGGTAATACAGAGGACAGAGGGAGGGGGAGCAGAGACACTTAGGGCCGTATCACACGGGATGATTATCGTTTGAAAAATCGTTAGATCGTTAGGATTTAAATCATAATAGTTTCTTGTAATAGCAGACAACGATTAAACAACCAACGAGAAATCGTTGGTCGTTTCATAGAATTCGTACCTATTTTATCGTTTGATCGTTCGCAAATTGTTCGCACATCGTTCGGTGTGATAAGAAGTCATAGCTGAAACGTACGCAATAGCGACGACAAAACGACCGCAAGAACTATCATAAGTTACGATCATCGTTCCATGTAATTGGGCGAACGATTTTGGGTCGTTTGCCAAAGCGGTCGTTTGAGATCCTTTATAGTTAGTCGTCAGAAAATCGCTTGGTGTAATAGTACCCTTACTGTAATTGTCTCATAGATTGAAAACAGATAAACCTAGGCTCACATGTCCTTTTACGAGGTAAAAAAATGGCTGTTTTAGTTTTTTGTGAGCACTTTTTTTGTTTTGGGCAATTATTTATTAGTCACCCTTTTTCAACTTATTTTCAGTCTTATTTGTACCAATTTTTGGGGTTACAACAAATACAATAATCCCCAAAAATTGGGCAATTTTGGCCTTATTTTGGACTGTTTACACTTCAAAATGCGTCTGAAAAAGCAGCAGTTTTTTTTACTGCTGGAAAAGGGATATGTCCCTTCATTTTGCAGACATGTGTGAACAAATGGCCATTTAAAGGGGTATTCCCCCCAAAATTATTTTTGCATTAATATGTTGCCCACCCGTAGCTTTCCATCTTTCCAATATCAATGTATTACGGATTCTGCACAGTTTTGCTGTTATCTAGGTACATTCACCCCAATGGATTGCATAGAATCATCAGCTCTCAGTCCAACCCGACACGCTCCCTGCTCCTGGCCCCGACCCTCCGAGACGGCATCACATGTCCTCAATGGGCTGGGTTAGGCTTCTAACCCAGCCAATCTGAAGTGAGAGAGGACACTGAGACAGTGACAGCTGCTGTTAGAGAGGGAGCTGTCACTGTCTCCCTCTCTAACAGCAGCCAACCCAGTCACCCACACCGTGTGCCCCCCCAGCCCCAGAGCTCACCCTCACTGTGCCCCCTCACTAGCGGCGGAGCTTACCGGTGGCATCCCCCGGTGCCTCGGCTGGGCTCATTTGCGGCACCGGACAATCCCCCCCCAATGGTTGCGCACAGATCAGTCACCCACCGGGCGCTCACACGCGGCACCACCGAAACCCCCCTTCCCTCTCACCCGCGGCTCTGCTGCTGTTAGAGAGGGAGACAGTGATCAGTGCAGCTGTCACTGTCTTCCTTCTCTAACAGCAGCCACCCCGCACCGTGTGCCCCCCCAGCCCCAGCAAGTACAGCTCACCATTTGATTGTTCCCCCTGACTCACGGCAGCGCTTACGGGTGACATCCCCGCGGGTCACTCGCAGCAGCGCCCCCTGGTGCCTCGGTTGTACTCATTTGCGGCACCTCTGTCACCCTCCACTCACCTATCTCCCCCCCACCCCCGCGCCTCTTATAGTGTGCACAGATTGGTCACCCACCGGGCACTCACCGTGGCCCCTCCGAAACCCCCCCTCCCTCTTACACCCGTGCATGCTACACCATCTCACCCATCTCACGTCTCAGCTCTGCTACACAGTCTCACAGTCTCAGCTCTGCTATACAGTCACACATTCTCAGTTCTGCTACACAGTCACACATTCTCAGTTCTGCTACACTGTCACACAGTCACACATTCTCAGCTCTGCTACACAGTCACACATTCTCAGCTCTGCTACACAGTCACACAGTCTCAGCTCTGTCACACAGTCACACAGTCTCAGCTCTGCTACACAGTCACACAGTCACACATTCTCAGCTCTGCTACACGGTCACACATTCTCAGCTCTGCTACACAGTCACACATTCTCAGCTCTGCTACACAGTCACACATTCTCAGCTCTGCTACACAGTCACACAGTCTCAGCTCTGCTACACAGTCACACATTCTCAGCTCTGCTACACAGTCACACACTCTCAGCTCTGTCACACAGTCACACACTCTCAGCTCTGCTACACGGTCACACATTCTCAGCTCTGCTACACAGTCACACAGTTACAGCTCTGCTACACAGTCACACATTCTCAGCTCTGCTACATGGTCACACATTCTCAGCTCTGCTACACAGTCACACAGTCTCAGCTCTGCTACACAGTCACACAGTCACACATTCTCAGCTCTGCTACACAGTCACACAGTCTCAGCTCTGTCACACAGTCACACACTCTCAGCTCTGCTACACGGTCACACATTCTCAGCTCTGCTACACAGTCACACAGTTACAGCTCTGCTACACAGTCACACATTCTCAGCTCTGCTACACAGTCACGCAGTCACACATTCTCAGCTCTGTCACACAGTCTCAGCTCTGTCACACAGTCACACAGTCTCAGCTCTGCTACACCGTCTCACAGTCTCAGCTCAGCTACACCGTCTCACCATCTCAGCTCTGGTACACCATCATCATCAGGCATAAGCAATGCATGATGGGAAATGTAGTTTCCTATCTTGATTATAGACCATCTTTTAAAAAACTTGTAACTCAGGAACGGCAGCAAAATAGAGGCGGCTCAAAATACTCAGAGGGACTTGGTGAGTAAGGCCAGCTAGGTTTGGAAGCATTACATTTTTTTTGCTCTTGGGGGGAATACCCCTTTAACTATCTAGCCTAGATGTATGATCCCAGATTTATTGATCTGTCTGAGAGAAATGGATAAATAAGGGCCATAGTAATTTATAAAACTGCATGTACTATGTATGTGTACACTGCTGTATTAGGATGGAGATGTCCAATGGGGCAGTGTGGCTAGTTCATGTCTGAGCCTGATTCTTTATAAGCATGCCCTCAAAGTGTGAGTCTTCTAACCTGCTGATAGTTTCTCTTTAGTAGAGGGTTATTGTAAAGAAAAAAGAGAATGGTAATGAAAAAACCATTACATCATGAGAGATAACATTACATTTTAATTCAGTGGGATGGTAGTACATAGGGGGTATCTTGAATTGGAGGAATTGCTCTTATTATTTGTCCAAGATAAGGACATTTATAGTTTATGTTGCTATTTAACAGCCATTTGTTAATATAATTTTATATATTTTATAGGTAGGAAACTCTGTGCTAGTAGCTTATGACTAAGAGGACAATCCCAAAACATGTAGAGCTTGCAATTTCCTGAGTTTTATGCTTATACATTCTTTTAGGCTATGTTCACACCTTTTTTTTGGCAGCAGTATTTGGCTATTTTCACACAATGATTTTCAATGGACGTTATTTGATACTCAAAACCACTGCGGTTATTTTGAGTATTAGATAACGGCCGTTTAACATGCTTTGGCAGACAATGGTAGGCATTGGTAAATTATTCTAGTTCAGGTTGATGATGGCCCTTTTGGCTGGGGCTCATTTTTAAAGGTCCATTGAATGTAATTGAAAAGACATTGAAAAAAAAAAATCTATGGGGGAGATTTATCAAACAAGGTATAAAGTGAAACTGGCTCAGTTGCCCCTAGCAACCAATCAGATTCCACCTTTCATTTTCCAAAGAGTCTGTGAGGAATGAAAGGTGGAATCTGATTGGTTGCTAGGGGCAACTGAGCCAGTTTCACTTTACACCATGTTTGATAAATCTCCCCCTATGTGTGTACAATGTAAAATAACATCTGTGAATTAATGACAGAATTATTGACAGCCTATAGCTATATTCACACTGATTCCATTGCAATCAGCATCCGTTCTTTACTGTAAAAATGCAGCCGTAATTTAAAATAGTAAAATACGGCCGTTATATCACTGTCGGGTTAAAATTGCAGCCATACTTTTGCCTTATTTTTGAGTTTTTCACTTTTCAGTCCATGATTTATCCTTTTACAGGAGCAGATTTTTTTCAAGTGGTCTGTTTGAAATAGACTTTTTTAATGGCTTTTTATGGTTTTATGGCTGTCAAAATCAGTGATCAAAATATATATATTGTTAAATATTTTTTTCTACTGTATGCACACTGATTGCCAATTCCCCAAAGACTTCAATGCAGAACATTATTATGTAGGAAAAACTCCAGGTGTTGCGCTGCTTTTGCAAGAAATCAACTATGTTCTTCTAATCTAATTTAATGGAATGAAAAGTCGCAGAGGGGCTACTAGGGTTGGGTCTAAATAACTGTTGGTAGGAAACAGTGATCAAGTGTAGACCCATATACTTCCAGGGTTCAGTGTACTATATATGTGTGTGTGTGTGTGTATATATATATATATATATATATATATATATACACAGTGGTGCCTTGGATTACGAGCATAATTCATTCCGGTCCCGCGCTTGTAATCCAAATCCACTCTTAAACCAAAGCAAATTTTCCCATAAGAAATCATAGAAATGCTGACAATTGGTTCCACACCCCAAAAATAATGATTTGTTATTCTGAATAACAAAATATTCTGAATAAAACAAATGAAACACAAATTCAGAAACAGCAGAATATGTGATATTATAAGTTACTGTACAGGAATATACAGGATGGGAAACACAAGGGCTGACAGAGACTGCAGGGAGCATGAAGGAATTAGCAGGTCATATGTGGGTACAGTATAGCAGCACTCTGTCCGGGGAGAGAGGGGTTACAGATATAGAGAGATTACCCCCACAGTCCTGTCCCCTGATGTAAGCCCCAGCCTGAAGTGGATCTGCCATGATTTAAAAAAGGTGACAGAGACTTCCTGGGTCAGAGTACAGAGCTGTAGACCCCGCTATGCAGACCATGCCCCTCCCCCACTCGCTCTCCCACCCAGTACAAGGAGCTCTTAAACCAAAGTACAATTTTAAAACTGAGCTCTTAAACCTAAACGCTCTTAAACCAAGTTACTCTTAAACCAAGGTACCAATGTGTGTGTGTATATATACATATATATATATATATATATATATATATATATATAAATATATATAGTACTTGTAGAAAAAATCAGCGGCACTCACGTCTTCAAGCAATGTGGTCGTTTATTTGTGGCAAATCACCGACATACAGCAGTGGGGTACAACACAATGGGAGCAGGGGTGTTCCACAGGCGACGGCCCGTTTCGTGCATCACACACTTCTACTGGTCATCAGGCCAGTATATTACAGTCGAATGTGACCTTTTGCCATATTTTTAATAACAGTACTTTAGCAATAGAACAATAGAGTATTGTTGGTCTAGAACAGTAATCTTTGATTAGTAAGAGTCCTGTTGAGACTGCTCCGACCCCCAGTGATCATTGGAATAGGTTTTCCTATTCCAGCGGTCTACCCACAGAATCCCACAGCAAATGCTAGTTAAAGGGGTTACCATTGATGAGACAATCCCTTGAATAAAAACGATTACAAGATAAATAAATAAAAAACATTTTACTCATCTTGGCCAACTATAAATTCCAGACATGGAAGTCGGGGTCTGACTGTTATCATTTTTCATCCTTTATTCGACTTCTGTGTATTAAAAATATTGCAAGTCCTAAATCACGGCGGAAATCGCTCGGCACTCATCATTTATTTGAACATTTATATGAAAAATGTAAATATTCTCATAGAAAAATGAAGCCTCCTCACAATATAAATGCATTTTTCTATCTTGAATTCATAAAACTGAAGGTATAAATGGCTTTGTGCTTCCCATCGGCAGTACACTGTGATATTATTTGAGTCACCCAAGGTGCTCATGTTGTTTCTTTTAGAAGCAGATTGCTTTGTCGTGCCCGCAGGTGCCGACTGAAGTGGCAGGGCTGCCGAATCTTTTGGAATAATAACTTAATACTCTGACTTGAAATGATGCTCCACATGGTAATGACTGGAGGTTAGGTAGAAGGATGCACACTTCCATGCTATGATAGTTTTGCAAAAGTGGTTACTAGAGATGAGTGAACCTCGAACATGCTTCGGTTCATCCGAACCTGTACATATGGCATTTGGTTACTAGTGGCTAAAGAAGTTGGCGACTCCTCTCCATGGAGTCAATTTCTCTTAGAAAGTTGGCAGTGGTGTACTTACCATTAAGGCTAGATTCACACATAATATATCCGCAGCAGATTCCACGCTGCGAGTTCGCAGCGAACTGTCAGTGTCAATGTGATTGCATACTCACAGCGAGATTGTCATCCCATCCGGTCCGACCGGACTTTCGGATTTTTTCGGAAAGTTCGGTCCAGCCGAATGTCGGATTTCTTCGGATTTCATAGTTTAAAGCATCTATATGATACGGGGGTAGTGTATTTGGTTGAATTTAGGGCTCTACATGTCAGTAACATGATTATCTTTTCGATATCTCAAAGTCAAATTTTTTTTTTAGACTTCAATATTCACCAATACAGGGTCTATGCAGGAAATTCACCATTACAGGGTCTATGCAGGAAACTCACCATTGCATGGTCAATGCAGGAAAAAGGTCACAAATGCAGTGAAGGAGCAGCAGTAGTCATTGGAGGCCAGTGGAGGTCCAGCAATAGTCATTTGAGGCCAGTACAGGAGCAGCAGTAGTCAACATGGAGGACAGGCATCAGCAACAGTAGTCAACATGGAGGACGGGCAAGAGCAACAGTAGTCAACATGGAGGACAGGCAGGATCAGCAGTAGCCAACATGGAGGACAGGCAGGATCAGCAGTGGTCAACATGGAGGACAGGCAGGATCAACAGTAGCCAACATGGAGGACAGGCAGGATCAGCAGTAGCCAACATGGAGGCCAGGCAGGCCGGGCAGGTCCTCCACAGCCACCCGTGGCCCCCCCTGCAATTATCCGCTCGCGGCCCAGATAGCTGCTTTTAATCCAAGATCTATCCTGCGGCCCGTTCAGCAGGTGATGCAGTTATTGTCCTAAAAAACTATTTTTAAACTTGCAGCCCTGTGCCAAACGGCCTAGATTGTGTATGCATTAGGCTGGCACAACCTCTCTGTCCCTCCTCCCCACCCTCCTCATCATTAGGAATGCTCCAGGCAGATTTTCTACTATTCATCACCTATGTCAGCACGGCACATGGGCTGGATCATTAAAGCACCTGTGTAGTTTTCACTGCAGAGGAATAGGAAATATCCAGCCAGTGGCATTCCTAATGATGAAGAGGATGGGGAGGAGGAACAGAGGGGTGGTGCAAGGTTAGGGTACTGATACTCCAAGCCACGGACGTTTGGCACAGGGCTGCAAGTTTAAAAGTTGTTTTTTAGGGCAATAACTGGAAGTGGTTTGAGGGGGAAGGATTGTGGGTACAGACTCGCTTTAAAGATGCCAAACAGGAGCTGTGGGGGATGAGGGTCACTAACTTTTGTTTTCAGCAAACCTTACTTTTTTTTTTTTTAAATGAGGATAACGAAATACCCTTTTAAGCTTCCAATAACAATGCTCTTGATAGGAATGCACTTTAAAGTGAACTAATTTTTAACTAAATTCTAATGAAAACATCACAAAATGTGCGAGCTGGGCGCTTCGAAATTCCAGAGCGCTGCAAAACTAAAATAATTAATTATGTAGATCTATTTTTTAATGTCATTTGGGAATTTACCAGCAAGGATACGCTTAACAAGCAAAGAACAAAGATGAAAGGAAAAGTGAAAATTGTCTCTGGCAAATCAGATCATGGTAAGCTTTGGATTTTTAGTAGGTCAAATGAAATTATAATGATAATGTAAGAATATCGACCGAGAGACTATCAGCAAGAGAGAGAGAGAAGTCTCATTTTAGGGTATTATGCAGATCACATAACAGTCTGGAAACACAATGTTAACTATCTTCTAGTTTAAAAGCTACCAAACTGTGGAATTGTATTAGGACCGGATAAAACCGATTCATTTTCCGATGGATTTTCATCGAAATAAAGCAATACATAAAAAGAGTTACTCACTTTTTTTATTTTTTTTTTCTTCCTAGCATATACCGCCTATTCTCTGCAGACAGAAAACGAGTGGAAACTGCATTAGAGTCTTGTAATCTTCCATCTGGCCGAGTAAGTACGCGAACGTCAGGCGCAGAAGCCGATCTATGGATTCATTGCTGAGAAAGGAGTTAATGGAACAATAAAAGCCAAATGCAAAGATTAAACATTTCAAATGATTTCTGCTTTGATAATTGCATAAATGTTCTGGCGTTAATGTTGCCGCTCATCATTGGTTTAGCGGTGAAGGAGTAAACTACAGAACATATTACCCGGGTTCTGTCTGGGAATGGAAATTGCTAAGAGAATAAAAGAAATTCTGCTTTTCAGATTCAGCTGTGTTATGAATAGCTCTCGAGAAGGCTTGTCTACATTAATAAGATTACAGAGACCAATAGAACGAGATGATTCCAGAAAGTATTGTTACCGTTTCTGAAAGAGGACGTTTAAAGGGAAGCTGAACCGAATGTCGGCCTTATCTATCTTGTTCCTTGATATCAGCCAATTTAAGTAGTAGAGAAACTCATAGTGGTGGAGTTAAGGGGAATCTGTTAGCACCTGGGCTGGTCCCGAGGTGCTGACAGTGCAGTGGAGGTGTATGTCCGTTAATGTATGGGCTACCTTTCTTTTAGCATTCGGTGCAGTAGTTGTTCTTTTCTTCTAGTCTGTAACTTGTAGTGCTGAGGAGTAGAGATGAGCGAACTTCTGTTTCGTATGAATCAGAAATCTCGACGTCTGATTCCCGCTGTCTGCTCGCTCTATGCAGCGGTTGGATACAGCATCAGGAACGTCTAGAAAACTGGGATACAGCCAATGCCAATGGCTGTATCCCAGTTTTCTAGGCGTTCCTTACACTGTATCCACCCGCTGCACGGAGCGAGCAGACAGTGGGAATCAGATGCCGAGATTTCTGATTTATATGAACAAGAAATCCGGCAAGTTCGCTCATCTCTAGTGAGGAGTTCGTGCCGCACTTAGGTACGCCTCACCATCGCTTTCTCCTCCTTCTTTGCTGCCCGCCCCAGCCTCCTGCTTGCTGATGACGTTGCTGAAAAGGGCCGCGCACCGGCTTGCAAGTATGCCTACAGTTGCACCGCTCATCTGCGCTACGGCGCATGCCCGACATATACAGGTCGCTTGCACATACTGGCTAGTTGGCGCGCGGCCCTTGCCATCAACGTCATCAGGAAGCAAGAGGCTGGGCTGGGCAGCAAATAGGGAGGAGGAAGTGGGGTGTAGCGTGCCTAAGTGCGACACGACTACAAGGTACAGACTAGAATAAAATAAAAACTACTACACAGAATGCTAAAAGAAAGGTAGCCCATACATTAACGGACATGCACCTTCACTGCACTGTCAGCACTTCAGGACCAGCCCAGGTGCTAACAGATTCTCTTTAAAAAGTTATTCACAGGTAAGGCTGGGTTCACATTGCATTTTTGCAATCCGTTTTTTAGCATAAAAAAACGGATGCATTTGTGTGCATCCGTCTTGATCCGTTTTTCCATTGACTTTCACTATAGAAAAAAACTGATAAAAACTAATCTGTTTTGTTTTTTTTTAACTAACACAAAAATGTGTACGCTAAATGTGTACGCTAAAAAAAAGGATCCGTTTTGATCCTTTTTTTCTTATAATGGGAGTCAATAAAAATACGGATCAAAAGGGATGCACACAAATGTATCTGTTTTTTCATTGTTTTTTTTCTTTTTTTGCAAAAAATGGATTAAAAAAACTGATTGCAAAAATGTTGAGTGAACCCATGCTAATCAGAAAATGAATGTTTCCCAATTACTATATATATCGCCACTGCTTAGAAACTATATAAACATTGAAATAACCTTTATACAGAATTCTTCTTTGTATAACTTGAAGAATAAAAGTCACAAGAATTAAAGGGGCTGTGCGAAGAGCGGTAGACAACTCAAGCCTTCTGCCTCCCGGAGCTTACTTCCTGCATTTCAACAATTTGATATACCTTCAGTATACCTTCAGAGACGGGAGTGGGTAGCATATATCCAGGTCATTCGATGTCCAATAGCAGTGTGTAAATGTTCTAATGAACAAATGCGCATGGTCTGTTATGTTGTGTTTATGAACTGCGTTGGAAGCTTCTGTGAATGTGGGGAATGGGGTTATAGTCAAGAAGGTGTAATGAGAGGAAAATAGAGTTGGCTAAATTCCTTGGTAGAGTGTACAGCAAGGACAGGAAGTCAGCTACAGGATGTACGCAAGACAGGAAGTTGGGCTAATGAAAACAACAGTTTGCATCAGGATGTAAAGGAAGGCGTGGAAGCATTATTGGAAAGTCTTTACCTGTGTAAAGGAAAACAGGATTTATAAAGCACCAAAGTTTGGACTTTTATCACAACAAAACAGTATTCCTGTTTGAGTATCATACACCATCTATGGGGCGGCTTTTCTCTTTAAGCAGATACATTTAAAATGTATGAAAAGGAAAAGTACCAGCTTGTTCTTTTTCTCTCATGTAGTAAATTGACATTACCATATGGGATTACATATGGCATGCAGCATCTATGCCATTAATTTTTAATTGTTACCATCTTTTTTTTTTTTTTTTTTTTTTTTTGAGCACCAAAAAGTAAAGAAGACACTGTAGTTTCCCAACTAACACGCATTCAAAATAAAACATATTAACCCCTTACCTCCATGGCTAATTTTCATTGTTAGGACTTTTGTTTTCTTTTTGTGTTATTACTTTTTAAAAAATCATACCTTTTTTATTTTCTCATTTACAGAATCACATAAGGACTTTGTTTTCATTGCCAATTGCACATTGTAACAACACTCTTAAAGGGGTACTCCGGCTAAAATCTTTCAAATCAACCAGTTTCAGAAAATTATATAGATTTATAATTTACTTCTATTTAAAGATTTCAAGTCTTCCCATACTTATCAGCTGTTGTATGTCCTGCAGGAGGTGGGGTATTGTTTCCAGTCTGACACAGTGCTCTCTGCTGACATCTCTGTCCAAGATAGGAACTGTCCAGAGTAGTAGCAAATCCCCCCCCCCCCCAAAAAAAAAAAAAACCTGTCCTGCTTGGGACAGTTCCTGTCTCGGACAGAGATGTCAGCAGAGAGCAATATGAATTTTTTAAAAATGTTGAAGGGATACTCCAGCGGGGGGGGGGGGGGGCACTTTTTTGCTGGGACCGGGGAGGAGGTGGGCGAGGGAAAAGATGTCCACTCACCACTCCGGTGCCCCGTTCGGCTTTCGGGCACCGGTACCCGCTCCAGCTTCCGGGAGTCTGACGCGGGCCCGAGACGATACGTCTCAGGTGCGCTCAGCCACTTAGTGACAGAGGCGGGATCTAAGCGGACTTGAAACGGATCCCGCCTCCTTCACTGAGTGGCTGAGCGGACCTGAGACGTCACGTCTCGGGCCTGCATCAGACACCCGGAAGCGGCCGGAAACCAGGCACCGGAGCGCCACGATGCGGGACCCGCCGCTGGAACCAAGAGGTGAGTGGACGTCTTTTCCCTCCGCCACCTCCACCCCGATCCCAGCAAAAAAGTGCCCCCCCCCCCGCTGGAGTACCTCTTTAATTCCACAGTTTTTGCGATTCATATTAGAAAACTGATTAGGAATGACAATCCCAAGGAATCTTTATAATATTAATAAATAGTACAGTTTCATTAATCTCAATAAACTTCTGCTCCCCTAACACAGTGCAGCTATGTGAAGGGGAAACCGCTAGAGATCAGACATAGTCTGTTATATCTGCTTGGTTGCTCCTTCATGCAGTACTAGTGGGAGATGCGTGATCCCAGGCGGCATTTTTGCATATGTTCGTATAGCTTGTTTTGAACAAAAAATAATAACACAAACAACAATAACTATGAATATTGCTTTCTGCTTGTGAAAGATCATCTATGTCTGACATAGCTCTTCATAAACTGCTTATTTTGACATTATGTACGATAAGTATTCCCCCACTATAACATGGGGGACATAGCAGATGGTGTCAGTTTCCTGCAGCACCACCACAGAAAAGTGATACACTGTACAGTGCGTATTTAAAGGGGTATTACAAGAACAATTAACTTTTTTCCCATATCAACAGGCACTCTTCCGACGTAAGCAGGGTTCACATTACGTTTTTGCAACGCTTTTTTTTCATCTGTTCTTTGCAAAAAACGTATGGAAAAAAACAGATGCATGTGTGTGCATCCGTTTTTGATCAGTTTTTCCATTGAATTCTATTCTTAAAAAAAAAAAAAACGATTCAAAACGGATCTGGTTTTTTTTACGTACACAAAAACGTAGTCGACCTCATTTTTGTGTCCGTTAAAAAAAATCTGTTTTGGGCTATGTTCACACTAGATAAAATAACAGCTGTAGTTTTCACCCGGCCGGACATGTAAGCCTGGAACTACGGCCGTAGAAATACGATCATACGGGCTAGGCGTAAAACTACGGCCGTTGAATGATTTGGCTTCCTAGCTTGTTTCTGAGCAGGATGAAACAAGTAATTTATTTGAAATACTGCGCCCAGCCCAATAAACTACACAGAAAATGTTTAATTTCAAAATCAAGTTTAATTTTGCAGAAATAAATATTCCGTGCGCGGCCGCATTGAAATCCACGGCCGTAGTTGGAACATTACCGGCCGGAAATAAATGACATGTTCATTTCTTACGGAGCCGTGAAAACAATGGCCATTGTCTGATACGTAGTGTGCATTATACGACCGTAGTTCGTATATATTGCAGCCAAGGCATAAATCTCAAAACTACGGCCGTAGTTTTGTGGTTCGGACTACGTAGTTTTACGTAGTGTGAACATAGCCCTGATCAGTTTTTTTTTTTATAAAAAAAAAAAAACAGATTGCAAAAACGTAGTGTAAACCCAGCCTTACTCTGCTCTTTTTGGCGGTTTTATTGATTTATATGGAGCCGCTGGAGAGAGTAGAGTACAGCGCCCTTCCTACTTACCTGGCTCTTTCCAGCAGGTCATGTGCCGCACCCACAGCTCTATTTATAACACAGAAGATGATCATGATTAGTGTCCGTTTGAGTTACCAGACGGCCACCCAATATTTTCCCGAAGTGGGAACGTGGCTATATAAGGATTTTTTTATTTGGCCGCAAGATCAAGATGGGTAATAGGAGTTCTAACTGAGTGCCTCTGATTTACAGCAAGGCTTGGGCTGTGTAATGCATTCTGAATGTCACTGGGCTTAAGATCTATACCTCCTTTTAAAAGAAAGTTTTCTCCCAGTTGGCCTTCGAGAAAGATGTACAGATTTCTAGACTTAGGCCATGTTCACACATGGTAAGACACTGGCCAGTCTGTGACCTGGCAGTGTCACAGAACAGCAGGTGTCGGTGAAGTTTATCCCGGTACTGTATCCATGTGCGCCCGCATCCCAATTCACCATTGCACGCAATGGAGAATGCAGCACTCTCCATTGTGTGAACTGTCAGTTCTGTGCGTCCGCCTTTAAATGAATAGCGGCCGCACAAAACTGACATGTCAGTTTTCTACAGCACCACTAGGGATCCCGGCCAGAACGTATACTATGTGTATACACTCCGGTCGGGATCCCATTCAATTTCAATTGAAAGTATTTTTTGAATTAATCATGCCCGCATCCGAATTCACCACTGCACACAATGCAGCACGCTTCATTGCGTCAATTGACAGGTTCTCTGTGGACGCTATTCAGTAAATAGCAGCCTCAGAAAACTGACACTCCTGCCGTGATTCCATAGATGGCAGCTCAATGTAAGTTTCATATTAATCACAGCCGTTGTTGCAGATCGGCAACAAGGGCCTTGATAAATATGAAACTTATGTCGTGTGAATATAGCCTTATAATAAAATCCCTATATTTTGGGAACAGGAAAGCATTGTATTGTAATCAGGTAAGAAAAGTTACAAACTGATAAAAAAAAAAAAAATTCAAACTCATAACTGGTCCTTGTCAATTCAGTTGGTTATTTGTGTAGTCCAGTGCCAGCTGAGGTCTTACTGAGCAAAGAACCGCTTTCCTTTTTGGCTAAAAGATGAGGATTTATAACTAGGGACTCCTCTAATAACTCAGCAATCCCTAATATGGTACACCTATAACACCTTTAGACTATGTTCACACACAGTATTTCCATCAGTCTTTTGGTCAATATTTTTTCAACCCAAATCAGAAGTGAAACTGACAGAGCAAAATCATAGTGGAAAGATTATCTGTGAACATAGCCTTAATAGAGTATAATGTCTTCTATAATGGGCTTTTTGGAGTTTCGTTTTTTAAAGATTTATAATTTTAATATCAGATAATTGTATGATTTAATTTGAATTTTAATCAGGTTGGATTGTTGATTGTGACCAAAATACTAAAGTTGTTTTTTATTCTACAGAGTGACTCCATCCCTCAAGATGACTTCACACCAGAATTGTATAGAGCCTTCGTACATAATATATGTCCCCGACCTGAGATGGACAACATATTCGCAGAGATGTAAGGAGTTTTTCATCCTTTGTATTTGTCGGTGGGTGTGTTAGGATGTTTCAGACAGGTTCCAACCAGGGATGGTCCGAACCTGCCGAGGTTCGGGTTCGTACGAACCTGAACTCTCGGCAATGATTCCCGCTGTCTGCCCGCTCCATGGAGAGGGTGAATACAGCCGGAGGACTGCCTGGAAAACTGGGATACAGCCATAGCCATAGGCTGTTTTCCAGTTTGCCAGGCGGTCCTCCGGCTGTATCCACCCGCTGCATGGAGCGGGGAGACAGCGGGAATCATTGCTGAGAATTCAGGTTCGTACGAACCCGAACCTCGACAGATTCGGACCATCCCTGGTTCCAACCATCTAGTAATAAGTGTAAATGTTTCATGCTAGTGC
The DNA here is from genome assembly GCF_027789765.1 of Dendropsophus ebraccatus. Lineage (NCBI taxonomy): Eukaryota > Metazoa > Chordata > Amphibia > Anura > Hylidae > Dendropsophus > Dendropsophus ebraccatus. Next base: position 48,649,676 of record NC_091468.1, read on the forward strand.
AGAAAAGAGCCTATCATGGACCCCACTAACAGTTTTTTTAAATTTACTGTTTATAAAAATGTAAAGGACTTGATTGGCCTAAAGCACAATTTGCTCCCAGGCTAAGGATTATATAAAAACTGTAAATATGCTGTACCCACCTTTTGAGACTTCTGGTCTTCTGTTACTCTCAGATTTTGTGCATTCTCAACCTTACAGGAACTGTCCTCCAGGATAGGACACACAACTTGTAAGAAGCAGACAGCACCAAAAGATCACGGGTGTTGGCTAGGAGTATAGCGCATTTAATATTTTTATATAACCCCTGCCCAGGAAGCAATTTTTTTTTTCCTTTTCTTTAAGTTCACCATAATTTTACACATTGAGGGAGATTTATCAAACATGGTGTAAAATGAAACGGGCTCAGTTGCCCCTAGCAACCAATCAGATTCCACCTTTCATTTTAGCTCCCTCATTGTCTTTATAGTTGTTTTTTTTTTTTTTTTTAAATCTACTCCTTCCCTTTACATAATCGTAGAATTCAGTGCCACAATTCTAGCTGCAGGCAACTACCACTAGGGAAAGTTAATTGTATATGGATTTATAAAGCTAGTACAGCACTTAAAGGAGGCTATAAAACTGTTTGCAAGAAAAATTGTCCACAAGTTAATATGAAGTGCAATCGTAATAACTTAGCTGAGCTCCTGTGAGGCAGCAAGACAACTTTATTGTAAAAGGAAGCTTAAAGTGTCTCTGTCGTTATAAAAAAATTTTTTTGACATGTCATAGAGACATGTCAAAAAGTTTGATCAGACCTGTACTGATTGGGAGATAGAGCTGGGAGAAGACGCGCCACAGCACGACTTATAATGGGCTCCTATGGAGCGCAACACTTTTTTTTTTTTTACTCAAAGTGGGGGTTGGTCAAGGGAGAGAATGTGTTGCTCGCTCTCCTGATCGGTATGGGTCTAAACACTCAGACTCGGACCGATCAAAATTTTTGACATGTCTCTATAACATGTCAAAAGTTTTTTTTAGAATGACAGGAACACTTTAAGAGGTGGACTTATGTTTCAGTACTGAAAGAGTTTTTACTAGAGATGAGCAAAATTCTGATTGTCCGATTGTTCAGCATTTGATTATTGGCGGCTGAAGAAGTTTAATGCAGGCCTAGAGAGTCCTGGAAAACATGGATACAGCCCATGGCTCCTTAGGGCTGCATCCAACTTCTTCAGCCATTAGTAATCAAATCCCAAACAATCAGACTCCAGCATGCTCCAGTTGCGCTCATCGCTACTTTTTACTCTTCAATAATAATAAACAAAATCTAAATTTTAAATTAAATATAATATATTATATCTCCTGTACCCATAAGGGTTCTAAAAGTAGACTTATTGGTAACACATTACAATCTTGGGCACCTTCATGCAATTTTTTATTTAAATGTAAAACAAAAGTAAAACAATTATATCCTGTAATTTTGCAAATTTTTTGCACGATGACTTTTAAGTATTTGTATTATCGCTGTGCTCTGGCAGCTTTGCCTTGCTCATTTTGGATTCCTAATGTGCCAAATTTTGTCATGGGACCTTCAATATCTCACTTGTATAATTAGAATTGGATATTTTGTGTTGGGCCATCTCTCTATAGTGTTCAGTCTTTGCCCTCATTAGTAGTAATTATTACTTGTTCTCACTTCAGGATTGTCTGTCACACACGCTTCCTATTCATATTGCTCTTTTGCAGCGGCACAAAAAGTAAAGCGTACCTCACTGTTGATCAGATGACAGAATTCATTAACTATAAGCAGCGGGATCCACGGCTAAATGAAATTCTGTATCCACCATTGAAGCAGGAACAGGTCCAGCTGTTAATTGAGAAATATGAACCAAACGGCAGCTTGGCATCAAAAGGTGAGACAATTACATGTCAACAGACAGCATGGAGTCTCCTATTTATAATATGAAATATTTTACGTAGCATTGCATTTGGGCACGTCAGGGCCGGCGTCAGCACCCGGCGTACTTGGGCAAGTGCCGGGGCCCACAGCTGCTCAAGGGGCCCCCCGGCACTTGCCCGAGCAATAGCCACAGGTCACCACCAGCAATGCCGCCCGCTGCATCCCCCGGACTCACTGTCAACACCGCTGACATCCGGGAGGCAGTGAGGGGGGCGGGACGCGAGTGCTGGGCGGATGCGACGGGACGGGATGTCACTCTCCGCCTCCATGACGTCCTGGCCTCGGCCTCTCTCTGCAGCGCTGGATTGATGGGATCTCCCCAGCAGGCGCATAGCGATTGCATCATCGCGCCTGCTAGAGGATCCGTCCCCGCGGCGCACAGAAGGGAGAAGCCAGGGAGAAGAGGACACATCCCCTGGATTAGGTGATTATGATTTTTTTGTTTTGCTTTGTGTTGGGGCTGAGCAGGGGGCATCTACTATGGGGCAGAGGAAGGGGCATGTACTATGGGGGCAGAGCAGGGGGCATGTACTATGGGGCAGCAGGGGGCATCTACTATGGGGGCAGAGCAGGGGGCATCTACTATGGGGGCAGAGCAGGGGGCATCTACTATGGGGGCATTACTATGGGGACAGTAAGAGCAGAGGGCAGTACTATGGGACAGAGCAGGGGGCATCTACTATGGGGCATAGGAAGGGGCATCTGCTATGGGGGCAGAGCAGGGGGCATCTACTATGCGGGCAGAGCAGGGGGCATCTACAGTACTATGGGGCAGAGGAGGGGGCATCTACTATGGGGGCATTACTGTGGGGAAGAGCAGGGGACATTACTATGGGGGCAGAGCAGGGGGCATTACTATAGGGGCAGGGGACATTACTATGGGGGCAGAGGGTATTACTATAGGGGCAGGGCAGGGGACATTAATATGGGCCATTACTATGGGGGTAGAGGGCATTTTTACTATATGGGGGGCACAGCATGAGGACATTATTACTATATGGGGGGCACAGCACGGGATCTTACATATGGGGCCCACATACCTCCTTACTTTACTGCACATGACACCAAGTAGCAAAATTATCACTGTATGGAAGCCTATGGGTGGGAAAAGGGAAGGAAATTGCTGGAAATGTGCGGAGCCTAAGATGTTTGTCTGACAGGTTCTGAAGAGAAGAGTTGTAGCTTGAAGGAATCATCATGGTGGTCCAGGCAAGATGAAGAGGAAACAAAGCGCGATCGCCTCAGATTAAAGAAGACGTCACCTGTGAGTTACCGAATTACGTTTTTTTTTTCTCGTTATTTTGTCAAACTTTATTTGGTAGGTGTGCCCCGAGGTAAAAAAAAAGTGATCAGCAGTGTATTATATACTTATTATCCTCCCCTTGTATGAGTGTGTATATATGTATGTGCCCGAGAGATAGATATATACACACTCATACAGGAGGGGGGATAATACGTATATAACACAGCTGATCCCCTACACAGAATCAAGAGCTAGAGACCCTCTAACAATGATGCCATATAAATTGCTATTCAAAGGGGCCCACAAAGGCTCTCTCGACCAAGGGCCCACAAAAACCTGGAACCGGCCCTGGGGCTCGTGATACTAAGAATCAACAATCTCCTAGTTTTATTTTGTATGTATGGTTGTATGCACTTAGCACTATTCAGAAGTAAGAGTAAGGAAGAAAGGGGGCACATAGCAAAAAATAACGTATGACTAGAGATGAGCGAACCTGGAGCATGCTCGAGTCCATCCGAACCCGATCATTCGGTATTTGATTAGCCGGGGCTGCTGAACTTGGATAAAGCTCTAAGGTTGTCTGGAAAACATGGATACAGCCAATGAATATATCCATGTTTTCCACATAGCCTTAGGGCTTTATCCAACTTCAGCAGCCACCGCTAATCAAATGCCGAAAGTTCGGGTTCAGATGGACTCGAGCATGCTCCAGGTTCGCTCATCTCTACGTATGACCCCTCATTGTGATTGTTAACATTACCAAACTCTTATTATTATTACCAAACATCATCAAACTTTGCCCTCTTAAAGGAGTTATCCAAGGTCAGAAAAGCTCTGCTACTTGCTTGCAAAAAAACAGCACTACCCCTGACCCTTGGTTGCGAGAAGAAGAGAGGTGCTGTTTTTCGAAGAAAGCAACCATGTTTTCCTGAGTCTGGACAACTGTACTTGGTCTGATTTAACTTACTCTTTGTACTGGTTCTACCAAACATTGAAAAGTGGCATTTGCCAAAACTGGACTGATATTTTCATGATATTTACCCTTTTTTAATTTAACGGTATATTCCCATCTCACTTCGTTATCCCCATCCATATCATCAGTGGGAGTCCAATTGCTGGGACTCCCAACAATTCAGAGAATGGGGACAAAATCAGCTACCCCATAGAGAATAATAGAGTGCGTGCCATGGTATATCTAGTTTGCTTAGGTTTGATCTGAGCTGTTCACAGACGACATGGATGTGAAACCATGACGACCATGAAAAACACGGATCCCATATAGTTTTATTGGCTTATCATAATCTGTGCTACGACATGGCCTTTTTTATTTTTACGGAATGGATTGCAGATCCGTGTTAATAGCACAATAGAAATCAATTACGGATCAACTGTACGGGGCACATGTATAAGGCCCTATCACATATCACATGTAACATTTATTAGAACTAGATGTTATTTATTTTGTCCAGAGAAAGACAGAGCCTCCCCCCCCCCCCCCCCCCAGCAATGGTAGCCAACTTGACTTCATAGGAGACTGACCCCATAAATGGAATCGGATAAGATTCCAAAATCAACACTGTGCAGTGTTATTTATATGTTTTATATTCAGTTATAGTTTTTTTCTTTTTTTATTACTTCTGTGGTCTGGCTAAACATCATTTCTTAAATCTCCTGTTAAAATTTTGATGAAAACGCCTTTTCCTTGCATATTTATCTATAAGTCTACCTTGGCCAGAATGTATAAAAGCAGGTAACATAGGGCCCCTCTCCCAAATGTAAACTTAGGAATTTGGAGTTTACAAGAACTAGAGATGACGCAACTCGAGCATGCTTGAGTCCCATCATTCTGCTTTTGATTAACCAATCAGATTCAAGCATACTCGATTTGCACTCGTCTCTAATAAGTAACATTAAATTATTTGCCTAATATTTTCCAAACATCTAACCATGACTGGGTTTGTAGCTTTCCTGGAATTTTTTTTCTCTTTCACTTCTTATGTGATGATATTCCAATATGTTTATGTTATATGCATTTTAATAGAATAAAAAAAAAAACAATATTTTGTGTTTCTAATACTGCATAACTGAATCTCTTACTCCATTAGATATGGAGGTATAGAAAACATGACTAGAAAATGAATTAACTGCATAATAAACAAGTGTTAATCTTTTTTGCATCCCTTGGTTAATTTAGTAGAATTTACATAATTCTTTTTTAATACCAACAAATTAGGATTATTATAAGTATTAGTATATTTTTAGATCTAATGTAGCTTTCCCCCAACACATTTACCATGGTCCATTTAGCAAAGTCTCCTATCTGGGAAGTAATTGCATCCTATAGGGCATGTATATGTCCCAGCAGGATAGGATATTAAAGTTTTTATCTACATGAATTATGCAAACATACATGGAAGAAGATAGTATAAGTAAAGTCATTTATTACGGTAGTAAAATCAAGATTTTTAATTTTTTTTTTGCAATAGAGATGTTGATCATGGAAATTCCTTAGCTCCATAGTAAATCTATGTATCACTCAGAAACCCCTTTGTCCTTCCTAGGGCCTTAAGGGAGGAAACCGCTATGGGAGGGGTTGTCCACATCTAGACAATACTGTGCCAATTTTAGCATTTCTCGTCAGATGACAACTGATCCAAAAATTTTTTTCTATTCTCCGGAACACAGGCGATATAAACTGACTCTATATGGATATAATTGCCAAAGCTTTTATTATGGATAAACCCCTACAGAATGTTGCATTTCTAAGTTAACCAGACTTCTTGCCACTGCTAAGGTGATGGCAGCTGCCAATTATGGCAGTCCTGGCTAGATTCCATAAAATCCTAGTTAGGTAGCACTGCCTTATGTGAATGACAAAAATATTTAAGTGGCTGTGGCATAAAACAAAGGTGGTATAATCAGATGTGTACCACATACATATAGGTAAAGTAGAGTAGAGTTTTAAAGGGAACCAATCCTGTTAAAAAAATGCCTATTAAGCTAGGGAAATGTGTTGATATTTCACCCAGCACACTTTCTATACATGATCCTATCCCCTGCGTTCCTGCAAAGTAAAACTTAGAAACTTACTTTTACAAATTGGCGCTTGGCATGTTAATCACCGCCAAGTAGTCATCAGGGCGGTGGGCCATTTGCAGGAAGTAACCGTCCCCTGGGCAGTCCCTGGGCATTGTTCAAACAGCAGTGAAGCTGTGATGTCATTCAGAGGCATGCCATAGCACACATCGGCGTGCCTATGGTCTTATCACACTGTGCTGTCAGTGGTGTGATAGTGAGACAGTTTGCCGATGTGCCCTACGGCATACCTCTGGATGACATCACAGCTTCACTGCTGTTTGAAAAACAGAGGGGCGTGATTATGTCGCTGGTCCACCCAAGGAACGGTGACTACCTTTAAATGGCCCACCGCCCAGATGACTACTTGGGGGTGATTAACATACAATTAACATACAATTTGTTAACGTAAGTTTACAAGTTTTACTTTGCTGGAACTCTGGGGATAGGGACATGTATGGGAAGTGCGCTGGGTGATGTATCAGCACATTTCCCTAGCTAAATAGGTATTTTGTATGTGACTGTACTATTTTTCTCCCCCATGAGTCTAATCACTTCCTGGTTTGGTCCCTGAACCGTTACTCTGCTGTTTTTACATGCAATAGAGCATACACTGTGACACAATTCCCATTCAGGCTCAGTGAAGCCCACTTGCCAGTACTTCCTGGAGATTGCAATTGAACTGAACATTCCCGGCCCACTCTAATCGGTCATAACCAAGGGTGGACGGATGTCCAAACAATGAAGCCACATGGGAGATTAATAATTCTGTATCTTTCATACAGTACTTTATCAGAAATGCTTGGACATTTGGAATGTTTAATTTTACATAATGCATCAGTTCAGACCTAGTATTCCTAATGGCTCAACCCCATTGTCGGTCCAGAACATGCTTACACACAGTATAACATTATACGTCTACTTGTGCAACAATTTGTCAGACCCACCAACTGCAATTGTTGTGTATTATAGTAAATACTACAAAGTATGACGTTTATATAAACATGAGCAACCTATATGGTAAGGAGTGACTATACGTTGGTGGAAAAACACCATTAGGATCATTGATAGCAATTTCTATATAATGATAGACCTGACCTATACTGATAGGTATATGGTCTCATACACAAGTGTAATGACAGTGTACAAAATTGTAATTAATATAAGAAGGGGGTAACTGCAGTCTATCCCAAACAATACTGATAACATTAGGGTCATTAAAAATTCTAATCATTGCACTCCCTACATATTTCCTTTCAACAGGACTGTCATCAGGGATCAGGTGCAGATGGATTGTGTGTATATATACTTCACAGTATGTAGTATTTACAACTCAAACAACAATACAAGTTACATTTTATTGTAGGAAAGTCAGTTTTTCTCCTTTGTTTGCTTGTGTTTTGTACTTACAATTCTTTAAATGGACAAAAGAGCAGCAGTAGGACATACAGTACATGACTGAAGAGGTTGAGGTAACTTTTGGCAATCTATATAAGAAACTTACGTTTTTTAATATGATACAAAAATGGTTTCTACATGTTCCATCCCTGCTTATGTGGGAATAACAGTATGTACAATATACTATGTGGTTATGTAGACTTTGCTGGTTGTGTGGCAATGTGGTTATGTAGACTTTATGTGGTTATGTGGCTATGTGGTTACGTAGACTTTATGTGGTTATGTGGCTATGTGGTTACATAGAGTTTATGTGGTTATGTGGCTATGTGGTTACATAGAGTTTATGTGGTTATGTGGCTATGTGGTTACGTAGACTTTATGTGGTTATGTGGCTATGTGGTTACATAGAGTTTATGTGGTTAAGTGGCTATGTGGTTACGTAGACTTTAATATTTTACTGTTTGGTGGAAAAAGCAAATGTTCATTTTCCAGCTCCACCATGTAAAACAGGTTGCCTCATATATGTTCTGTTTAATGCTAATTTCCACTTGTTGATAGCCAGCATCCTTACTCTGATGCTCTGCATGTTACTATGTGAACTTTAAAGCATGAAGAGCAGAGCACAGAACGTGAGCAGTGTACCCCAGGGGAGACAGTCTGATGAAAAGCACCATTAGACAAGGTTTGACATCTCACATAGATCTGTGATGTTTGTCAGTATTCCCACTTCTACTTCTGATTCAGCCTATTTCCCATTGGATCGCACTGTCAAGATACAATGAACTGTTCTGAGAAAGGATTGTGAACATTAAGCCAGTGCCTAGGGAGTTTAGCAAGAGTTGGCTTGAATGTGAAATGTACAATGCTGTGCAGAGAAAAAGAGGAGTTGTATTGGAGAATAAAGAGTTTTAGTCCTGCTGATGTCTAGAGCCGCGGTTCTGTAGCGGCTACGCGGCGTCCAAGTGAATATTAATGATCTGCAAATTGGAAAATGTCATCTTGTTTTACATAAAGTTCTAGGGCACAGATGATCATTGGCTTTTTAGAACCCAATCTGTGAATGGAGAATAACGTAACCCAAGCTTGTGTCCTAATATGATATCATAGGTCACAAAGTATAACTCAACACAACAAGAAACATGAGCACAAAATCATTAGTCACAAAATCATTAGTCACAAAATCGTATTCTTCGTGTGCTGTTTTTTTTTATATATATATATATATATATATAATTTGTAGATCTGTAACGATTAAAGATATAAAGTGTTAAAGGGGTACTCCAGAGATTTTTTTTTATATATACAGATACAGTTATAAAGATGTGTAATAATGCAAAATAGAAAAGAAGGAAAAACTTTGAGGGCACTCACCGTTAAAAACTTTACTTTATTTCATCTTCTTAAAAGCTTTACATAATACAAGTGCAGGACGAGCATGATGTGGACGCCAGGGCTTCACAACCAGCTTGGCAGCTGTTTCGCGTATCGGAACTACGCTTCTACAGATGCATCTGTAGATGCATAGTTCTGATACGCGAAACGGCTGCCACGCTGGTTGGGAAGCCCTGGCGTCCACATCATGCTCGTCCTGCACTTGTATTATGTAAAGCTTTTAGAAAGATGAAATAAAGTTTTTAAAGGTGAGTGCCCTCATAAAGTGTTTCCTTCTTTTATGCTACACCGGAACAAATTTCATGGGACTATTGATTCATATATAGTGGTGCCGGTTGCTGTTTCTTTCAGTTATGTATAAAGATGTGTAAGTTACTTAGGTTTAAAAACTCAAATCTTGCAGTAAATATCAGCTGCTGTATGTCCTGCAGGAAGTGGTGTTTTCTTTTAAGTCTGACACAGTGCTCTCTGCTGCCACCTCTGTCCGTGTCAGGAACTGTCCAGAGCAGTAGCAAATCCCCATAGAAGACCTCTTCTGCTCTGGACAGTTCCTGTCATAGACAGAGGTGGTAGCAGAGAGCACTGTATCAGACTGAAGAGAATACACCACTTCCTGCAGGACATACAGCTGCTGCTAAGTACTGGAACTCTAAACTTCTGCATGGTTTTCTATAATCATTGTTGAAATCTGATGAAGCTGTATCCTTAAATGGGTGTTTATGACGCACAGGGTTAACTCCGATTCACAAGCTGATTGGTAGAGATCTATCTGCTGGGACCTCAATCATAATGGGACAGTAGAAAAATTATCTCCCCAAGTTTAGCACTTGCCACTGTTTAAGAACCCCATAAAGAATAGATGGAGCGGTGATCTAGCATGCGCAGTGTGCCCTATGCATTTAGGGGACCGTTTTCCTCTGTTATTTGTGGGTGTCCTTGTGACCCAGAACCCCTCAGATCAGCTTGTTATCCCCTATCTTGTTTATAGGAGATTATCTTGTGTTTGCAATATGTCATAAAGGAACTCTATATTTAAAGGGAACCTGTCAACAAGACATTGCTATCTAATCTATCGCCATCACGCTATAAAGCAGGAAGAACTGAGCAGATTGATACAGATATTTGTGGAAAAAGATTCAGTATAAAAAATGTGTGTGAACAACTAATAAAAAAACGTCCGCTGTTTGCAAAAGACGTCCAAAAATCATGGACATGAACATTATTTTGACGTCCGCGGTAGTAACGTCCATTATTCAATACATTGTGTGCATTGGACATCTGTCTTTCTATTGACTTCAATGCATTGCCTCTGCAGTCAGTTAAATCGCTGCAATAACGGACGGTATTTTAAATTGCAAAATTTTCTCTATTTTTGACGTTGTGTGAACATAGCCTATGCCTCATTTACCTTTACGGAGTTCCCTATTATACTTGACCATTGGTGTGAATGGCCAAATCAGTTACTTCAGGCTGTCAGAGCCCTCCAGATTTCCCAGCATGCTCCAACTAAGAAACATACATTATACAGTAACCCAGTGTGTTTCTGTATCTGATTATTCAGTAAAGGAAACCTGTCACTTTTAACAAGCAGTCTGTGTTCTAGAGCTTGTAGAGCCAAGCAGAGTGATATGAAGTGTTGTGAGGAAAGAGTCAGACTAACTTATATTTTATTTATTACATCTCTAAATATTCTGGCTTTGGGGGTCCCGTGGGTGGATCTAATCAGTAAAGTAACACCACCCACTAGACTCCTAAGACTTGATTTAAAGGAGAAGTCGGCAGCTGACAGGGGGAGGAGTAAAATTGATTACAAGTAGGAACTTACCTCTCCCCGTGCCTTGGGTAAGTGTCAGGAGCAGCCGAGGGACCCCCGCCAGAAATTATTTTCCCCCGAGTTGTGTTGACATCTCAACTTGGGGGAAAATGCCTGACCCGGCTGATGGACTGGCCGCTTAGCCAATCAGTGACTGCAGTGGCATCCGGCCCCAGTCACTGACTGGCTGAGCGGCTAGTCCATCAGCCGACGCTGTGACATTGACACCCCGGAGATCCCGGAGCCCTGCAGCCAGTCCCACTGCTCCCCTGCCAGCTGCCGGCTTTAAAAAATTGCAGGATTTTAGTTAATAGATATATCAGTCTGCTTAGCTGCTGCTCCTTCTCTAAAGCAGAATGCTGGTAGATGAGCCTGCTCATAGTGTTAGGTTCCATTCCCTTGTTGGGGGTGTATATGTAGAAAAAGGACCTGGATCCAATTGCCGCTCTCTAAAAATAGACAACAGATGTGCCCACCTTTACCTTTTTGTTTTGTTTGCATAAATAGGTAAACGCAGCAAATACATCTCAGATTGCCACAAGCTCATGTTCTGTGAAATCAACATCTCAGGATATATTGAGTTTAAAAATTAAAAGTTAAAGCGTACCTGTCAGTAGAAAAAATTTTTAATCAAATTGGGTCTGAGTGATTAGACCGCAACTGATCAGCAGAAGTTTATACTGCTGTGCGTTTCTGTCCCCGCTCTGTTTTCGTCCGAACCTAGAGGGCCTTAATAGACTTGCATTATGCGGCCGCCAGGTCACACAACACAGAGGTGGAATAGAAAGCACTACATGCGCTCATTCTCCTGGTTGTGGTATAAACACTCAGACCCCATGACACGTCAAAAGTTTTTTTTTTTTTTTTTTAATGACAGGTACCCTTTCCAGAGAATCCCTCAGGTATTAATTATGCAAATCCACCCCTAGTATTCCTGCGGTGCCATCTGTTTCATCCCAGCTTAGAACACCATATTAGTGGGGAAATAGGAATCAAGATTGTTGAAAACCCATGCATATCAAATACACTAAAACAGCAGTACACAAGATATACTCAGCTGCCTCTACATTTGTCACTAGTAATGGGTTTACATTTATGAGCTTACATTTATACATATTTTATAGCACTCAGCACATAGTAGTAGGGATGGTCCAAACCCTCCGAGGTTCGGGTTCGTATGAACCCGAACGCTCGGCATCAGATTCCCGCTATCTGCCCGCTCCGTGCAGCGGGTGGATACAGCAGGAGGACCGCCTAAAAAACTGGGATACAGCCTATGGCTATGGCTGTATCCCAGTTTTCCAGGCGGTCCTCCCTCTGGATCCGCCGGCTACACGGAGCGGGCAGACAGGGGGAATCATTACCGAGAGTTCGAGTTCGTACGAACCCGAACCAAACTCTGTTCGGACCATCCCTACATAGTAGTAATCCTATGTAAATGTTAAAGTGTGCGGCCATTGTGAAATACAGTGCATAGCGTCCTGTCCTGCTCTCAATCATTTACATGGTATATCTTGTTGTACAGCTGTAGGTTTATACCACAGAAGCTTAAAGGAGAAGTCCGGACATTTTTAAAATCCAGCAGCCAGCAGGAGCAGGGGGGAATTTTATCAGTAGTAGGAACTTATGTGTCCATACCCGCAGTTAGCGGCGGGACTGGCCTGGGGACCCCCACCAGGCTCTGGAATCTTGGTGCTGCACACATGATGACCCAGCTGATAGACCCACTGCTTAGCCAGTCAGTAAGTGGGGCAGGACGGGGTGCAGCTCCACTCACTGATTGGCCATCAGCCGGAACAGCCATTTTCCCCTGAGTTGTGATGTCATGACAACTTGGTGGAAAATGCCTTCCGGCGGGGGACCCGAGGCCGGTCCCGCCACTCCCTGTGGGCACAAGGATAGGTAAGTTCCTACTCTTTATCAAATTTCCCCCTGGCAGCTTTTAAAAATGTCCAGACTTCTCCTTTAAAGACACTGATCACAAAGTGATGGCCTATTAATATGATCTGAGGGATCACATTACCAAACCCTGAACTGCTCTATCCTACCTTCTGTTAACATGAAATAATTGTCTGTAGAAGTAATAATAGCAGCAGGACTGTTGTGTTGTCATTTGTCTTGGTGTAGGAGATGCCAGTAATCTAGTTATGCTTTTTTTGCTTGTTTTATTTGTGATTTTTTTTCCCCAGCTCATCTGGGCTTAGTGCCAGTATCACTGTAAGAGTCTCTCCAGCTACCACTTCAATGTGTTCTCCTAAAATAATATTCACACAGTGCCTGCATTTGTTTTGTTTTAATTTATCATGACAACAACTTTATGATATAATTACCGTATAAACTCGTAATCCCGAATAATGCACCAAAGAAGCAGCGCATTCATTTTACTTACCTGTTTATGACTTTTTTAGTAATAGGGATTTCAGATTACTTATCCACACTGAATTTGGGGACTACGGTGAGAAGCCCATACATTGTAAATGTCTATTCAGCCGGGACTTATTTAATTTAATAAACTTTATTCCAGATGAAATGTAAGTAGATTTTCAGTTAGAAAGGTGTAAGAAAATTTAAAGGGAAATTGGCTAGTGTTGTAAAAATTGTAGGGAAACATTCCTTATGGGACCAGATTATTAAAGGGATGTGTCACTTTAGGGCCAGATAGTCCACCGATTAAAACTACTTTTTTCCCTATCCTTAGGAACATATTGTGGGGGATCTGACCTCTGTGCCCCCCGGTGATCTTCAGATCTCCCCCCTGCTCCTGTGTTTTCAATACAGCCGCGGGTATGGCACGTGTTATTCATTCTCGACAAGTTAGTTTTGATTGGAAAACCCATCTAACACTTTTTTAATAGATTGTTTATATTTTCAGAATTTTTTAATGGTCACAATTTCCACTTTGTGATGGTCTATTTCAATTACCAAAAAATAGTCCTTACCCCCACAAAAAGTGCTAAAATTTTTGCCACTAGTTTTCTCACTTCTCTGCTATCCACTGTCAGGCAACTAAAAGAATTATCGTAACTGTGCATATACTGCTGGGAAACAGCCCAGCTCCTGTTCCATCCCCTTAAAGCGAATGTACCATCAGGTACATCGCTTTCAAGGGGTTATCCAGTGCTACAAATACATGGCCATTTTCCCCCCTCTCTTGTCTCCAGTTCAGGTGTGGTTTGCAATTAAGCTCCATTTACTTCAATGGAACTGAGTTCCAAACCCCACCCAATCTGGAGGGAAAAAATGGCCATGTTTTTGTAGCGCTGAATAACCCCTTTAATTTTTTTTATATAGACTGGTGCTGGTGTGGGGATGCCGGTGCCACTGTCCTTTTTGTGATCCATGGCCCGATTCCTGCGCACAGCGCTGGTCTATTCCCCGGCATTGGAGCCAAGCCTGAAGCACTGGAGATGGGCCCACTGGCCCCCAGTTTGACTAACCCCCCCCCCCTCTGTGATGTGGCTCAATGTAGCCGTATCACAGAGGGGGTTTTGTCACTCTAGGGGCCAGCGGGCCCGCCTATAGTCTATTCATATAAAACAATGATGGTGCATTAGCTTCTTATGACAGCTCTTCTACAGTGCTAAGCCAAAACAGGAAAGTAGCATTATGTACATAGATAAGGCTCTGTAGGCATTACCCCTGCCACCCGAGGTCACTCATGGATACTAAAATATTGTATAACATTTCTTTTTCAACTAATTCCCATTCATTTCAACTGCAATGAAGCACATACTGTATGCTCTATATTGCTCTACCTATACAGGCAATGTAACAGGTCAGTGTGTACCTCCAATATTACTCCCAGAAAACATATTCAAAATAAAGGAATAAACACAAAATGTAATAGAAAAAAAATCTGTTTTACAAACTTTAATTCAATTAATGAGACTTTCCCTTTAAAATCTCAATTCCTTACAGCTGAAACTAAGCAGCACAGAATTTGTAACAAAAAAACAACAACAACTTATAAAACATAAAAATTAAATGCAAACAGAGATAAAGTATGGGAATCATGTTCGGAATCCTAAATACACCCCCCCCCCCATCCTCCTAGTTTTGTCATCTTTCTTTCTGAGGACCCTGAATGGCACAAGTCTGGCCTATATGCTGTGTTGCAGCTCCCATATGGGTTATCACCCAACTTTCCGGTTTCATACCTGCCAAGTTATGCAGCAGTTTCCCCCCATCTGTATAACTGAACAGATTTCCCATTCCACTGTGTGAGAAAGCCTGATAACCCTTTTGGGAGTGAAAATTGCTGCTATTTTTTTTTTTTTTACCAGAGACGGATATTGAAACTTGAAAGTGACCCACTGGAACATTTTCAACATGCTGAACATTGCACGGGTCTTTAACGATCCAGCCCATGTGGCGGGCTGACACAGGTGGGGAATAGGAGGCAATCTGCCTGGAGCATTCCTAATGATGAGGAGAGGAGGGAGTGAGGGGTGGTGCAAAGTTAGGGCACAGATACTCCCGTTTGGAACGGGCTGCAAGTTTAAAAGTTGTTTTTTAGGACAATAATTGCGTGGGTACTGTATGGTGATAATATGTGAGCACTAATACATGGATCATAGGAAACAATTCTCTTACTCAATTTTACGAGATAGACATCTAGTCATGCATTGTGACTTGTGCAGAGGTCTGTGTGCTGGGGGTGGGGGGGCCAACACTTTTTGCGTAAGGTCTAAATAGATGGCAACTTTTATTATAGTCCTGTCTGTGATGACAGTGAAGAGAATGCTCATCAGAACAGAGAGTGTCAGCTTATTTTTAGGCTTAATGGTCAGGTGAGTGAGAACAGGTTTCTTGGTGAATTCAAATTAAAAACTTAAAAAAAAAAAATATTTATTTAAACAATATTGTAGGTTGTTTTCTGATTGTACATAATACAAATCTATTTAGAAGGTCATAAGCACCAAAACCTTCTTTAGGCTATGTTCACACAACGCCAAAAATATTGAAAAGGCGTCCGATTTTCATAATTAAAAAAACGTCTGTTTTTGCCGAGATTTAACTGACTGCATTGGCAATGCATTGGAGTCAATGGGAAGACGGACGTCCAATGCACACAATGCATTGAAAATGTTTTTGCCACGAATGTCAAAATAATGAACATTATTTTCGGACGTCTTTTGCAAACAGCGGACGTTTTTTATCTGTAGTTCACACACAGTTTTCCTTTTGTCACCGTTCTGTCTCCGTTTTTGCTATTAAATTCAATGGACTTTTCAATTAAGCCCCATTCAACGGCCGATTAGTAACCAAACTAGAATAATGTGCAAACATCAGTCACTGAACTAAGGGGAGGCCAGGCTGCTAAATAATGTCCGTTATTTTAGACTCAAAATGCCGGACGTAATTTTAAACGCAGCTGATAAAACGTTGTGTGAACATAGCCTTAGGTGAATGTGGCCGTAGGGACAATAGGGAGCAGAAAAACTGTAAAAGAAACAAAACAGTGTTTTAATTTACTGTCCTTACAGACAAACCCATGTGACCCTTTAAGAAAGGAGGTTTATAGTAAACTTTGATGTCTTTCTGTAGGGTAACACTTTTTATACCCTTAATCTCTTTATAACAACCATTGCCATTGCCATAGAACACCATAAAATTATTCACCAACACTATGCAAGCAATAATTAAACAATACACATAAAGGAAAAAAAAAAAAAACCTTCAAAGACAGAGTTCAGATTTCCGGGAAGTGATCCAGGAGTATGATATAATTTATCGACTTTACCTCTTGCGGTGTTTAGTTAAGGCAGCATGTGACTTCTAACTTGCTTGCCTGGTTTGCAGTAAATTTGCTCAGAATACTTGGATAAAAAAGTACATTTTGCCGGATCTTCACTTAATCAAGTGCTACTAAGAGGATATTCAGTGCATGCTTTGTAATAGCTGAAGTCAATCAGACTCCTTATGCGGAGGGCCGCTCAATCAGTCAAGTCTGGAGAGGCCGCCACATAGTCACAGGCCATTTATGAGCGCACATGGTCTAATGTCTGTACAAATTGATTCTAGGAATGAAGTGAGAATTTGTTTGATGAAGCGTATATAAAAGTATCTCATCGGAGAAGACTAAACTAATATTAAAGTTCAGAAAAGGTGGAAAGTTTTATACCATTATTCTGAAGTTTATGATAATTCATCTAATGTCTGTACGGTAATTCAGATAGATAGATACAGTAGGTAGATAGATTAGATATACAGATATTAGATAGACAAATAGCAAAGCGATAGATAGATAGATTATTAGATAGGAGATAGATAGATAGATAGATAGATAAATATTAGATAGGTAGATAGATAAATATTAGATAGATAGATAAATATTAGATAGATAATAGATAGATAGATAGATATTAGATAGTAGATAGATAGATAGATAAATATTAGATAGGTAGATAGATAGATAGATAGATAGATAGATAATTAGATAAACAAATATTAGATAGATAGACATATACCACAGCAAAAGATAAATAGATGATAGATAGATTGATAGATAGGTAGATAGATAATAAGATAGATAGATAGATAGATAGATAATAGATAGATTGATAGATAGATAGATAGATAGATAGATAATAAGATAGATAGATAGATAGATAATAGGAGATCGATAGATAGGAGATAGATAGATAGATAGATAGGAGATAGATAGGAGATAGATAGGAGATAGATAGATAGGAGATAGATAGGAGATAGATAGATAGATAGGAGATAGATAGATAGATAGGAGATAGATAGATAGATAGGAGATAGATAGATAGATAGATAGATAGGAGATAGATAGATAGATAGATAGATAGATAGATAGATAGATAGATAGATAGGAGATAGATAGGAGATAGATAGATAGATAGGAGATAGATAGATAGATAGATAGATAGATAGATAGATAGATAGATAGATAGATAGATAGGAGATAGATAGATAGGAGATAGATAGATAGATAGATAGATACATAGATAGATAGGAGATAGATAGATAGATAGATAGATAGATAGATAGATAGGAGATAGATAGATAGATAGATAGATAGATAGGAGATAGATAGATAGATAGATAGATAGGAGATAGATAGATAGATAGATAGATAGATAGATAGATAGGAGATAGATAGATAGATAGAGAGATAGATAGAGAGATAGAGAGATAGATAGATAGAGAGATAGAGAGATAGATAGATAATAGGAGATAGATAGATAGGAGATAGATAGATAGATACATAGATACATAGATAGATAGGAGATAGATAGATAGATACATAGATAGATAGGAGATAGATAGATAGATAGATAGATAGATAGGAGATAGATAGATAGATAGATAGATAGATAGATAGATAGGAGATAGATAGATAGATAGATAGATAGATAGATAGGAGATAGATAGATAGATAGATAGATAGGAGATAGATAGATAGAGAGATAGATAGAGAGATAGAGAGATAGATAGATAGAGAGATAGATAGATAATAGGAGATAGATAGATAGATAGATAGATAGGAGATAGATAGATAGATAGATAGATATCTTGAAGTATAATCAGCAGCACAGTCTTAGATAGTGGGTGCCAGTGCACACGTCCTCCAACCACAGGTTTCAAACTAATATGTAAAGTAGTCGTCACGGCACTCCCAATGTAGTGTAGAAAAAAATGTGTTTATTCCATAGAAGTCAGCACAGCAAAAAATCAAGTGGCAACGTTTCTGTGGCCTCACGCCACCATTTTCAAGCCCAAACAAGTGAACAATCCATTTCCTTAAATACAGGTGGTTCATTAAACACATCACATTCATTGGTTAACACATATGTCAATCACAGGTGTTCATCTCAGTAGATTACCTTGCATGTGTGCATATATGCGGTGCACAAGGCTAGTGCAAAAATACAGATGAAAAAATTCATGCAAATACAAAAGTGCAGTGCACATTATTATACAACTAGTGTCCCATAGTGTCCATAAAGAGTCATATTGTCCATTAAACAAATCGCCAATACACGTAGGTATTAGTGACAGATATGCTTGAAAAGCCAGGAAACATCGGAGCAGGAACTGGCTGCTACGAGCAGTAGGAGTAGAAAGCATCATGTAGCTATGGCAACAGTTGACGTCATCTCAAGGCTGGCTGAACAGTACATCTTAGCTGTACGGCAGACAGCATAATTCCGATGCCATTCAGCATGAGCGTGATAGGAGTAGGAAGCGTCATGAAACTGAGGTAACAGTTGGTAATAATCTCAAAGCCGGCTAACTGATCAGGCTAAAAAGGGGAAACGTCCTGAGAGGGGAATCTCGGCTTGGCTGTCCTGTAGACAGCTTGCATCTTAGCTGTAAGGCAAACAGCATAATTTCGATGCTATTCAACAATGCGTCCAAATTGGGCGGACTCCACCCCCACGTACGCATTATCCTACCACCAGGACCCGTCAGGTCGCTGTAGAGAAACCGCTCAGGAACCGCATCCCATCAGAACCGCTTGATCTGTATTGTTCCCAGCTACTGTAAAGTGCTTGCTCCTTGCTCAACATGATGCAGTCCAGTTACTTGCTCCAATGCGTCCCGTTTACATATACTCATATCTAAAAGGCAAAAAAAGAGAACATGTAAGTATCAACTTGACATATCAATTGTAGCATTCTGCTAAATAAGGTAATAAGTGTATTGTTCACTTCACCTCAGTCAAGACCAACACACCATGTGAGACTGGCTGCAACAGTGACTATCTATTCAGATGTTTAACAATTTTGTATTCCACGTTAAGCCCGTGTTCTCCACGAGCATCAGTCTTAAAAATCCACTCTAGTTCTTTTCTTTTAAGAACCAGCTGTCTATCGCCACCCCTACCGAGGGGGCTGACCCTGTCCACAACCATACATCTGAGGTCCCACTCTGTATGACCCTTTTCAATAAAATGTTTTGCCACTGGTAATTCTATTTTACGTTTCCTTATAGAATACCTATGCTGATTGATCCTCGTTTTAAAGTCCCATGAGGTTTCCCCCACATAGATGTATCCACAAGGACACCAGAGGATGTACACCACCCAGTCTGACACACAGGTAAGGTATTGTGTAATACTAAATGTTTTTTTTGTAATGGGGTGCACAAACTCTGAGCCCTTTTTCATGAGCTTGCAATTTACGCAATTCAAGCATGGAAATGAACCAGTATTTCTTCTACCAATGTACCTTTGCGTTTCACTGGTTACTGTCTTCACTGTGGACTTAACTAATTGATCCCTTAGGTTCCTACCTCGTCTATACGACATTAACGGGGGTGTCTGGAACTCCGGGATATTAGTATGACTATTTTTGATAATATACCAATATTTATTCACCACAGTATTAATTTTAGGTGACAGATCAGTATAAGTGGAGACAAAGGGGATTCGATTGAGTCGACTATCCCTAGGTTTGTCCTCGAGTAGCGGCTCCCTCTCTTCCCTCTCTATCTCCTGTCTACATTCTTCTAGGATTCTATCAGGGTATCCTCTCTCTTTAAAGTTCTGTGTCATGTCAGTGAGTGTCCTGTCTAAATCTGTCCGTCTCTCTATGATACGTCTGGCCCGTAACATCTGGCTCCTAGGGAGGCTCTTGATCATACGACGGGGGTGACAACTCCTGTATTGTAGCAAATTATTACAGTCCGTAGGCTTCACATAGATGTCCGTCACCAGTTTCTGTCCATGCCTAGTAACCAACACATCCAAATAGTTAATTTTGTCATAGTCACATTGCATAGTAAATTTAATTGTACGATCCACTGTATTAAGGTAATTTACAAATGCCACCAACTGTGACATATCACCATGCCACACCATGAAGACGTCGTCTATGTAGCGCCTCCACAAGCCCACATGTTGGAAGTGGGGCGCCACATAGATCGACGTCTCCTCAATGTATGCCATCACAATATTGGCGTAGGTTGGTGCATAATTAGCTCCCATCCCTACTCCACGTTCCTGTCGATAAATCTGGTCATTAAAGGAGAAATAGTTATTAGTGAGCGCAATATCCAACAGTTGTAGGATGAAATCTTCCTCTCTAGGTGTCATGGATAACTCACATAATTTGTGTTTCACTGCCCCTCTTCCTGTCTCAGGGTCAATTGACGTGTATAGACTAACTATGTCAAGTGTCACCAGGATACAATGACTCGGTATCTCAATCATCCCAATTTCCCTTAAAAATTGTGTAGAGTCTCGTACATACGACTTCGCATTGGTAGCAAGTGGCCTTAACACTTTATCAAGAAAAATTGAAACATGGCTTACTGCCGAGTCACGGCCTGAAACAATCGGCCTGCCTGGCGGACGTACCAGGTCTTTATGTAATTTAGGCAAAAAATAAATTACTGGCATTCTTGGATTCTCCACAATCAAGAATTCAGATAGTTTCTCATCTATAATATTTAAAGCCAAGGCCTCCTGCACCACACTCTTAATACATTTGATAATATGGAATTTGGGGTCATTTTGGATCGTTGAATACACTGCAAGGTCATTGAGTTGTCTATATGCTTCCTGCAGATATGTTGCCTTATCCATAACCACAATAGCTCCGCCCTTATCTGCGGGCTTAATGATCACAGTATCATCATTAAGCCCGCAGATAAGGGCGGAGCTATTGTGGTTATGGATAAGGCAACATATCTGCAGGAAGCATATAGACAACTCAATGACCTTGCAGTGTATTCAACGATCCAAAATGACCCCAAATTCCATATTATCAAATGTATTAAGAGTGTGGTGCAGGAGGCCTTGGCTTTAAATATTATAGATGAGAAACTATCTGAATTCTTGATTGTGGAGAATCCAAGAATGCCAGTAATTTATTTTTTGCCTAAATTACATAAAGACCTGGTACGTCCGCCAGGCAGGCCGATTGTTTCAGGCCGTGACTCGGCAGTAAGCCATGTTTCAATTTTTCTTGATAAAGTGTTAAGGCCACTTGCTACCAATGCGAAGTCGTATGTACGAGACTCTACACAATTTTTAAGGGAAATTGGGATGATTGAGATACCGAGTCATTGTATCCTGGTGACACTTGACATAGTTAGTCTATACACGTCAATTGACCCTGAGACAGGAAGAGGGGCAGTGAAACACAAATTATGTGAGTTATCCATGACACCTAGAGAGGAAGATTTCATCCTACAACTGTTGGATATTGCGCTCACTAATAACTATTTCTCCTTTAATGACCAGATTTATCGACAGGAACGTGGAGTAGGGATGGGAGCTAATTATGCACCAACCTACGCCAATATTGTGATGGCATACATTGAGGAGACGTCGATCTATGTGGCGCCCCACTTCCAACATGTGGGCTTGTGGAGGCGCTACATAGACGACGTCTTCATGGTGTGGCATGGTGATATGTCACAGTTGGTGGCATTTGTAAATTACCTTAATACAGTGGATCGTACAATTAAATTTACTATGCAATGTGACTATGACAAAATTAACTATTTGGATGTGTTGGTTACTAGGCATGGACAGAAACTGGTGACGGACATCTATGTGAAGCCTACGGACTGTAATAATTTGCTACAATACAGGAGTTGTCACCCCCGTCGTATGATCAAGAGCCTCCCTAGGAGCCAGATGTTACGGGCCAGACGTATCATAGAGAGACGGACAGATTTAGACAGGACACTCACTGACATGACACAGAACTTTAAAGAGAGAGGATACCCTGATAGAATCCTAGAAGAATGTAGACAGGAGATAGAGAGGGAAGAGAGGGAGCCGCTACTCGAGGACAAACCTAGGGATAGTCGACTCAATCGAATCCCCTTTGTCTCCACTTATACTGATCTGTCACCTAAAATTAATACTGTGGTGAATAAATATTGGTATATTATCAAAAATAGTCATACTAATATCCCGGAGTTCCAGACACCCCCGTTAATGTCGTATAGACGAGGTAGGAACCTAAGGGATCAATTAGTTAAGTCCACAGTGAAGACAGTAACCAGTGAAACGCAAAGGTACATTGGTAGAAGAAATACTGGTTCATTTCCATGCTTGAATTGCGTAAATTGCAAGCTCATGAAAAAGGGCTCAGAGTTTGTGCACCCCATTACAAAAAAAACATTTAGTATTACACAATACCTTACCTGTGTGTCAGACTGGGTGGTGTACATCCTCTGGTGTCCTTGTGGATACATCTATGTGGGGGAAACCTCATGGGACTTTAAAACGAGGATCAATCAGCATAGGTATTCTATAAGGAAACGTAAAATAGAATTACCAGTGGCAAAACATTTTATTGAAAAGGGTCATACAGAGTGGGACCTCAGATGTATGGTTGTGGACAGGGTCAGCCCCCTCGGTAGGGGTGGCGATAGACAGCTGGTTCTTAAAAGAAAAGAACTAGAGTGGATTTTTAAGACTGATGCTCGTGGAGAACACGGGCTTAACGTGGAATACAAAATTGTTAAACATCTGAATAGATAGTCACTGTTGCAGCCAGTCTCACATGGTGTGTTGGTCTTGACTGAGGTGAAGTGAACAATACACTTATTACCTTATTTAGCAGAATGCTACAATTGATATGTCAAGTTGATACTTACATGTTCTCTTTTTTTGCCTTTTAGATATGAGTATATGTAAACGGGACGCATTGGAGCAAGTAACTGGACTGCATCATGTTGAGCAAGGAGCAAGCACTTTACAGTAGCTGGGAACAATACAGATCAAGCGGTTCTGATGGGATGCGGTTCCTGAGCGGTTTCTCTACAGCGACCTGACGGGTCCTGGTGGTAGGATAATGCGTACGTGGGGGTGGAGTCCGCCCAATTTGGACGCATTGTTGAATAGCATCGAAATTATGCTGTTTGCCTTACAGCTAAGATGCAAGCTGTCTACAGGACAGCCAAGCCGAGATTCCCCTCTCAGGACGTTTCCCCTTTTTAGCCTGATCAGTTAGCCGGCTTTGAGATTATTACCAACTGTTACCTCAGTTTCATGACGCTTCCTACTCCTATCACGCCCATGCTGAATGGCATCGGAATTATGCTGTCTGCCGTACAGCTAAGATGTACTGTTCAGCCAGCCTTGAGATGACGTCAACTGTTGCCATAGCTACATGATGCTTTCTACTCCTACTGCTCGTAGCAGCCAGTTCCTGCTCCGATGTTTCCTGGCTTTTCAAGCATATCTGTCACTAATACCTACGTGTATTGGCGATTTGTTTAATGGACAATATGACTCTTTATGGACACTATGGGACACTAGTTGTATAATAATGTGCACTGCACTTTTGTATTTGCATGAATTTTTTCATCTGTATTTTTGCACTAGCCTTGTGCACCGCATATATGCACACATGCAAGGTAATCTACTGAGATGAACACCTGTGATTGACATATGTGTTAACCAATGAATGTGATGTGTTTAATGAACCACCTGTATTTAAGGAAATGGATTGTTCACTTGTTTGGGCTTGAAAATGGTGGCGTGAGGCCACAGAAACGTTGCCACTTGATTTTTTGCTGTGCTGACTTCTATGGAATAAACACATTTTTTTCTACACTACATTGGGAGTGCCGTGACGACTACTTTACATAGATAGATAGATAGATAGATAGATAGATAGATAAACAGGCAGACAGACAGCCTGGGTAAACATCTATGATTTGTCAATATAGTAACTTTATAAAATGTGATTTCTATCCTTCTTTACCTTTTGATCAACTAGTAAAATAATTTTCATGATCATTATTTAGACGTATGCACAGACAACGTCCGTTATTTTATATACTCTGTTCTTTGGTCGTCCATCTTTCTATTGACTTCAGTGCATTCCATTAAGGTCAATTAAAATGCTGTAATAACGACTGTCATTTTAAAATGAAAAATCGGACTGCTTTTCCCTTTTTTTTGCTTAGTGTGAACATAAGCCTTATACAAATTTGTAAATTACTTTAATTCATGTTAAAATTTTAAGTCTTCTAGTACTTATCAGCTGCTGTATGTCCTGCAGGAAGTTGTTTGCTTTCCAGCCTGACACGGTGCTTTCTACTGCCACCTCTGTCTGTGTAAGGAACTGTCCAGAGCAGGAGATGTTTTGTATGGAGATTTGTTACTGCTTTGGACAGTTCCTGACATGGACAGAGGGGGCAGCAGAGAGCACTGTGTCAGGCTGGAAAGCAAACACCACATCCTACAGGACATGCAGCAGGTGATAACTACTGGAAAGTTTACGTTTTTCTTTTAAATAGAAATCATTTACATATCTGTATAATTTTCTGACACCAGTTAATTTAAAGTGTAACTGTCATTTCAAAAACATAAACAGAGAACAGGTCATAAAGGAAAGATTGAGATTTCTCCTCTTCTCAAATCCATTCCTGGCAAAATCTGTCACATAAATCTCTCTATGTAAATGCACTATAAGTCTACATTACAGAGAAGCAAAGTGAAGACAGGTTTGCGGTATCCAATGTTCTATTAAGTGGGGAGGGCCGGAGGGGGGATGAGTGAGAAGAAGGAGGAGAGCACCAGCCCTGCAGTTTGGGGACAAAAAATGCTAGATTCACAAGTAAGACTGCTTAGTGCTGGTCTGGGTATGATTGCAGGATGTTTTTTTTTTCTAGAGGACCCCTTTAAGAAGCAAAAAGAAGCTTCTTAAAGGGATGGTCTCTCCCAAAGTCAGACACTGAAGAGACACAGACGCAGACGTTAAGTCAATGACCTTTATAAGGTGAATTTCTTCTACCTCCTTCTGTGCACAATCCTCCTCGTAGAATGCGGCTTTTGTCACAGACTATTTCTTCTGCCATAAATCTTGGTAAATACACCTGCCAATGCGAAGCTCCCGTAATGGGGGCAGCCAGCAGGAAATGCATCATCATTATGTTGATGTCCTAACAAGATGGCTCCTAACCGTGTACACAGCTAGGAGCACAGATATGTCACATTCTTTTTATCCAATTGCTTCTGAGCCATTAAGATGGACGCTCTAGGTCTTGTAGCCTAAAACACAGCCCTGTAATATAACTTCCCTCTCGCTTTTCTGGCGTCTGCGCTCTTACACTTTGTCGTCCGTAATAAGTTATTATGTAATTAAGCACCATCTGCCTGTTTTATGAAACTCCCCGCTATCTGTTTCGGAGGTTTGAGATGTAGATGATCTAGGTCTGTTATTACGCTCGGTCGTGGCCAGATTTGCTACATCGGAGAAACCTGTTGCCGGCTTAGATTAGCGACTTGTGAAATAAATTGCCCGCTCTGCATTTCCCCCCCTATTGAAATAATTACAAGTGAGATTTCATAGTGCTATCTGTCATCATCTGTCTGTGGTAGTAAATGTTAGTGATTAAAGCCCGTGCCATGTGTTGTACAAGTTCAGCCTGTACTTCAGGGACAGACCCATAAATACCATTCTTAGCAGACAACCATCGTCGGTGATTAATCTTCTACTCAATGCAGTTTGTCATTCCGAGAGATTCCTAATTATGATAACGTCACTTGTGATTTAGGTTCTGCTAATGCTATGGATACTCTATTGCCCTCGCCCATAATAAGTATATATTACTATCTTATTATTAATTACATCTATAAGCTGTATCTGGGAGAGCTATACTATATGGACAAAAAGTAATGGGTTGCCTACACCTATGGGCATATCATTCTATTTTCATAGTTATTAATTTGGAGTTGATCCCCACTTTGCAGGGGGTCCAAAGATATTGCAGAGTTTACAGTATTGGAAAGAAACTGTACCATAAGTAATAGGACACCTACATTACCTTATATCTATGGTCATCTCATTCTACATTTAGTATATCCCCCTTTGCAGGTATAATAGTTTTCACTTTTCTGGGAAGAATGTATTAGGACTGGCCTAAGGGGCCCTGTCCATAAGCCCTCAACCGCATAAGTCCAAAAATATTGCAGAGCCTATAGTATTGGAGAGAAACAGCTTTTTTTTTTCCTTTCGGGAGACCTATACCAGATGGACGAAAAGTAATGGGACACCAACTCGCTACACCTATTGGCATCTCATTCTATGTCCATAGCTATTATTATGACGTTGGTCCCCTCTTTGCAGGTACAATGGCTTCCATTCTTCTGGAAGGACTTTCTAAAATGTTTTGGAGGTGTCTGTGGAAGTTTTTGCCAATTCATCAAGAAGAACATTTGTGAGGTTAGACACAGATGCTGGAAATGGGAGTCTGGATCACAATCTCTCTTCTAGCTCAACTAAAGGAGTTAAGTCAAGGCTCTGTGTGGCCAGTCAAGAATGAGTTGATGTGGTTCCTAAACACTTCCACATTTCAGTAATACCACTCATGGTTGACCAAGGATTATTTAGGAGCGAAGAAATTTCATGGACTGACTTGCAGCAGTGTCATCGTATTACACCACTAGGCTATGTTCGCAAAACGTTTTTCCCTCTCCGTTTTTTTAAAAGAAAAAATGAGATTCATCATTTTGAGTTTAAAATGATGTCTGTCATTTCCCTGTTTGGCCGCCGGTCAGTGCAATGATGGCTGTTGGTACATTATTCTAGTTTAGGTGGACTAAATGGACTTTGGCTGTGTTTAGAATTGAAAAGTCCATTGAATTTAATAGTAAAAACGGTGAAAAGATGGTGAAAAAATAAAAGGTGTGTGTGAACAACAAAACAATAACGTCCACTGTTTGCAAAAGACTTCTGAAAATAATTGTCATGATCCTTTTTTTTTTTTAGATACTTTGAGGGGTGTGCAATACTTTTCTCTATATAGTGTATTTTGCCTACTTTCTTCAATATATCTTTATCATTATTATGGGGGGGGGGGGGGGAGACTGCACTGTAAATGCAGTCAAATTTTGTCAGAATTTCCCCAAAAATCAGATTTAGTTGTCCAAATTTTCATGGTATTGGGGAATTATGGGCCCGCTCATGGATATACTTTAATGCATACATTGTATGCCTCGCTGCTCAGTTAATAATACCTGCAGCTGGCCAGGGATGCTTTATGTGTTGCTATTTGCACTTAGCACTTGCTAGCCTGGGCATTCTGCAATGTAAGGCAAACAAATTTCTCCCATCTCTAGCTGTCTTACATAGACAGTCATCTCAACATACCAAACAGAAGAAATAAAGATTGACATATTTATTATACTTGAAAAATGTCTTTTTCTAGCAGCCTATGATATTTCTGTCACTATTCTTCCTTTGCTTACTTGACTGATTTTATCTATGTAAATAGGTATGCTAATTCTTAGAATGTTACAGAACACAAATTTCCATTTTCTAATTTATTATCAGGATTATGAATCAAAACAAAATAAAAATAAAAGTGGAACAAGTGTCAAACTCCAACATAATCCACCATGTTTTCCAAATGAAAATTGATTTTGGGATCACTTCCCAGATTTTTGTCTAATTTACCTTAAGAAAATGAAGAAAGAAAGTATAGTGTTCATCACTGTACTCGGAAAATATTCCTAAAGAGGTTCTAAAGTGTTAATGAAGTAAGGGTCAGTATATAGTTATTTGCATAAACTGAGTGTTCACACCTGTGCCCATCGGGAGATACAGCCGGGAGACGACCGTAGCGCGGTCGTCTCCCGTCTCTGCGTCATGTGATCAGTCAGACTTAGGCCATGTTCACACAACGTATATTTTTGTAAAAGTACGGCCGTTGTTGCCTGATTAATACGAAAATATACGTTACCTTGCCGTCTAAGGAATCCCAGCTGGAGCGTATACACATAGTATATGCTCCAAACGGGATCTCTAGCGGCGCCGCAAACAACTGACATGTTAGTTTTCTGCGGCCACTAATTATTGAATAGCGGCCGCAGAAAACCCTGTCAGTGCACACTATGGAGCGAGCAGCTCCGGCCACCTGCTCCACTGTGTGCAGTGGAGAGTTCTCGTGCGGGCGCGCAAGGTTGCACCCGCATCAGATCTCAGTAGCGCTAAAGATCATCCGGCCGGTACTGCAGTATGGGGCGAAATGATCTTTAATGAGACTAGCCGTTCTGTGACCTGGTCGGGTCACGGAACAACCGGTCTCGTACAGTGTGTGAACATAGCCTTATAATGAAGCTCTTTCGAGTCTGACTGATAAGTCTGATTGATCACGTGACACAGTCGGGAGAGGATCTAGCTTAGCGTGGTCTTCTCCCCGCTCTATCTCCGGAAAGGTACAGATCTGAACTCTCAGACCCAGACCAGTCAAAACTTTTGACATGTCTCTATGACATGTCAATAGTTTTGTGAAAGGACATTGACACTTTAACTTAGATGCACATGCCTCTTAGTAAATCCATTGGGGTGAATGGTGCATACAAGTAAGCCTTTCTTAATAAATGCTCCCCTACCTTGTGTTAATCATATTTTTGAATACTGGACCTCTAGAAAGATACCTCCTCTGTCTTTCCATAAGAATATATGAACAAATTTACTGGCCCAGATTTACCTAAAGGGAATATCCAGGCTTAGAAAAACATGGCACCACTCTCGTCCTCAGTTTGGGTGTGAGTTTTGAAGCTCAGATCCATTAACATGATTGGAGCTGAATTGTAATACCACACACAACCTAAGGACAAGGGTGGCGCTGTTTTTACACGAAGTAGCTGTGCTTTTACTAATTGGTAACCCATTTTAACCGTTGAATTCTTCACAACTTACCTTCTTACACCCCTGGGAATACTACAAAATATTTGACTTTATATCTGTAATTGGTGCCAAATGGGTTGAAGATAAAATCACTTACTTGATACTTATCTAGAAATGTCATGTATCAAAAGATTCTTTCAAGTAAAATCTAACATTTTTCTCTCTCCAAAATACAGTTAGTGGGAAAAAATACAGGTTGAAATCTTTATGATCTCCTATGATAACGTTAACGTGAGATTTGAGATGGAAGGAGAGACTCTGATGTGCGCTCAGATCTCACAGCTTTCTACAAGGTCTTTATTATTAGATAACATGAAGGCATGATAAAATAAAGGCAAAAGAAGAACAACTTACTATATAGTGGTCTCGATACATCTATTTATTATAGTCACAACTCTGGTTCTTGAGTATACTTAAACTAGTTTGGGGGAGATTTATCAAACATGGTGTAAAGTGAAACTGGCTCAGTTGCCCCTAGCAACCAATCAGATTCCTCCTTTCATTTTCCAAAGAGTCTGTGAGGAATGAAAGGTTGAATCTGATTGGTTGCTAGGGGCAACTGAGCCAGTTTCGCTTTACACCATGTTTGATAAATCCCCCCCGGAGTGTTTCAGCTGCAAATACCCCTTCCATGCCCGTAGAAAACAAGAATGCTCGGCCATGCCAAACATTCATGCGTATGGTAGTAGACAAGGTGAGGACCGGAAAAATAACCATTGGTGGAACTGTTATTGCCTTTAGGACGGCACATAGTGGTTGTAACCACACACAAGGGAGGAGACAAAAACAACAAGTTTTACTGCTTATTTTAGTGAGAAATAATATTTAAACTTATCCTGTTAAAGCAAAGTTAAACTGTGAAAAAACTTTGTGTGATGACACATTAGACTTCACAGTTGCGGGAGACAAAATTGGCAGGGTATTTTTTTTATTCAAGACCATTTGTATTGTTGCTAAAATTTTTAGGTGTATTGAAAATAAAAAAATGTTACAATAAAAAAACAATACAGGGGTAAATAGTAAAATGTCTGGACGCTGGGTAATAATATGTTTTCTCTTTCAGGTCATATTTCAGTTGAAGGATTTATGGCATATCTGAGCGGAGAAGAAAATGGAGTTGTTCCACCTGAGAAACTGGATTTAAATGAAGATATGTCTCAACCCCTCTCACATTACTTTATTAATTCCTCACACAACACCTACCTCACAGGTGAGGATTTTTATCCCCCCCCCGATATTTTAAGATTTCTTTATCATGTAAGCTCTTTAAGGGAAATTTATTAATTTATTTAATTGTAGGTAGGGCTTGAATCAGTCCACCCCCCCCCCCCCCTTATTTATTTTTGGACTTTCTCCATGATCTATGACATCACAATTTTTTTTTTGTGCCCACGATAAATACAGATGTATGTGCATCATCCATGCATTGTGACATCACTGTTACTATAAATCCTTTGCCGTTTCTTCAGTTTGGTCATACTCTTGTTCTGATCCAACTCTATCTCTTTATTCAATTTGTATTGTGACATCACTGGGCCCCATTTACTAAGGTTTACTGGCTTTCAACCACCCTACACATCAACGTTTTACTTTCCCAAACTGGAAGATTTATTAATGTATCTCATGTCCTTAGTAAAGCTGTCAGGTTTGTCACATGACAAAATTAAAACCTGACCATCCCGTCATACAAGAGGTGGCTGATTTTTAGAATTGGAAAACCCATTAAAAAAAAAGCAGTTTGTTTGATAAATATGTCAGTTAAGGTGGGTTTAAAGTACATTCCCACAACATGCCCACTTTTCAGGCTTTTTGACAAAACCAACGGCTGAGTCTGGTTTCTGGAATTTTTGTGCACACCATTATTAAATAAGGTTGTACAGTAAACCAGCAGGAAAACATTGACCAAAAAATTACATAACTAGAGATGAGCGAATTTACAGTACAAACAAAGCGAATCACTTTGTTAGCTCAGCAATTTGCTTTTCTCCCTGCTTTCTTTTAAGTCTGTGCTGCTCCACCATGGTGGCTGTAAAAGCTGGATCCAGTCCTGGGAGAAGTTTTCCAGGACTGGATTAAACTTTCCAGCCACCTGGGCTGGAGCAGTGTGGAATGGCACAGACTTCAAAAGGACCAGGCTGATAAGCAGATTGCCGAGCTAACAAAGCGACTCCCTTCATTTGTACTGTAAATTTGCTCATCTCTAATTACATTAGTAAATCAGCCCTACTGTGTTAATTATCCCTGTCCTGTGTGGTGTTTGTGGTTGTGGTTGTAAGGTATCACTGGGTACATTATCCAGGTTCTATATCATACGCTAATGCCCTTTCACATGGCCCGATTATTGGGTGAATTAGTGTTCATAGGAACATCATCAGCCTGTATAAAATGGTTAGTGATCAGCACTTTGCCATATTCCTCTGCACTGAGAGAACATGTAAAATTAAAGAAGTCTGGTGAAAATTTTTATCAAAGTATTGTATTGCCCACCAAAAGTTATACAAATACCCAATATACACTTATTACGGGAAATGCTTATAAAGTGCTTTTTTCCCTGCACTTACTACTGCACCAAGGCTTCACTTCCTGGATAAAATGGTGATGTCACTTCCTGGATAACATGGTTATGTCACTTCTTGAATAACATGGTGATGTCACGACCCGACTCCCAGAGCTGTGCGGGCTGTGGCTGCTGGAGACCATGATGGCAGGGGGATGCTCAGTGTCCCTCCAGTGCCCTGTGTCCCTCAGTGTCCCCCTGCCATCATCCTCTCCAGCAGCCACAGCCCGCACAGCTCTAGGAGTTGGGTCATGACATCACCATGTTATCCAGGAAGTGACATCACCATGTTATCCAGGAAGTGACATCACCATGTTATCCAGGAAGTGACAACACCATGCTATCCAGGAAGTGACATCACCATGTTATCCAGGAAGTAAAGCCTTGATGCAGTAGTAAGTGCAGGAAAACAAGCACTTTATAAGCATTTCACGTAATAAGTGTATATTGGTGATTTGTATAACTTTTGGGGGGCAATACAATTCTTTAATAAAAAAAATTTCCTTTAAGTATTACATACACTATACCTTCTATATTTTATATATTCAATGTCTTATTGATGCCCATGTAATGTATGGACATTCCAGGTCCTCCAGAATCAGATGCATTTTTTTTATGTCCATGAAATGTATGGAAATTCCAGATCCTCCAGGGTGAGAATGAATCATTTCATATACAGTACAAAGTACAAAGTGTATATAATAATGACATTAGCAGAACATAAAACCAAAGATCAACTAAACATATGCTGTAACATCTGGCACATGACACTAATATCTCAAATAGCCCCAGTTATAAATGGCCAACGTAGGGTGAGCCTTGAAACGTAGTATAGACATAGCTAATATCCAGGCAGATGAAAAAAAAAGAAAAAGAAAACAACATACTGTAATTATAATAAAACTATGAGAAAAAAAAGGCTCATGCATATGATTGCGAGAACAAATCTGTGCAAATATACCGTATAAATGATCCTTATATCAAATGAACGGACCAGAGAATCCTGTTTTAACCCACCGTATTCAATTACGGTATATAATGTAAGCTGAGCCATTTGTTCCTGTTAGAAAACTAATCAATGTAGCAAAAATAACCCTCTAAAACAGAATGTAATACAACGTCAGACGACCTGTTCTTAGTTATAACTACAACCTAGAAAATGTTGGCCTGATATTGGGCTTCCGGAGAGGCGGTGTGGCTGCCTACCGGTAGATATTTTCACAGGCTATGGTAATATCTTCTGCAAAACATGACAAAAATAACAGCAGTTTATAAAAAAAATACCTAATAAAAAGAGCAAACTAAACAAATGCAAACCACACGTCAGTAACGTCTCTGTGAGCTGTCATCCTGTCATCCTGGAGGATTAGGAATAAACTGACCACTAAGTGCAACCATCCTAAAAACATAACAGCAGGAAAGCTGGCTAGTCCATGCATAGGTGATGTATTTGCATTTAAAGGGGGTATGCCATGAAAAGTGTATATGGACATCATTATAGAGGGCCAGATCCCTATATATGAGCCACAATGGAGAGCTTGTCTGTGAAATCCGTGCCCCCTCTAACAGACCCACTCTGTCCATGTATTCATTAACTGCCAGGTCTCTAGGAAACATCAAAAGTTTTTTTTTGTTTTTTTTTTGTTTTTTTAAGTGACAGGTATACTTTAATACATTTTTTAGGGGAAGGGGGGCGGGGGCTGTATAATGAGAAGAAATACAATGTATCTTTACTTAAAAAATGGTCATAATTATTAAAAGCTGCAGTTTAATGTTAACTAGTGTAAAATAATGCTTGGAGAAAAGGAATATCCTATTGGAGTGTGATATTGGCAGTTCTATGTTAGTTTAGACTTTAGAAGAGAAAGATTTAGGGGTAGTGATTTCTGACAGCTTAAAAATGAGTCACCAGTGCAACCAGTGATAGGGAAAGCAAATTGTATACTGGGCTATATATATATATATATATATATGCTGCACTGTATAGCTAAAGGTATAACCAGTAGGAAGAGGGAGATTGTGATCCCGCTGGTGAGACTACATCTGGAATACTGTGTCCAGTTCTAGAGGCCTCATCTACAAAGATGGGATACAAAATGGTGAAAGGTCTTAAAGGGTAACTATAAGAACAAGGGGTAACTGTAAAAACTTAGGTTAGTTGGGGGGAAAATCTTAAGCAAACTGTGAAAACATAATTTTACCAAAAGAGTAGTGCATGCTTAGAACAAACTTCCTGCAGATGTGGTTGAATTTAACCCTTTAAGGACATGGCCCATTTTCGTTTTTACGTTTTCGGTTTTTCCTCCTTGTGTTTAAAAGGTCATAGCACTTGCATTTTTCCACCTAGAAACCCACATGACCCCTTATTTCTTGCGTCACTAATTGTACTTTGCAATTACAGGCTGAATTTTTGCATAAAGTACACTGCGAAACCAGAAAAAAATTCAAAGTGTGGTGAAATTGAAAAAAAAAAACGCATTTCTTTTATTTGGGGGAAATGTGTTTTTACGCCATTCGCCCTGGGGTAAAACTGACTTGTTATGCATGTTCCTCAAGTCGTTACGATTAAAACGATATATAACATGTATAACTTATATTGTATCTGATGGCCTGTAAAAAATTCAAACCGTTGTTAACCAATATACATTCCTTAAAATCGCTCCATTCCCAGGCTTATAGCGCTTTTATCCTTTGGTCTATGGGGCTGTGCGAGGTGTCATTTTTTGCGCCATGATGTGATCTTTCTATCGGTACCTTGATTGCGCATATACGACTTTTTGATCGCTTTTTATTACATTTTTTCTGGATTTGATGCGACCAAAAATGCGCAATTTTGCACTTTGGCATTTTTTTGCGCTGACGCCGTTTACCGTACGAGATCAGGAATGTGATTAATTAATAGTTCGGGCGATTACGCACGCGGCGATACCAAACATGTTTATTTATTTATTTATTTGTTTACTTTTATTTAAAACCTGGGAAAAGGGGGGTGATTCAGACTTTTATTAGGGGAGGGGGATTTTTACTATTAACAACACGTTTTTTTTTTTTTTTACACATATACTAGAAGCCCCCCTGGGGGACTTCTAGTATATACACTGTGATCTCTCATTGAGATCTCTGCAGCATAGATATGCTGCAGAGATCCATGAGATCGGCACTCGTTTGCTTTCGGCTGCTGCAGCCGGAAACAAACGAGTGCCGAGCCGAGGACGGCGCCATCTTGGACGCGTCCCCGGCCGGCATCAGTAACGGAGATCGCTCCTCCGGGACAAGGTCCCGGAGGAGCGATCTCCCCCACTAGACACCAGGGAAACGTTGCCTCCGGTAATCGGAGGCAGCTGTCAACTTTGACAGCTGCCTCCGATTAGCTAATTAGCGGGCACGGCGATCGGACCGTGCCCGCTAATAGCGGCGGTCCCGGGCTACACGCGGCACCCGGGATCGCGGCACTTCAAAGCGGGGCCGCCGCGCGGCCCCGCTTTGAAGTGCTAATGAGGACATAGGACGTACCGGTACGTCCTATGTCCTTAAGAGGTTAAAGGGTATTCCACTCAAACATAACTTTTGATATATTGCTGCCCATGGTGAGACTAACAATTCGTTCCCTACTTGTTATTATCTATTCAGTCTCCTTCCCCCAGTTCTGAGCTGCTGCTTTCTGCTGAAAATACAAAAATCTGTGTATGAGTCTTTCTCTGGTTCTCCCCTCCTCCTCTCCCTTATGGGACAGCTGATGTAAACAAGTCCCTGACTGGCTTTATCTACAACATTGTTGCTTCTTTGTAATGCCAGGAGGGTTAATCTGAGATCAAGTTGCTAATAAACTGACTGCGATTATGCCACCCAGCATTACAAAGAAGCTACAACATTGCAGATAAAGCCGGTCAGAGATGTTCTTGCATTAGCTGTCTCAGAATGGAGGGGGGAGGAGGAGGAGGAAGAGAGAAGAGCTCACGCACAAATTTAAATGTTTTCAGCAGAAAGCAGCAGCTCAAAACTGGGGGAAATGAAACAAGTATGGAATGAATTGTTAGTCTCACCATGGGCAGCAACATATCAAAAGATATCTTTGAGTAGACTACCCCTTGCATGAAGCATGAACATACATTTTGCCATCTATTTTTTTTTGACATAGCAGATATTCAGCATATATTATATGCAATACGTCAAATGTATATTGACGTATTAACAGGGTGAGCTATAGCCAATCTGGCCTGCAGTTCACAGACCAGTAATCAGGGCTGTGACATCCATTATAACATACTCTTCCATTAGGGTTTGCGGTTGACGATTTGTCTCTTTAGAATAATCACCATCCGCATCGCTAAATGAGAACATGTTTCATTATGTTTGTAGCAGACTCGCTTACTCATCAGGGTATAACCTAATCTGTTCTCTTTCTAGCTGATACTCTTACATTTACATTTTACCCTATTTTGAACATAGACTTTTGGGCGAAACATTTCCCAAATTATTTTTGGAGCGTACTTTACATGCAGCCAGCAAATAGGAGACAGCTGGTATGTAATTGGAGGAAATTAATAGGTGACAAACATGCATTTTAATACTGTCAGAAATAGATGTTGTTCTCCCATAAATACATGAAAATCATAGTAATAAAAATTAAATCATCGATAGGAATTTGGACAGGGGTCCTGGCTATGTTACTAAAATGTGCACAAGTCCTTTCAGCTTGTTGAATTCTATTTAAAGAAAGGTGATGGAAATTGAGGAAATCATTTGATGAACCAACCTCTGAGTTTAAATAATTTTTTTTTTTTTTTTTTCTTTGTGGGACCAGTTGTAGTTTTTGCTCATTTGGGGACATATTATTTATTTTCTTTTTGCCATTCCGCTCCCCCTCCTTCTTCTGCAGTTTGCATTTACAATGTTTACAAAAATCATTTATTTTTATTTTTTTACAGTGCTTACAATAATGTTACATGAGTAAATTTTAATGTATATGGGTTGTTATGCAAGGTTTCTCTCTGTTTTATGCATTTTATTTCTAATGTTTACAACCATTTTTATTATTTTTTAAATTGTTTACAATCCTTTTAAATGACATTAACTTTTTTATATATATATGGTTGTTATGCAAAGTTTTTTTATCAAGTAGTTTTATTTTTTTTGTACGATAAGGCTATGTTCACACAACGTTTTTTCAAATGACGTTGGTTATTTTAAGTATAAAAAAACAGACGTCATTTAGCTGTCTGGTCTCCCTTTAGTGAAATGACTGGTGTTTGCACATTATTTGAGTTTGGGGTTACTAATTGGCCTTTGGATGCGGCTTAATTAAAAAGTCCATTGAATTTAATAGTAAAAATAGAGAAAGAACAGTGAAAAACTGCCTGTGAACAACTAATAAAAAAACGTCCGCTGTTTGCAAAAGACGTTTGAAAATAATGATCATGTTCATTATTTTGAAGTCTGCGGTAAAAACGTCCGTTATTCAATACCTTGTGTGGATTGGACGTTCTTCTTTCCGTTAACTTCAATGTATTACCATTGCAGTCAGTTAAATCGCGGCAAAAACTGACGTTATTTTAAATAGCAAAATCGGCAGCCTTTTCTCAATTTTTGACGTTGTGTGAACATAGCCTCAGAATGTTTTGTGTCACCAATTTACTTTTTTTTTCTTTTTTCTATTAATGGAGCTGTAGGAGGGCAAAATTTTTGGGATCCGCTATTTTTTTCAGACAATAGACTTTGAATGGAATTGTGCATGCTAAACCTCCATTTCTTTTAAACAAACAACATTAGACTCTCTTTCTTTTGATTATGGGGGTCCCAACCATGGTAACTAGCTATGGCTGTATCCATGTTTTCCAAGCATTTCCCAGGAGGTCCCTGGTCAGTATCCTCCCGGCAGCCTGAGGGAGATGAGCGCAGATCAGTTTTGCTTCACACGAAGCAAAATAAATCTGATTCACTCAGCTCTAGTGGTAACCCATCAATGTCTTGTGTACAAGCCCTTTTACTTTCTCAATGCTTAATTGCTGCTGTTGCCATTGAAAGCAACACCTGAAGGGGTTCCTGGGCCAATAGAGAAGAAGCCCAGTTGTTGTTTTTTTTTTTTAAGCGACTCTGTACCTACAATCTGTCCCCCCCCAAACCACTTGTACTGTCAGCTGCTTTTAATCCAAGATCTGTCCTGGGGTCCGTTCGGCAGGGGATGCAGTTATTGTCCTTAAAACAACTTTTAATCCTACATCACTGTGTCTAACGGCCGGGGCTTACATTTGTATATGCATTAGGCTGGCACCACCTCTCTGTCCTTCCTCCCCACCCTCCCCATCATTAGGAATGATCCAGGAACATTTACTGCTGTTTGAGCTTTGCACAGGTGTCTTAACGATCCAGCCCATGTTCATTATACACACAGGTGGGGAATAGGAAGCAATCGGCCTGGAGCATTCCTAATGATGAGGAGGGTGGGGAGGAAGGACAGAGAGGGTGTGCCAGCCTAATGCATATACAAATGTAAGCCCCGGCCGTTAGACACAGCGCTGCCGGATTAAAAGTTGTTTTTATGACAATAACTGCATCCCCTACTGAATGGACCCCAGGACAGATCTTGGATTAAAAGCAGCTATCTGAAGGTACAAGTGGTTTGGGGGGTTGTGGATACAGAGTCGCTTTAAACAAGGTTGCTATATTCAATGTAAAACTTTACCCTTTTCTTTGTATTTTAGCGGGGCAGCTGGCTGGTAACTCCTCGGTGGAGATGTATCGGCAAGTACTGTTAGCTGGATGCCGCTGTGTAGAATTGGATTGTTGGAAGGGACGTACGGCAGAGGAAGAGCCGGTGATCACACATGGCTTCACCATGACCACTGAAATATCTTTTAAGGTACAAGGCTACTTTCTTTTGGATCAAGAATATTAAAGCAACTCTGTACCCACAATCTGCCCCACCCCCACCACCACCAAATTGCTTGAACCTTTGGATAGCTGCTTTTAATCTAAGACTAGTGTCAAATTGGCTTGGCCTAGAGTGTCTATGCCCTAGGCTTGCACCGCCTCTCCATCCCTCCTCCCCGCTCTCTTCACCATTTCTACTAGTCATCAGCTGTCTGAACACTGCTTGTGGGCTGGATAGTTAAGGCACATGTGAAGTGTTCAGACAAGTGATGAATAGGAGAAATCCTTCCTGGTGCATTCCTAATGGTAAAGAGGGTTGTCAAGGAGGAACAGAGAGGCGGTGCAATTCTAGGGCATAGACACTCTAGGCCACGCCAATTTGACACAGGGCTGCAAGTTTAAAAGTTGTTTTTTAGGACAATAACTGCATCACCTGCCGAACGGACAGATCTTGGATTAAAAGCAGCTATCCATAGGTACAAGCGGTTTGGGGTGGGGGGCAGATTGTGGGTACAGAGTCGCTTTAAATGCATACATTTTCCTAGTCATAGAGTAATAATACATGTCAATATGAAGAGGCTTTTTACAATAGGAAAAACCATTGTAAAGACAAAGGATGCACCATCCTTATCCTGACATGTGCATTACAGCTATACCGCTCACCTCGGGTAAAAGTAATTAAAAGTCACTGCTGGTTACTTTGTATGTCACAATGAGATGGCAACCTCTATAGCGAAGGTCTTAATTGTACATGGTAACTCCTCTGAAACGCTATTGACATTCCGTAGCACAAGTGTCTGCAAAACCAATAACCTTTAATTAAGAAGCCGCTTCAGTCACCAGAGTAACAGGATAAGAAAGGTGGGAAATAGCAAGTTTACGGTCAGGGTTTTTTTGTGGAAAGACCAATAATAAAATAAATATACTGAGAATAACAATACATGTCTCCTATTCAGGGTTGGTTGGGGGAGGAAGTTCCTCACAGCATAGAAGAAACTCATATTTAAAGGGGTCATCCAGGATTACAAAAAAAAGGTTTTACTTTTATGTTGGATGAAACACAAGTCATCAGATGGTCCCCAGCAGCTTCTTCCTACCCTCCAGTCTTCGTTGATAAATCTGTCCTTGTTTGAGTATAGGAGAGATCAATCAATCAAGGTCATTGAGGAAGAAGAAGCCACCAGGGACTGCCCTGATGACTCGTGGTTCAGGCTGCATGAAAATGATGACTGGCTGCCTTTAACTAAAACAGTGCCACACTTGTATCTGGACCATGTGCGGTATTGCCACTTACCCTTGGTTTTAAATGGGACTGTTGTTTACGGAAAAAAAAGAAAATAGATCATCTATATCAATTTACATAGTCACTATTGTTTCAAACGTCTTTCCTCTATTTGATTATCAAGGTAATGTATGACATTATATTAAAGGGAAACAGATCGCTGATCTCAGGGAGACCAGCCAAACCATAACACCGCCGGCTGCTAATGAAAGCACTCAATGCAGTGAAATCCTAGGTGCATTGCCCTCCTGGGAAACATGAATATGCAAAAGAAGAGCCCGTGGAGTCTCATTGAAGAGTCTCGAAACACAGGACTAGCCAGATATTCCTCCGGGAAGGACCCAGCCAAGGGTTGGCTCCTGTAAGGAAACCACCAAAACCACCATATTAAGTGGCCCTATAAGTCAATGTAATGACAAGGGAAAAACCAAGGCCAGGTAACCATTCACATACAGCTGTTTCGGGGTGTTTCCCCTCATCAGTGTGGAGCAGGATTCTGGCTAGGTGGGAGCAATGCCTAGTAGAGCCATAACATTGACTTATAGGGCCACTTAATATGGTGGTTTTCGTGGTTTCCTTACAGGAGCCACTCCTTGGCTGGGTCCTTCCTAGAGGGATATCTGGCTAGTCCTGTGTTTTGAGGCTCTTTAATGAGGCTCCACAGGCTCTTCTTTTGCATAGTCATTTACTGAGAATCTTTGAGCCTCCAGACAATCTGCACTGTCCACAATGTAAAGGCTTTCCATAGTGTATTTTGTTTTAATTAGCACATTGCAAACCAAGCTCATCAGTAATGCTTTCTATTTACTGCTTAGGGTTCAGTGCTCCCATAGTATCTTGCATGCCCAGTGCATAAGGAACCCCCCCTCCCCACACACACTTGCAATCTATTGTAGTATACTATACAAATGATTAGTCTAGCACAGTGCAAGCCTGTTCAGTGTACTTTTACCAGCACTATGCCTTAGTGTGCCAGAGACAGATATTTCTTTTTCTGTATAAGTGTATTGATTTGTGAAGACATCTTCAGTATTTTAGACATGTTCTGTGACCTTTGCAGAGATCATTATACAGGGGTGGGGGATGGGGTGAGCTGTGAACATCAGCTATTGGTTATGGGGTTATCCTGTCTTGTCTGCATTAAGCTTTATAATGGTGTTATTTAGCATAGTAATCCTTACAGTGGTAATAAGTTGACTGCTGAGAAGTGATCTCTACAGAATTTATATAGTTACTTTTTGTACAAATAGTTTTTGATAATACACTTAAGATTAATGTATCATTTGAAAAATGACCCTTAAATCACATTTTTATGTTAAACATTTTTTTAAAGAATTTTTGTTTCATATTTTTCCAAATTTTCTATTTCTATTTTAAAATAATTTTTTAAATAAAACCATTTCCATTCTGGCCACAAAACATAATATTAAAACGATATTTGCTGCTCTGTAGAGGAAACTTTTTTTGCAGCCTCCTCTTTATCATCACAAAGGATTGTAGTAAAAGGTGACGCGTGTTTATAAATAAAACAGAATTAAGCCGTTCACAATAAATGATGGTCACCGCTCCCCTCCTACAGATCTCCACACTGTGACCTCTCTGCACAGGTCACAGAGCATGCCTAGAAAACATCATCTCTAGGCAGTTGTTTTTATATGTCCATAAAAGGGCAGGATTTCAGGCAATATCGCTGCCCCAAAAAATAGAGTACATGAAAATAATAAAAAAAAATTACAATACGAACACAGAAACAGAAAAAAAAAAATCAGTATCTGGCTCTAATTCTGTGAAAAAAAAGTCAGTAGCCAGGTTCGCTAAAATGAATACTGTAAAAATCACTTGTAGGTATACACTGAATAAGGTGTCATCTATCCAGCATTATCCAACATGCCAAATAAAATTATCCAAAAACAACAGGTTTCCAACAAAATAAATGCATTTCTACTTGTCTATTGTTGGCAATAGTAAACAGCATGGCGCCTTGGCTAAAATCGCATGAAGCGGAACACTTTCATTTCAATAGACAAATAGAAAGCTGAATATTGCCCCTAACCACATAGAAGACATCAATAGCTAATATAAAACGATATATTCTGAACTCGGAAAATCATTATACAATCCTTCCCTTTAAGTTCAGGCATAATTGGAGCTTTAAGGAACAGCTAAAGGATTCAGCCAATTTGTCTCGCACTGTCACTTTCATTCCAGCCACTTGTTACAATTCATGCAGGAGCAATAGGAACAGTGTCGTCCCCGATTTACAGATTACCGGCTGCATATTATTATGATCGGCTTGTGTGACTCATCAACTGGCTTATATGGATTTAGGACATGTAATCAATGGAGAGCTTTGGATAGCATACATATTAGAAAAAATGAGTGACTTAGTGCTATAAACCATTAGAGCAGGGGTAGGGAACCTTGGCTCTCCAGCTGTTGCAAAACTACAACTCCCATCATGCCTGGACAGCCAAAACTAAAAGTGCTTTTTTTATATTACTAAATCTTGGCACAAAGACAATTGTAATAATCCCGTTTGTATGCACATTGGTAAAGGGAAACTATCAGCAGGTTAGAAACATCCGACATGCTGATATCTCCCTATAGAGCACAGGGCGCTAAGGATAAAGGTAAGTTTCTTACCTTCATCCTTGGCCCTGTTTTTGTATACTTTGTAGTTTAAAGTGTCACTGTCGTTTATTTTATTTTATTTTTTTTTGCAGAAATCAATAGTACAGGTGATTTTAAGAAATTTTGTAATTGGGTTTATTAGCCGAAAAATGCATTTTTATCATGATAAGCAGTTTGAAGCTCTCCCCCCTGTCTTCATGGTTAATTTAGAGCTACATCACCGGGCTATCTCCTCTGAAGTCAGCACTGACCTCTCTGACCTCTGGATACCGGCTTTCACACAGGCCCCGCTGTGTAATCCTTTGTTCTCTGCTCTCTGCT
Organism: Dendropsophus ebraccatus; assembly: GCF_027789765.1. NCBI lineage: Eukaryota > Metazoa > Chordata > Amphibia > Anura > Hylidae > Dendropsophus > Dendropsophus ebraccatus. The sequence continues at coordinate 48,692,832 of NC_091468.1, forward strand.
GCCGACTAATCTCCCTCCTCCCCTCTCCATAGGTTACACAGGGCCCCACTGATGTAAAAGAGTCAACATTTCCTGATAATGAGCAGTGAAGGAGAAAGAGAGGGGGGGGGGGGGGCCTGGGGAAAGTCTTCTTGAATGCAGATAATGACATATTTGTCTAATAAACCAAATTACAAAGTTTCTCAAAATTGCCTGTTCTATTGATCTCTGCAAAAAAAATAAAAAATAAAAAAATGACAGTGACACTTTAAACCATATGCTAATGAGGCAGTTTTGTGCAACAGGGGTGGGACTACCGACCTCAGTGCACCAGTTTGCCTCAGCCAGCCCGCCCCTTCTAATAAATATTCATCTGGTACTCTGAAGTGACGCCACTGCAGAGCACCACCCCATTATTCATTAGAAGGGGCGGGTGCAGTAAGAATGGTAGTTCTGCCCCCAGTGCACCAAACTGCCTTATTTACATATCTTATAAACTACAAACTTAATGAAAACGGCCAGAGGATTATCCTCAGCATTCCATTCACTATAGAGACTTATCAGCAGGTTGGATGTTTCCCTTTACCTGTGCCCTCTGTGGTATTTAAATCAACTGGTGCTTGATTTGTAAATTACTTCTATTTTAAATCTATTCTTCCAGTACTTATCAGCTGCTGTATGCCTAGAAAGAAGACACATAATTCTTTCCAAGCTCTCTACTGCCACCTTTGTCCATGTTAGGTATTCTCCAGAGCTGGAGAGGTTGAACAGTTTCTGACAAGGTCAGAGGTGGAAGTAGAAAGTACTGTGTCAGATTGGAAAGAATTAGGGCCCTATTACACTGAGCGATAATCGATTATCACTCCGTGTAATGGATGCAATAATTAGCCGATGAAATAATCTTCTTTAGGCCCAGACCTAAAATCATCGGCTGCCAGCTGTGCATGGCTACGTGTAATAGCAAAGTGCAGCCAGCGGCTGATGATTTAACAAACAGTTTACATCACCTAACCACACCTCTGGTCTTCTCCTGCGCTCTGCATGCTTCCTCCCCAGTCCTGTCTCAGCTGACAAGTTTCTCAGCCAATCACTGGCTGCTGCGGGCTGCTCTGAAGCTGCATCGCGCTGGAGCGGGGAGGAAGCATGCAGAGTCCAGGAGAAGACCAGGAGCGTGGATAGGTATTGTAAACTGTTTAGGCTAAAGCTGCACGGGCATCGGTAATGATGTCCGTGCAGCCCTTGCTAAAAGATTATCATTTTGTATAGTATGTCCAGTTTACAGTATCAATCAGCCGCCATTGGCCCGTGTAATAGCACCCTTATGCAACATCCTCCAGGCATAGACCAGCTCCTTAGTATTTACAAATCTATATAACTTTCTGGCATTGAATTGGTTGAATTGAAAATCTCTTCTCCCCCAGAACACCCCTTAAAACTCACCGTATGTCCTGTATCCTGTCAATGATAATCTCGTCCCTTCTACACTTCCACTCTTGCACTGGACAGAGAGAAAAGTTTATCTTTGAGTAAACTAGAAACTTATGTTCTAAAATAGGGCACTCCTGGCTTAGTTCTTTAAAAGTCACTGACCGTGCTATTCTTCTTCTTATCGACTGAGCACGTACCTGGATTTCATTTAATTTCTTCTTCGAAATTGCCTCAACTGTTGTAGCCAAGGAACAATGATCTGAATTAGGATTTTATGCTTGGGGGGAAATGACTTAAAAATGTCTTTTAATTTTAGGAAGTTATAGAAGCAATTGCTGAATGTGCATTCAAGACGTCCCCGTACCCCATCCTCCTGTCCTTTGAAAATCACGTGGACTCGTAAGTAGTTCAATTACTTTCAGCTGCTTGTATTGTTAAGTAGAAATAATATTCACTAAATGTGCATGATTCTATATGTTATCATCCCTGGGTTACCAAAGGATCTATTTATGGACCCAAAGTGCCAATGGGAGGGGAGGGGGGGGGGGTACCTGTTATGAAAAAAAAAAAAAATTGAAATCTCATAGAGACATGTAAAAAATTCTGATTGGTCCGGGTCTGAGTGTTCAGACCCATAACAATCAGGAGATAGAGCACCTGAGGTCCTCTCCCAGCTCTATCTCCCGATTGGTTCGGGTCTGAACACTTAAACCTGGACAAGTCAAAACTTTCTGCTTATTCTGGGCTAAGTAGTCATGTGGGCGGTCCTACTTGGTAATTTACAGCTCTCTATGCAAATATAATTGATTAGGACCACCCCTTTGACTACTTTGCCCATTCTGGCATGTAGTCAAATGGCAGTGGTACTCAGTTTTCTCTAACACAATTATGCACACAGATAGCTGTCAGTCACTAAGTTGTAGAAACAAAATATAAGACAGCGCTTCATAGCGTAATTCAGACAGGGCTGGAGGGGTGAAAGTAAGCACATAGAACTCTCACCTGAGTAGTTTGTGCTGATGTAAGGCCCAACTCTGACTGATAGCATGTGAATGACCCACAGCCACTCCCGACTAATCCCTACACAGATTAAAGACAGTCAGTATCCTCCTCCACTCCAAGGCGGGTAAAACAAAGTGCAGGTCCAAGAGGTAATAGTGATATAAAATATCATAAAAATTATTAAAAGAATTATGCCGGTGACACAACGCTTTTCGAGACCGGTCCAGTCTCTTTATCAAGTGTGTTATGATTAGACACTTGATTAATAGACTGGACCGGTCTCAAAACGCGTTGTGTCGCTGGCATAATTCTTTTAATAATTTTTATGATATTTTATATCACTATTACCCATTGGACCTGCGCCTGTTTTACCCGCCTTGGAGTAGAGGAGAATATTGACAGTCACTAAGTTGGACCACCCACTTGACTACTTAGCCCAGAATGAACAGAGATTTACTTTAGTTCTAGTGACCAATAGGAATCTCTTCTCCCCAACCCAATGGATTATAAATTCTCAGAGGGGGAAATTTATCAAGACCGGCATACTCATATGGCAGTCTTAAATCATGCCCTGCCCCCATGCAGTTGCAGACACCTCTTAGTAAATTTGAATAGCTGCTATTAGGTTCTGTGCCTAGTGTCAGCAGGAGTGTTATTTAGGAAAAGCTGGTAATCTCACAACATACATGTTGGAATATGATAGTCAGGATTATATATATATATATATTTTTTTCAATCTGAAGGCCCTGACATGCTACCTGTACTGCAATACAGTGTCAGACATGCCAGTAGGTGAAAAAATATACAGTTGCTGACCAACCTGAAAGACGACCAAAATGAAACTCTTTCAGCCTCTGCTGGTGGATAGAGTCCCATGGATATGTTTGATATAGATGCCAGGAGCTTTTCCTAGTTGTATACACTAATCGTAGACTCAGATGCAATGTGCACAGAGCCTTACGGGTGTGAGTCACGTAATGTGATGTGACAGATCATTGTCCTACCCTAGAATGCTGTTAAATAGAATTGACACCATGTCAGAACCTTACATTGAGAGACCTGGGGAGAACATACACTGTCTCACTTTTTAACAGGGAATAAAGAAAGGCAGGAGACTGGCAATGGCTTCCTTACTCTTTACATATGCAGTAGTTGCATACCCCTATACCCATATCCCCACTGCAGCCAATCATTGACCTCAATGGTATACGGCACGAGACTGCTGTTATTGGCTCAAGACGTCACTTGAAGGAAGAGTCAAGTGTACATGGATTGAGCCAGTGGGGGGTCATCTAAGGCAATAAAAAATACTAATATACAATGTACAGAATGGGGGGAACACAACCCCTGTAAATCTTCTGCTGTGTCCTCCTGATATGTTAGAGTGCAGTATTGGATGGATCCATGAGTTTGTAGACATCGTCACGCTTCCTGGATCACTGGGCCATCATGATTCAGGGACAGGAATCTCTACCTACCTTAAACAGAATGTATCATCAGAAAATAACATTGTTAAAAATCATTTTTTATCCTAAAGGGGAACTCCAGATAAGAAAAACTTACTGTATCTGTACAGTTCTGCCACACTGGTAGCTGATAGAAATCCAGGAAGTGAAAAAATGGCCTCTGTGCCAATTCACATTGTCTCCTGCTCCTTCTGCTATCCCCCCCTAGGAGACAAATCTTACATGTCTCTGTCTCACATTGTGTGTGTTTGCTGATGATGCACGCAGGGGGCAGGGTGTGATCTCACAGGAGGCTTGGTTGGATAACCAAATCCCCTGACTGATTCACCATCTCTAACCGGCCAGAAGCAGCTGCTGCACTAATTTTACTGATTACTGATCACATAAGGGAAAGCATTGCATTCTGGGAAATGCCAAACTAGGAAGAACAGAAACACAAAACAGAGCAAACCCCCCCCAAACAAATGGATTTTTGGTAGTTTCAAAACTGGGATAGAAAGGTAAGTAATGTGTTATGCTTCTGCAGGAGTTTCATTTTTTTTAACCTCTACCTGTAGTTCCCCTTTAAGGAGAACTCTGGCCTCAATTTTTTTTCTAACAAGGCAGGGGCACGGGGGAAAGTAACTAAAGGTGTGAACTTATTTCTCCCCGTGCCTCTTCAGCCCCGGATTGCTACTCCGGGACCTCCAGCGATGCACCCGCCATGACCCGACTAATGGACTGGCAGCACAGCCAGTCAGTGACTGGGGCAGGACGCCACTCCAGTCACTGACTGACTGAGCGGGTTGTCCATCAGCCGGGACAGTCATTTCCCCCGAGTCATGACATCAGCCTCACGGTTGCATCCAGCTTCTTCAGCCACCGGTATTCCAATGCCAAGAGTTTGGGTTTGGACAAATCCGAACGTGCTTGAATTTCGCTCATCTCTAGTTAACTTGTTATTCTCAGGAACTTTTGTCATCTCTAAGCCATTATTGGCTAGAAGACTGCAGAATTCCATCCAAACATCAAGGCATTGGTCCAGATTGTTCCACATAGTGCAGTTTTCCGCCTAAATTAATTGCCACCTACAGGTGGAGGCTGTAGGTTGTACTATTAGAAACAAATCAGGAAAATACACTGAAGTTTGGGTGAGACGCTGTAGGCTTCTTCCAAATGGATTCAATATTGGAAATGGCAGATCTCAATATTGTGATACTCTGACACGTTACTGTGACTTATCAAAAAGTCCTTTAAAGGGGTACTCCAAGCAAAAATCTTTTTCTTTCAAATCAACTGGTTTCAGAAAGTTATATAGATTTGTAATCAACTGCTGTATGTCCTGCAGGAAGTGGTGTACTCTTTTCAGTCTGACACAGTGCTCTCTGCTGTCATCTCTGGCCGAGACAGGAACTGTCCAGAGCAGAATAGGTTTTCTATGGGGATTTGCTGCTGCTCTGGACAGTTCCTGTCTTAGACAGAGATGTCAGCAGAGAGCACTGTGTCAGAATGAAAAGAGTACACCACTTCCTGTTGGACATACAGCAGCTGAAAAGTACTGGAAGACTTGAGATTTTTAAATAGTAGTAAATTACAAATTTATATAACTTTCTGAAACCAGTTGATTTGAAAGGAAAAGATTTTTGCCGGATAACCCCTTTAAAAGGATTGTCCAGGAATAGTAAATGGATTTACCTTTA